>NW_024514210.1:0-345161 GCF_017590135.1 Pyrgilauda ruficollis
GATCTCCTGCCCATTTATTTCAGCCAGGACACAGGCAGAGGCTTCCAGCGACAGCACAGAGAATTCACCACTCAGCTGCTCTCACCCTGGAAAACCTCATTTCTTCTTAGAGATCAGCTCTGTGACCAGGCAGGAGTGGAGCTATTTTAGGACAAAAAAAATCTAGCCAGAAAACCAGCTTTTTCTCACTTGAATTGCAATTTTCCATGCAGTATTTGCTTTGTTTGACTGTTTTGCCCAAAGCCATGTTAATTTTTTTTTCCCAAGTACACAACAAAGCCCTTGCAATTTCTGCAGATGTTTCCAATGCAAATTTCCGTTGCTGTATTTGCCTGCTTATCTGTTTCTCTAGTAAAAGCCAGCACCCTGGCATTTGAGTGCAGTGAGCAGCCGCTCACCAGGTGTGCAGAGTCCTGAGCTATGTCCCCATGCCAGCAGGGAGCAGTTTACAGGTGGTGGAGGGGAACCACATTTATTACACAGCAAAGCCCGCAGTGTGAAACTCAACCTTCTGTGCAAAAGGTAAATTTCCCTGTGTAATGAATAATTTCTTGGAGGTAGAGAGGAAAGAGGAGCCTGGGGAGGAAGAAAGGGGAAGAGGGAACATATGAAGTGGTGGACCAGCAGCTCTGGAGCCATCCTCCCTTCCCAGCTTCCTGCCTGGGGAGAGAGCAAAGGGTTGATCTATCACTGCCTTGCCCTCTGTATCAAGGATAGTGAGGGCATCAGTCATTGCCACTCTTAGCAGAAGGCAACTCAACACAGACATGAATAAGGTCCCCTTCAGCAGCTCTCAATCTAAACCAAAGGTTTCCAGGCATGTGTTCCCTGAGCTGGATCAGGACTAAAGGGGAACAGCGTAGCTGCTCTGGTGTGATGGGGTGAGGACAGACCCAGGAGGACATGCCAGGAGTGAAAGGGATTCCAGGCAAGGGATTCCAGTGTATCCAGGCAAAAAGCAGGATGCCACTTTCTCATTAACAGTCCCAGTGTCCTCTTTTGAGTAGGCAAAGAGATGGATCTCTTCCAGCTCTCCCTTAGTATAATCTCCAAAGCTTTAGTGATGGAGTAGCAACTGGCACCTGGAAACAGCAGCTACAGGGCTGGTGAGGGATGTGGGCTGCACCCCAGCCTCCCACCACAACCCTCACCTGCCACAGGCTGCTCTCAGCAATGATAAATAAATACAACCCTCACTCTAGAAGTGTGTGGCTGCCTCAGAAGTGCTAGTTTCCAAACCTAGTGTTTCCATGACAAAAATCTTCCATCAGACAATTCCCCACCAGGTGCTGTTGTAGGGCCTGGCTCTGAAGTGGTGAACTGGGGGAAAACAAACTCTGTTTAGTCGTTTCCTTCCCCTCCAGCTTTGCTCTGAGCCTTCCAAAGGAGCTTTGCAGCACCTGTCCTGCAGGCAGGCACCACGGTGTGGCTGCACTGCCCACAGCGACTGCTGATGCTGTGCTAGAACCTCTGCTGCAGGCCTGGGCTGTGGATGGACACCTTGCTGCTGACATGGCTGTGGATGGACACCTGTGCTGCTGATCTGGGCTGTGGATGGACACCTGTGCTGCTGACAGGGGCTGTGGATGGACACCTTGCTGCAGACAGGGGCTGTGGATGGACACCTGTGCTGCTGACAGGGGCTGTGGATGGACACCTGTGCTGCTGACATGGCTGTGGATGGACACCTGTGCTGCTGACAGGGGCTGTGGATGGATACCTGTGCTGCAGACAGGGGCTGTGGATGGACACCTGTGCTGCTGACTTGGGCTGTGGATGGACACCTGTGCTGCAGACAGGGGCTGTGGATGGACACCTGTGCTGCTGACACGGCTGTGGATGGATACCTGTGCTGCAGACAGGGGCTGCAGCTGCTGCAGTTCTCCTGTGCTGCTGACACAACAGCACGTGCTCAGGTACCACCTGTACTGCAGCTGCCGAGTGTAGGTGGCACTGCACACCTGCACCAAGGGGCTGGCTGTAAGGTGGTACCTAACACCTGCAGTGCAGATGCTGACTGCAGGCACTGCAGCCCACCTGTCCTGGAGGCCAGGTCACAGTCTGTCTCTTCCTGAGGTGTGGTACTGGGCCTGTAGTGCAGATGCCAATTGTAGGCATCCAGTGCCCCTGCACTCACAGCAGGCAACTCTGGGCCCCAGCATTACTGAAGGAGAAAAAACACCCTTCACCCAAAGCCACTCTCAACTCCTCAGCCTAGGCCAGAGATGCTCACACAGCTTCTGCCAGCCCTGGGTCCCCAGGGGTTGCACTGCTTGGGCACCCGACAGCACTGCGTGCTGTCTCCTCCTTTCAGATCATCCCTGGCAGCAAGGTGAGGAAAAAATGGTTGCCACTTAATATCAGACTCTTGCTAACAGCCCTAAAGCCTTCTGGCCTTACAGTGCCCTGTCAGCACTAAACTCCTCTTTGCTGCCTAAGAGGAAGAGAGAAATGAGGGACTTTATCATCTCCTTCATATGTGCTATCAGAAAGCCTTATCTGCAGAGACAGAATCCCCACTGCTTGAAAAGCTTTCTTAAATCTAATTTAAACCCCCACTGTCAATAGAGCAATTAGCACTGCCCCATTGGACCATGAGTGCCACAGGGATGACTGGGGCCAGCTGAAATAAATTCACTCTAGGCTCTCATGGACTGTGACTTTGCTCCCTCCACCTCCTCCCTTTCTGGTAATGAAGCAAAGACCCCAAAGAAGTGGATACCCTGGAGGAAGAAGCACCCCACAGCAGAGCTCCTTCATCACTCTGCCTCTGCCATCCCAGTGAGCACTGCTGGACCCCTTCGATGGCAGCGCAGACCCTCCTGCCCTTGTGATCTAAGAGACGGGCAAATGGTGGAAGGATGGGCCTCACAAAACTTCCCGGCTGATTTGGTTGAAGGTGTGCCCCTGAAGGCAGCTGTGGACTTGCAGAGCTCTTGGTTCCAACATCCCTGCTAAAGGTTGCTCCATCTTCCCTGGATGACACTGGCAAGGTGTGTCAGTGTGAAAAGCAATGACCAAAGATGCTCTCCATATCCATGGGGCTGAAGAAAGCGGCTCTTTGGGAGGGAGCATCAGCCCAGATTAAAGCAGAGCTACTTTCTAGAGGGTAATGCAGAGCTGAGGAGCTCCAGGGGTAGCTGGGATGGTCTAGGGAGGAACAACCCATGCAAAGGCTCAGGCTGTTTGACAACGCCCCAGACTGACAAGCTGGCTCCCAGGACAGGTAATTTCTTGCTTCTGTGGATCATGGTGACATGCTGCCACTGGGGCAGGAGCTGTAGAAAGACCAGCAGAGTCCTGAGAGTCCCAGAGTGAGGTTGTCACCCTGCAGCTCCAGGAGCTGGGGGACTCCTGCTCCAGGAGCAGGGTGGGGTTCTCACCTCACACCTTGCAGCTCTTCAAATTGGTGCCCAAAAGCATCAGGACAGTGCAGTCTACCCCTGGGACACACTGGGGTGCTGTGATCCCTCCATGGCCCGAGGACAGGCAGAAGCACCACGTCAGGAGAGCATGGGACAGGTACAATTGATGGGAACCTCTCCAGTGACCCTGCCCCTGGCGCCACGTCCATAGTGGGGCAGTGCTGCTGCACAGGCTGCTGCCTGCTGGTGCCCATTCCCTGTTCCTGCTTGGAGCCTTGAAGGGGGATGTTCCTCACAGCCCACACCTGTCCTCAAACTCCCACCATGCCTACCAGTTTTTCCTCAGGGGGAGGGCAACAGTCCAAGGCCAGCTGTCTGCTCCAGCAGTGATAAAAGCCAGCGCAAGGAGCAGCATACTAATAATCATCACATGTCTTCAACACCAGCACTGTGAGGAAGCACAGCAGGGCAGCAGAGGCTTGAATCCCCATGGCAGGGGAGCAACATTGTCCCAGGACTATTCCTTAGAGACACCAGTACCATCTGGGCAGGAAGCTCAGCTGAGCTGCCATACCCAATCCCCACTCCTCCACAGCCCACAACCCCAGCCAGGCAGCCTTTGACATGCAGGAAAGCTCAGACCAACAATGGAAAATGAAATTTTCCCTCTCTTTTTACTCAACTTTCCTCTGCACTAAGCATTTCCTGGCTCCCTGCAGAGAGAGATTGCAGGAATCAATAGGATCTTTGCTTCTATTAAAGAACTGCCAGAACCAGCGCTTTTTATCTGGAGCCTCTGTTCAAATGAGGTCCTTAGCAGTGTTTTTCCATAGATGGTGCCATGTCAGGGACAGACAGAAGGGATCAGACAGAGAAGGGAGAGAGACTGGGAGATGCTGGTGGTTCAGGTGCTTCACAGTGCTCCTCTCTGGAAGCTGGAGAAATCGCCTAAGATGGGCATATTTGGGAGCAGTTCCTGCTCATTCTGAGTCTCCAGGCTGTGGTTACTGAGGGATGGAGCTCTTGGTGTCATGCTGATTTTCGGCACTTCGATTCCCAGCCTCCACCCACAAAAGCAGAAAATTAATGATGCGGAACAAAACCAAAACAACACCACAAAATCAAAACCAAACTCCCATACGCTGAGCAAACCACCCCAAATACTTTAGGAAGGTCCTGATGTCTCATGCCAAGTTTGGTTTGTGCTTTCCAGGCAAATGCTGGCAACATTTCTTATTTTTGTCTGTGGGGCTGCACTGCCCTTCAGTTCCCCAAGGATTTGCTCACAACCCTGTTTTCTGGCTTGGGACAACTCTGTAGTGAGGCTGCTTTATGAAATACCCAACATCCCTTCAGATCCAAAGCTCCAGGGCAGAGAAAAGCAGCCTAGTATTAAAGTCCGGATTGTGGCATAGTCATGTGCCATCCTGAGAAAAACAAAGAGGAAAGGGAAGACAGGCAGGGCTTGTCCAGACAGACTTCTTTTATCAGCTGGATGCCCATGACACAGCAGACATGGCATCGAGGAGCACGCTCTTTCTTGTGGTCACTGCTAGGAGAGATTTTGGGGCATGTTTGGCCACAGCAGCATCCCTCTCAACAGCACCTGCAGACACAGGTTCCACAGAAACCTTATTTTGCTTGAAACATGAAGACAGCATATCTTACTAGCCCAATCTTCCTCCTCTGGAGGGCTGTTCTCTGCAGCACCCAGGCAAGGGACTGGACACTGTGGGCACTGTGTCTGAGCTCGCTGGCACTGGGGTTATGTGAGGTGAAGAGCACAGTGCTGCTGTGGAAACACAGGCGCAAGCAGGGCAAAACTGCCAGCTGTAACCCCAGCTAGGCTGCTGGCACCCTGCAGGACCCCTTTCCTCCAGCACAGGCAGGACCATGCTTGCTTGGCCCCAGTAAACCTCCTAGTGGTGATGTCCCCAGGCCAGGGAGAGCTACAGCTCATTCCTGAATCAACCCAGGTATCCAAGGACTGAGGCCACAACATTGCTGCTCAAACAGCAGGGCAGGTTTGCTTCTTGCCAACATTCTGAGAGAGCTGGAGGAGGATGAGAGCCTGCAGTTGTGTTGCTGGGGTTCAGGGACATGAGAAGGATTGGACTGAGGAGCACTGGAAAGGATCTTGGCAGAAGTCTTGTCAAAGGAGGGAGGAAGATATTGGCTTAGCAGTACTGGGAGAGTAACTGATGAAACACCCTGTTGTTCAGAGCTTCTTGGGCATTAATTTTAGCTTGGCTTTTTGATTGGGCTTTCTTTCTTTTCTTTTTTTTTTAAGCTGTTGGCACACAGGAAGCCACTCCAATGACTCTGATGCTGCCTCCCCAGAGACGCCTCAGGATCACGGAATCATAAAATCAATCATTTAGGTTGGACAAAGACCTCATCAAGTCCAAATGTAAACCTAACACTGCCAAGTCCACCACTAAACCCTGTTCCCAAGTGCCATATTTACATGTGTTTTAAATACCTCCAGGGATGGTGACTATGGCTTGTGTTACTTTGCTTCATCTCTCCTCCGTGCCTGCAGTACAAGTTGGCAGGAGGACGGGGTAGGCAGGAGCCAGGCAGCTTCCAAGGCCCAGGGAGAGCAGCACACACTGTTGGAGATGGACAGGGGCTCAGGATGTGTGCTCCCCAAGGTCCCTGCTTGCTGTCCTTCTCTCTCCAGGTTCCACGGGAGGTGCTGTGTCCCCACTGCCTCTGATGCCCTCAGACCACCAACTACCCTGGGGTCAGTGGCCCACAAGCTACTCTGGGGACACAGGCTAGGCAGACAGGACAGACGTGACAGTGAGGACATTTGTCCTCCACCTGCATATGGGCTGCCCCCCTGCCTCCCTCCTCACTGCAAGAATCCTGCTCAAAACTGGGCAGGACAAAGAGGACTGGAGGGGAACTCTGCCCATCCTGCAGACAGATGGGGTTTGTAGGTCATTGCTTCACCCAGTTCCATCACCACTCTCACCCCATGTGGTTCCACAGGTGCCCAGCTCCTGTGCAGCCTTTTGGGGTCTGTGTCCATATGTCAGAGCAGCACCCAGCTTTTGAAGTGGGCAACTGAAGGGGGAAACTGAGGCATGAGGATTCTCCATAATGCCCTGATGACAAGCGACAAGGGTGGCATTGCAGGGAGGAGCTAATCCCACCCTTGGGTGAAAGCAGCCCCTGTTGGCTCCAGTGATGCTGGAAGGGGGCTTTGTGCTGCCAGCAGCCTCTTTGGTAGGCACAGGGGCCTGCCCCAGAACTGAGCCTAAGGCTGGCAGTGGGACTGGGGTGATGTGCCTGCCCTCTTCTGCTTGCAAACGCCCTCTGGGATAGCAGGGGGTAGAAAATGATCTCTTTTTGTGCTGATCCTGAAATGGCCCTACTCAAAGGCCAAGCCTCACCATGACAGCAGCTGTCTTGGCACCACTGCTGCCTCACTGGCTCCTGCCCCCTCTCAGCTTAGCATTGGCTGGGTGCAGCTGGTGGAAGGGGAAAAGCAGCCATGAGAGGCAGAAGCAGCATTGCTGAAACGGGCTGGGGGCACCCCAAAACCCCAGACTGACACTCCTCTCCTGGCCTCCAGTTGCTGCCTCTTTGAGGGGCTCTGACTGCCAGAGCCTGGAGCCAGCAGAACATGTGGGGTGAGACCAAGGGGCTGCTGAGGACCCCTCTGAAAACGCCTGGAGACCCTTGATCTCCCTGGGATTCTGCCTCAGACCTCACAGAGTATTTGATGAGGGCAAGCAAAACATTACGGAGAAGGGGTGTTGGCTGGAGGCAGCTGTGCTGAAATAAAAGTCAAGAAAGTATCTCACCTAAAACTACAGAAAAGTTTAATTATCAAGGACAAAACACCATCTGTTTGTGCCGACTGTGACCTCCTGCTGCCTCTGGGCTTTAACAGCTCTTAAATTAACATGATTGTTAGAGGTATTCCCTGCCTGACATCAGGGAAGCAGCTCCCGCGGGGCAGAGAGGAGGATGGAGTGATTGTCCACTGAGACCCGTGCTGGGATGGTGTGGTGTGCTCGGCGGTGATGGGGGAAACAAAACACCCTTTTGGAAATGAGGATTTCCACCAAGCCTGGCTCTGGCAAGCCAAGCATCACTGTATGTTGGCACTGGCAGGTGAGGCATGGTGTGAGACTGTATTTGGGTCCCAGCCTCTTTCCAAAAAACAAAGTCAAGAAGATATACTATTGAAGGAAGCTTTTGCCATGCAAAGCCAGCCAAATTAAATGAATACTCAATAAAGAAGAAGTTGGACTAAAATCCAATTTGTTTGCAGCCCTGCAAGGAAGGGAAGATGTATACACTGGTACCAAGCCCCAGAACTAATTTAGTGATGTCAAACTGCTCAGTTCCCTTCTTTATTTTCTTCTTTCCTATTCTTTATGGGATACAGCATCCAAAGTGGACATACCATCACCTTCCTACCTAACTACCTACACTGAAAGGAGTCTGAAGCCAACCTGGCCATGTAGGAGAAAAACAACTCAGCTAGCAGAAGTCCCACCTTGCAAGATCCCAGAAGTATTTTTCTCCTTCCCCTGAGCTTTGCCCTGTGAGCTCCCACTCTCAAGCCATGTGGCTGTCACAAAGGAGGCTGGAGCTGAGGGCAGCTGCTAACACTATTCCTGCAGAAAGACATGTTTTCCACTAGTAAGCCCTCAAAGCCAAACACTAAACATGAATGCAGTGGCCTCTGTGATCTGCCGTGAAGACCCACATCCAAGGAGCACAGATCCAGGTCTTTATTCATCCTAGGGCAGTTCCAGGGGCTGTGAGTCTAGAGGTGCCATGCTACCAGACTCCAGGAGTAAGCAGAGGAGTGCTTGATACTTCTCCTGCTTGGCCCACACTCCTGCACAATCACCCTGCCCCACCAGTCAGGCTCTCACTGGCCTCTCTGGGCTCTCCTGTCCTCCCAGTTCACAGAACCAGTGCTGATCTCCCTTTTATGCCTCTGATAGTTCAGCCCCTCTCCAAATCTGCATCATGCTCACATGCCTTAAACCTATCAGGACTTTTTGATCCTGTGCTCAAGACAAGTGCTAGCATCAATTCTCATCCTATGCATCTGCCTCTCCCCAGCAACCACCCCTAAAATCTCTTCCACCCCTATAATTACACCATGGCTTTGCACCTTCTCACTTTTGCAGGCAAAGCAGCCAGAAGGACAGCCCTTGCAATGCCAAGTTTGACTTGGAAACCCCCTTGCCTAGCTGCACCCCCGAGATCTCCCCCACCAGGAGGTTGGTGTGCTTCAAATCTCCTGCCTGGAGCCTGCACTCATTCCTCCCCTCTCTCGGCAGCAGGCAGGAACCAGGGTGCCAACCCTGCCTGGCAGGCTGCCTTCCACCAGGCGTGGCAGGGCAGATGTGAACCACGTGTGCCTTTTGTCTCAGGACCCTTCCTGCAAGCTCCAGCGCCGAAGGAAGAGAAATCCATCAGCCAAGAGCAGCCATGGAGTCCCCAGTGGGCTCCAGCCCCCTCCCAATCTCTGGCTCCACTCCATCCACTGGGGCAAGACTCAGTTTAGGGGAGGTCTTGTTTTTTAATTAGAAAATATTCATCAGCATTTAAAAATAAAATAATAAAAAAAGTGTCAACCAGCTGGGGCCACGAAAGCTGGGGCGTTTTTGGCTGTTGACCAAGCACTTTGATAGAAAGGCTTTTTGGAAAATGCCGTAGAAAACATTTAATTTCTCCCAAGGCCTGCATATGGGGCTCATCACTTGCACATATTGCACAGGAATATTCATGTGTGCTGGCCTCCTGCTACAGGATGACGATGGTTCCTCGGTGCAGTGTGCAAAAGGGGTTCCTTCCCTTCTTTTCTCATCTGTGGTTTTTTGTTTCTGTTTTGTTGTTTTTTTTTTTTTTTTTTTTTTTTTTTTTTTGTGTTTGTTTGGGGTGTTGTTGTGGTTTTGTTCTTTTTTTGGTTGGTTTTTGGTGTTTTTTTGTTTGTTTGTTTGTTTTTTGTTGGTTTCTTTTTCCATTGGAAGAGAAAAGCACAGTATTTCACTTCAATCCCTGAATATTTGTCAATGGCAGAACAAAGGAAAAACTGAGCCAGGGTCAGGTCTGCTTGTACTCATCAAGCTTGCTGAGCTCACCACAGGGTAGAGCCACAGATGAGCAGCAAATGCAGGGAAACAGATTTCTGCCCCTAGTTTTGCTGCTTTCTGGTTGCTTGAGCCCATTCTGATGCTGCCTGGATGGAGAGCAGGAGCCTGGCTTCTACTTCCCTGGCACAGCAAAAGGTTTCAATTCACATCCCAGCTCTCCACTCAAGGATGTGGAGCTGGCTCATCCTGGACTTGCCACTGGGCATATCTGTTAGCTAATGTCCTTCTGCAAAACTAAGGAAGACCAAAAATACTCACTGTGGCCACAGAGCAGAGTCTGACCCAGCAAGGGGATGATGCCATGGCTTATTTGGTCTCTCATCTCCCCCCAGTACTGCTGACTCCCCCCCTTTCACCCTCAGCTTCTCTCTCAGCAACACTAGCTTTTCTGCAACATGCCAATGAGCTCGTCTGGAAGGAGCCAAGCTCACACTGAGCATCTTCTCGCCCTCTCACTGGGATGCCCACCTCCAGCAAATGCCCCTTGCTCCCCTTGAGTCCCCCTCTTTCTGTAAGCCCCTACATCTGCCTCCTGCTCTGCAGCCTGCCTGGACCCCAACCTTCTTTAACTTTTCCTAAAGCATTTGTGCTCCCTTTCTCCAGCTCTGGCTGCACCCCTCATTCCAACCAATCTGCTCTCTACAGCTACAGCACCTCCCAGCACAGAGTGTACCAGCCTTGCTGGAGCAATTCTGACTGGCCCCAAAAAAAGCTTCCTCCTGGCAGAAAAAACTCAGAGCACTAATTAGGAGAAATCCTGAGCAAGGAGGGGGGATAGGAAAAGAAACCATCTGATCTCACAGTGTCTGTGGAAGCAAAGTCAAAGACAGCTCAGGAAAAGGGCACAGCTCTTGCTGGGGTTGCAGAGGAGCCTCTGAGCAGAGCAGCACCTTTGTGCAAACTGTACTTCTTAGAGACACTCGTGAGAAGTATTAATAAAAAAAAAATCTACTGAATGTTCAAAAGAGGAATCATGCCTAAATAAGTGTGCACACTAGTGTGCACACACACACAGACTTTATTAATTTTCATATATTTTGGCAAGCTTTCCCAATGGGAAAGGGGAAATTTGATGCCAAGTGTATGCCTAGGCAGGGTCTGTAAGATTCACTATGGAAAAAAAATTAAATGGAAAAAAAAAAAGTCCTTAAACCACATCTGGAGCATTGTGCCCAGTTTTGGGGCTCTGGTATAAGATTGGCAATGTTGACCTCCAGCAAGTCCATGAAGGATGGTGATGAGGCTGGGCATGAAGACAGGTTGAGAAAACAGGACTTGCACAGTCTGTAAAAGTGATGGTTTTGGAAGGATTGAACAGCAACCTGACAACACCTACCTAGAGATCACTGAGGTGATTGAGACAGACTGTTTCCTCCATGGTGGGAAGATAAGAGACAACAGGCATGAACTGCAAGAGCTGCAACAGGAGAAGTTCAGGCTAGCCATAAGGAAGGCATAGTTTCATGACAGTCACCTGCTGGAAGATGAACCCAGACAGGTTGTAGGACATCAGCCTGAATGTTTTCAAAACCCAAATAAGCAAAGTAAACTGGTCCACACTCAGTATTCACCCTGCTGGGGGCAAGATTCTGGACTAGAGCTTTCTCAGGCCATTTCCTACCTGCTTGGACAGATGAGCATGCTATTGCCACGAAAAATTAGATATGATGAAGTCCCCCACAAATTATGAGGGGGACGGACCTGCTCAGTGCTTATTTCAAATACTGGAAAGCAAAATCTGGGTGAACACATCTGACAAGCTCACTGCCTGGAGCGGGACGTAGAGCATGGAGGCGAACAGAGACCGGGGGACTGCAGTGTGTCAGGGCCAGATCCTGTGCTCAGCTCTACCCCACTGATGAAGCGGAGACCAAGGAGATGGCTGTCTGTCCCTTTTCCAAGCTTCCTTCTGGGGGGACCGCCTCGCATGACACCAGTGAGTGATTAATGAGCGGCCAAGCCCGTCAGCACGCAGCCTGCGTGCATGGGCGCTTTGCATGTGTGCGCACCGCTCCCCGGGACTTGGCGGGGAGGGGAGCTGGGGAGAAGAGCGCTGACAAGCAGATGATTAATTGAAATGCAAGCGGGAGGAAAAGCCATGTCCGCTAAAACTATCAGGCGTCGCGAGCATGGGAAAGGAACTCGGAGACGCCGTCTCCATCTCTGCTCCGCACGCATGGCGCCTCCCAGATCCAAGCTGCTTGCCAGTCCTTTTCCTGGCTTCTATTTTTGCAGGTGCAATTTTGTATTTGAAAATAACCATGCTGCACACACATACAGATATAGATTTTTTTTTTCCCCCCTCACCGTCCCCCTGGCTCATTGCACACAGAAACGGCAGCGATGGGAGAGCAAACCTCCCAGGCTGCAGCGCACGGCAGCAATTAGGCATCCAAGTGCTCATTACCCCACGCCTTGGGGTGGAGGCGCCCAAAGCCCAGGCTCTCCACGCCATCTGCACCTTCCAAGAGGCACAAGCTCAAAAACACACATGTGAAGTTACCAGTTTACGCAAAATAGTAAGTTAAAAAAAAAAAAAAAAGAAGAATGAAATAAAAGAGTCTGAAAGCTCATGTCTGGCTCGGCTCCGACCTGTTGCTCAGAGTCCATAAATTATATCCCAGTGTTGGAGCTGGTGTGATTGCACTATCGGCAAAAAGGGAAAGAAAGCTTCTGTTCCTCATCTGATACAAGCAGGCTCAGCTTGGGTCACCAAATAAATAGAGTGGAGATGTAATGTGGTACATACTATTCCCCTGAACCACGGCTGGAAAAAGCACAGAGGGGAAAAGCAACAGGAAAGGGATGTTTTAGGGGGAAGTTTGAAGGGGCAGTGAAGGGATTCTGTTATGGCCAAGGCCAAGGACAGCACATTGGAAATACTCTGCCTCCTGCTCCTGCTCTGAGGAGAAGGACCAAAGAGAAGAATAAAGGGTCATTCTGTAGAAAGGAGAGGATCCTGAGCTTCAAAGTTTTGGGTTGGAAAATCAGGGACGGGAACTTGCTGATGGCTTCTTGAGATAACCATAGTGCAGATGACTTAACACAAGATCCTTGTCTGAGTGAGCACCAAGCAAGTGAGACTCTACCTAAAACATGACCCAAATATGGGCTGCTGGAGCACGGTTATTACCAGGTTTTGCTTGGCAAGCTGATCCCCAGCCAAGACAACTGGCTCGAGAAATTAACTTTGTGAGTTGTTCAGCACTTTGCTGCTCAGGTAACGAGCGGACCTGTAGGCGATTGCATTGTAGGACTCCACAAACTGCTTGTGCCATTGACATGGTTTAACAGACTGCTGTTTATGAGACAGAGCAGTATTTAAAAGACACATTTCTCTCAGAGCTGCACATAAAATTTGATAGCTAAATAGCTGTAAATGCTACTGAAGTCTGACAACTCAAAGAGGAATCAAGGGTCTGTCATGCGGAGTATCCGCCAATACACCCGGCCCCACAGAGCCAGTGAGACTTCCAGTCTCATAAAACCTTTTTTATATTGGAAGTGAGAATTTGTGCAGCGCATATGAACTCTTTTTTATTGGGCTGGTGTGATGCTGAGAAAATGCAGTTAAAGTTGTACAAGTTCTCCTTGGAGCGCTATCAGGCGCCTATAAATCAAATGCTTTATCCTGGAATGGGTTTACTAAATAAACCTTCTTTAATTTGGGCTCGTGCTGAGCAGCAGGACCACAGTGGGAGGGGATGCCTCCCCTTGTCACTGCCCATTTGCACTGGTGGAGTGGGGAAAGCCCTGAGTGAGAGGTCTGTCACTATCTCCCCACTCCTGGAGCCAACAAGAGCTTCCCAACCACAGAGCATCCTCCAGAGCCTGGCACCATTCTCCTCTCCTCTCATGGGAGTCTGACCCTCCCAAAACACCTGTGACTCCCCACAATGCTCCCTGCTCACAGTCCCAGCCCAGCTGCTGCCCTGAAGCCAGTCCAGATCTCCATGCCTATGCAGCTGATTCAGAGAGCTCCTGGGAGCATCCTGGGTTGGAAGGACCACAGACCCACCTTCAGCACCCAGTGGAAATGGAGAATTTCCGAACCTTCACAAAGGCCTGGAGTGCTTTGGTTGGGGAGGAAGATTTGGGCCAGCTCCCTAATTCCCCAAAGACTCCTACAGCTGCATTAATTATTTCATCTTAGTCTGGCTTCCTCATTAAGCTAACCTAGACGGCCCGTGGCTGAGTGACAGCGAGCCAGTCTGCAAGAGCCCAAGCCAGCAGTGCTGGAAACTATGGGCTTGATGTGATTTACGTGGACTAATATTACACATATCTCAAACATGCAATCTTTAGAGGACATGAGGCTCCATGCACAGCCGGCAGCACAGCATCTGGATCAAGCCTGGGTATCAGCCTCTCACCCCACACTCAGCCAGCAGGGTAAAGCCTGATGGTGGGAGCAATTCCCCCACGGGATGCCCTGAAGGCAGAGGGAGTGGAGAGCCCCTGCACTGCTGCCAGTGGACCCGAGTGTGACACAAAACATCTGTGTCAAAGCAAGGGCCAGGGAGCACAGCTCCTCCGGCACTGCCTGCTGGACAGCCGCTTCACCCCACTGATGTGGCTGGGAATTCAGCTAATTTTGGCACTGGGCTCCCCTTGGGATGTCTGGCTTTTGTGGGCTGTAAGAATGATGCTTCAGGGCATTACGCAGATCCCCTTTTTCCAATACTGCCAAATCTGAGGCTTTTGTGTGAATCCATTGCATTCTGCCGTCTCTGCAAACAAGTGTATAGAAATACAAGACTTCAGCCCCTTAGAATCCTCCAGGGAAAATTCAAAGCAATGAAGAAATATGAGTTGTTTTTCCATGAACCTATTGAAAAAAAGAAAAAAATAAAAAAATAAACCCACCCTGAAAAAACCCACATTACTTTTCAGCCCAGTTTTGCCAGCAGTACAGGTCTTTTTCCCACAGTCCAAGGAATCAACACATTTTCAAATCACTCCTTCTTATGGTATTGAATATCAGAAAAAGATTGCCTTTCATTCAGCAGCTGTTTTGGGACACCGAGAAAAAAGGCAAGCAGTCTAAACTTAGCAAAACATGAAGAAAGACTTCAGTGCATTTAAAAGCTAGTCACAGGGACTGGAATGGGGAAGGAGGGGGCTGCATGGGTGCATGAGGAGTGTTTCAGGGTTACAGCATCCTTCCACAGCCCAAATCTCCCATGGTAGCATCTCAGCAGCACTCCACTGCTACATCTCCTTGAAAAAACTTAGAGACATGTCCTCATTTCCCCAGGAAAATCGGCAGTTTCCTCCTGATTTCCAGAGCTTCAGCCTTTCTGACACATAAATGCACTGGCATGCCTGTTCTGCCAGTGGGGAGTGGGCAGCTCCAAAAATAAACCAAGCAGCTTGGTGTATTGAGAGGAAACCCAAGAGAGGGAATAGCAATACAGGATGGAGAATTTGCTGAAATAAGTTTGCCCTGAAGCACTGGAAGGAGACAAGTCTTGGTTTCCTACAGGCTTGTGCTATTTAATCCCCACTCCCCCCGCCCCCCACCCCCAGCAATAGCTCCAACCTCCTCCTGTGAATTCAGTATTCCCTGTCTCATCCATAGGGATGGGACCAAAACCTCAGAGTCTTCCTGAAATAAGGGCATGGGTCTGGGCACTGACTCCAGTGGCTTTCTCTGTCTATCAAAGCTGGGTGCCATCAGCCAGCAGGACAGCGAGCCTTCACTGGAGAAGGCTGAAAGTCCAGAAGTCACAAGAAGGGGTTCTAAGGGAAGAGAGATGAGGAAGCCAAACTTGGCAGGTATCAGCCCTCAGGCTGGGTCATACAGCACATCAACCCTGGTGGGACATGCCCAAAGATGCCCTTGGGCAAGGGATCAGAGCCAGGCACCGTGTCCCCATCCTAGCTGACCCCTGGGTCCCAGCTGGCCCCCACAGAGCCACAGAAAATTCTTCGTGCCACCAGGTAAGCAAAGAGCCATGACCGCCAGGCTTCTAACAAAGACAAACTGCCTCTCTCCTTCCTCCCAGATTGCAAGCAGATGTGTGCTTAAATTACCTGCTGCTGACTGCGACGCTTAGCGAAGCACCGTGGTCTAGGAGCAGAATGAAGAAAAAATGTGTGAATCGAGGGAAAGGAGGATTAGCAAGAATTCAGCTGGCTCTGGAAGGGCAAAGTGTCGTCATTGCAGGAAACAAATGTCACTTCCATTGCAAAACAAGCATTTGTGGCACAAGGGAAACCCTCATGTTGCTGGAGTCAGTGACAAAATTAAGAAAGTTTGGGGGAAAATTGCAGGGCTGCATCTGGGCTTCCCAAAGGGAATTGCTCCCAGCCCACAGAATGCTAGAGGAACAGCCCTGCCTGTGTTACATGGCTGTGGCTTCCTCTTCCAAAGAAACTCTTGAGGCCTGTGTTCCCAGCTGCCTGGGTACACCCTGGTTCCAGACTGCTTGACATGGATCCTGCTGGTGTTGGCCCCTGTGGTGGGCTGCAGGTCTTCATCCTGTTTCATGAGTCTCCCCAGTGATGCCATGGAAGTGCCAATGAAGCTCCTGTGCACAGGAGGGCAAAGACACCTGGGGCCCATCTAGGAGGGGCTAAGGACAATGCCAGTAGAGAAAAGGCCTGGAGATGTACCCCCATCCTGCTGGTGCTCTGTGATGCATAAGGAAAAGGGGCTCTGCATAAGAAAAATAGCTCTGCCCCTACTCAGAGCCTGCTTGTGCTCATATCAGTAACAACTATACCCCATGGGATGCTCCCCAAAGCCTGCAGTTTCAGAGCACATCTTTGCACCAAAAGCAGGACTCCAAGCAATGTCTCCTCAGAGAACTGGAACGTGGTACAGGCCAGGAGAGCCCTGACACTGTGCTTCTTCTGCGAGGGCAGCAGGTTACTGCAAGGACCCACAAGCCTTCAGAAGAGCATCCAAGGAGATGCCCCATCTCCCAGAACCATCCTGCACGGCAAGACAGCATTCTGCAAACGGAGCCATAGAAATCAAGCCCAACCTGCTCCCCTTCCCCCTCGCTGCTCCTGGCTTGCTCTCTGCCGAGCCCTTGCGGGTCACACGTGGCGTCCCACTTCCCGGCACAGCTCCACCGGCTGGAGCAAAGAGCAGAGACAGACCCAAATTGCAGATTAGTGCGTTGGGTTCATGCACGGGAAACAAAAGATCGGAAATCTCTGAAGTGCACAGCTGGAATCCACACCTCGACCATGTTTTTGTGAGATATCACGTACATTTTTAAAAGCTATCTAGAGAGGGTTCTGCTTTAAAACAGCCTGGCGGCTGCTGCACTGACACTACCTCCTGTCACACTGACCAGAACCTTCAACTGTTCCCTGTCCCCCACAGGCCATGCTCATCTGTAGCCTTTAGCCTTAGGTTATGAAATGATTCTAAGAAAGGATTAAATGTCCTCCTCTGCATTTGTTCAACACCAGCTGTGGAGGGAGGGTGGGAAAGGAAGGACATGTGACCCAGAAAAATCACTGTGGGATACTACCTGCCAACACCCTGAAATGGTGGTCCCTAGAAATGCTGGGGTTTCTCTCTCCATCATATGTAAGGCTTCACAAGATCCCTGCAAGGGGAATGCCCACGAGTAGCCATAAGATACCCACACGGCACCATGAGGAACGTGGACAACGAAAACTCTGATCTCTTTCTCTCTCTCTCTCTCTCTCTCTCTCTCTCTCTCTCACACACACACACACACACACACACTCCAAATGTGGTTTCTCCTCCTTTCAAAGCTCCTGCAACAGCAACCATATGATGGGATGCTAAACTTTCTTTGTGAAAGATCTTTCTTTGCCTTTCTCCATCTACCAGGCTTCCAGGCTGAAAGTGATTCAAGGTAAGATCAAATATCCTTGTATGATGCTTAGGTTTTCTGTTCCTCTGTACCACTGATCTCCAAGAAGTCCTCCAACATGCTGGAAGAGTCTGAGCAATGATTTAATTCCCCTTACAGCTTTGTTTCTTCCTTGTTGCCTCTTCTTCCCATCTCTCATACTGTCTGAGTTGCAGCTGACCCCTCAGCTTAGCTCTTCAGGATGTTTGCTTCACTTTGATTCAGAACCTCTCATCTGTGAGCATTTTCTGACTGCACCACCAGCCAGAAATGGCAGCCCTGCCTCTGCCCACTCCTTTCCAGGCCTCGTCTGCCCCAAAGCATCCTCCATGACAATTCAAGCATTCCCTTCAGAAAAACATGGTTTGCTGCATTCAAGCTGACTGACCTCAGTAAAATACCAGCTCCTCAATCCTCCCTGCCCCTTTGTTTGGTCACGGAGGATTAGCGCGAGACATAGCATTTCCAATTAAAATAATTAGTTTAAAAGTCCAGCACGAAATTAAATTCCAACATGGTGACATGCCACAACCAGCCTCCCCAGGAGGCTTGGGACCTTCTCCAGTTATTGCTCCTTGGAGACTGCAGAGAAGGTGCAATGTGGTGCTGCCAGGATTCAGCTCCAGCAGTGCAGCCACAGGCTCACCCCAACACGGGGAAGAGCCAAGCCAAGCCAACCTGGGACAGAAAAACTGTGAGTGAAACCTCCTTCCAGCGAACACAGGGCCAAGGAGGAGATGCTGAAAGAATGTGAGTCATCGAAGGAAGGCGCCTGCTCTTTCCAGGACACGTGTGGAGTTACTCTCACCTGAAATCAGTTTTTGGACAGCTAGCGAGCACATGCTGTTTCAAGTCGAATATGCCTCGGTTGCTGTCCCAGACAGGGAGTTATCTCAGGGTTTATTAATGGGGAAATCCACTGCACTGACATGCCTGAAGCACTGGGGTGAGAGCAGCGAGGAAGGAGAATCAGCAACACCTGCTCTGCTTCTCCCTAGGGAAATGATCAAAAGAAGGGAAAGACCATTGCCCACAGCCAGGGATGCCCAGCATTGTCCGGACGGCTCCGAGCACAGGCTGCTCTCCCTCCCACACCTAGATGGGAAACCCATTAAACACTGCAAGCAACGAAGCCTCCGCTGCTCCTCCCTGGAGGCGTTTTCACGGTCAACTTGAGGAAATTGTTCCTGATATCCAGCCTAAATTTCCCTTTGTTGATTTTCAGTTGAGCAGCGGAAAGGTGGGAGCTTTAACGAGACAAGCGGGGCCACTGGAGGGGAAGGAGCCGTCAGTTTGAGCAAGGCAATGCACAGAGCTGTGGTTTAAGTGAAACAGCTATTGCAAAAAGCCCAGAATCCTACAAACTTGGGATGGAAAATGTCTATTAACTTTCCCAGTGGACTAACATGAGATTGTTCCCCCATTTTCTAATGCTTCTCCCAGTCCAGCTATTTGATTGGGACCAGAGCTCTGCAAAAATATGAAGGGATCATTCATTTTAATTTTTTTTAAGGAATTGCTGCATGTGGAGTAAAACAGTGGACTTTATGGCCAGATTTTCTTCTTTCATCCAAGGGCAAGGCTTGTGCTGTTCTGCCTCCTCACACAACTTGTTCTGCCCTGCAAACCACCACTCCTCTCTATCCCAAACTCTGCTGGTGTATGAGGACCTAATACGTGCAGCAAAAAGTCACTACCAAATTGTGTTTGAAGAGAAGAGCGTTTTTGGGATGAGAAATATAACACAAAACTGCAGAAAACTGCTTTCTGGGATATGCCTGCTGCTCAGCAAGGCACCTCATGCACTTCCTCACAGGAACCCAGCACGATGTTCCACACCAAACCAGCAGTGGGAGGAGTTCACTGGATGTTAATCCAATGCCACCCCTCACTATTTTTTCCACCTCTAATTGAGGAAAAGGCTTTTCATCAGCCTGTAAGACACTGCAATGCTCACAGGAGCATGCCTGGGATGTACACATGTGTGAGCAAAGGGTATGTAAAGGAGCAATCATGCAGCCAAGTGGGTTTGGCATGGCATCTGTTGCTTCTAGCAACTGGAACATCAGGACCTAAAAATCTAGCCTGAGAGATGTGATTCAGCAAGCAAAGGAACAATGGTTGTGTTGAGGAGCATCAGGCCCCTCTGCCTTACACACCTAGAAAGCATGAGGACTGTACACTCATGAATCCCAAAGATTGGCTGGCTGCTCTCTGGGAGAAATAAAGCTCCCAGGCTGTGATGCACCAAGTGCAGCCAGACCTCTTTCAATGGGCAGGGGTTTACCCAATACAGCCACAGACCCCCACAGGATGATGGAAATAGAGGCATCACAAGAACAAGATCATGCAGGGCTGAGCTAATGCACCCCAGAAGATGTCTGCCTCAATTGCACAGTTTTTTCTTAGATGTCAGATGGTTGCATGGCAATAGGAGAGCTCTTTCCCACCCTATTGTTATGGGCTTGTAAAGGCAAAGTGGCTGCATGCTCCCTGAAATCATCAGGCTCTCTTTTCCTGAGGATCTGCCACCTGCAAGGTTTTACCAGCAGAAAAGAGCGCAGTGACCTTGGTGGTGCAAAGTGAGGGGATTTAGATGGGCAGATGAGCCCTCCCACCCTTGCACCCACCCTGGGCCAGAGCAGAGCACTGCTCTCCCACAACCAGCAGCTAATGTGCCTTGCAGAAAAGGGCAGAGGGATGGCACTCTCATGTGCTCTGCCCCACATTAACACCAGGTTTTGGATGCTCCTCAGAACACACTAAAACTGAGCAGGCAGCCCCCAGGTTACCCTGCTGCAGCTCTCACAGTGCCCTTTAGTGTCACAGCAATGCCCTTGCAGGATAAGGGCTCAGCACACTTGCTGTAAAAACTTCCATAAGAGAAACCCACACCAAAACGTTAGAGAAACCCTACCTCACCCTCTGGTTTTAGCAGCAGGACAAACCTGAGTGCAGGGCAATAAATTGAGGTGTTTTTTTCCCCCATGTACTTCCTAAGCACCAGGCAAGGGAGCACATTGCATGGAACATTGCAAGTCTGGGATGTGGCAAGACACCAGCTACAGTTTCTGTGTTGCAAAGCCACCTCCTCTGTGGCAGCTGAGATTTCAAAGTGTACACTCTGACCTTGGTAATAGATTTCACATACTGAGTCACTGCTGACATGGGACATAAAAGGGGAAAAGGGCTGGGACTCCAAACATTTTAATGCACGGTTGGATTTGCTAAGAACTGGGACAGACCCAGCTGCCAGCCTGGCCCTCCAGCCCTCTGCCACTCTTTATTATGGGCACAAGGCAAAAATGATCTGAGGGGATGTAAAACACTGGTAGACCACTATAGGCAAGAGGAGGATGAGGATTCAGAGGATGATAAGACACAGACTCTACTCTCTGGGCAGCCCTAAGGGTGCTAAGTGTGTGATTCCCCATTTTTTATCAGCCACTTCCAATGCAGGATGGCTTGAAGAGGACAGATCCTCTTTTTCCTCCTATGGGAAGAATTAGGACAGCTTCATGTCCTTTGCCTGTGAAGGCAAACACCCCAAAAATGAGGGTAGGGGTGAGAAAAGACTCAGCAGAGAGCTTTTTCACTGGAGGGGGCAAAGATAGGTGGGCAGAGGGATACGAAAAGACAGGAATCCTTCTCACATGACATCCTACCCCATCTGTTCCCTTCAGGCTGACCCTCAGCCTGAAGGTTAACCCTCCTGAGACACTTTACCAGATACATAATTTGATTCTTCAACTGTCTCCATTCGCCCAGCAAGGGAATAGTATAGATCCTATAGCCCTGATTTGCTAAATAAAACACTCCTTGATGGCTCCTCACAATAACGTTTGCACAGAAAATTGACATTCTTCCTCCTCCCATCAGCCCTGACACTGTTTGTTTGTGAGTTAATAACTTGAACACTCAGCTGGGCTATTGATCCCTTCTCAGAACGATCATTCTTTAGTTCAAAATACACAAAAAAATAAAGGAATGAGATTGCAATGGCAAAATGAACTCGATGCTTGCATGTCCCACGGTACTGGCATTGCAGGGGGACTCAGGTCCTTCCCAGGTGCTCATGATATCTTCTGCAGACAGAACCATACAAAGCTGCATTTATTTCTCTCCATTGTCAAGGAAGAGATGTTGCAGTTTGCAGGTAGAAAGTGAGTTTTCATGAACCAAAATTCATTACTTAGCTTTACATATTCATCCCCCAAAAGGGGCTTCATAGAAGGAGAGCTGGTGCAGGTAGGTGTCCACACCAGAGATGTTCAGCAGCAGCAGCTGTGTGTGGGTACCATGACCTCCTGATACAGGAAAGGCAGTAAAAAAAAAGCACTTCAGAGCCCCACTTCCCCAGCTGAAGGAGAGAGGGTAGCAGCAGATCAGTCCTTCCATCCAGGGCATGGTGCTCTTTTGGGCTTTTGATGTATTAGATAGGACCTGGCATTCCAAAGGCAGAGCAAAGCCCCAGGTTTCCCCCATTCCCTCCTGACAGCACTCCTTTGGAGCAGATCCCCCTCCACCACGCACTCTAACAAAACCTGATTAAAGGAGACGTTAATGTCACTGCAATGCCCTCATCCTCCTTAACCACTCCTGTACCAGCAGGGCACTGCACCACCTCTCCCAGGGGAATCCTCCCTCCCAGTGTTTTCCTTTGCAATCTGTTTGCATACCTCTGGCTAATTGTTCTTCAGACTGCTCTTTTCAGGGTGGGTTTTCATGGCAAACAATCAATTTTTCCTCAGTTGCATTTTTTTTTTTCCTTCAAAGCCTTTGATGTCTGGGAAAATAACAGGCAACCTCAACACACGGCTGAGCATCAGGCGAGGGCTGGGAAGCACTAAGCGGAAATGCATTTAGTTGTCTGGGTCAAAAACCATTTCCTTTGTTAAATGATTATTATTGTTCCAAGAGGATTTCAGTGGGAATTGAGGGTGCTTAGATAGATGGATTCACAGGTTTGCTGAGCTTCTATAAGGGTCTCTATATCCTCCACCATAATTCTACATCATAACTTCCAACACCAATAACTCTTCTATGACTCCCAACAGATATTCCTGTGCCTTCCAAAGCAATAACTTCTCAATGAACTCCAGACCTGCCAAATCGACTGTTTTCCCCCTGTGGACGCCTGCTTTTTGGCCCTTCTCACCACCCCCCTGGGAATCTTGACCCATTTACCTCTCCTTCTGGTTCCAAGCCCAGCGCAAGGGGAGATGAGATCAGAAAGCGATCTGCTTCAGACGTCAACAAATAGCTCTGGCACTAAAAGCTTTCAGTCATCTCCCATTTTTCTGACTGCTCTCAGCAGCCGAGGATCCAGATCTGGGCCGGCCTGCACTTCTCAGCAAACCCTCCCTCGTCACACGCTGCCCTTTCTCACAATACTCATTTCTTCCAACTCGTACCTGAAAATTGCTACGAGCATTGCAGGTCTCCCCTGGAAAAATTACTTAGGTTACACTGGGGCTAAAGAATAAACACTCGAATAATAAATAAATTGTGATGCATTTCTTGGGTCGCCACACCTCCCAGTTCAGCCACAAGAACATGGTGCCAGGCACAGTGACACTGAGCCATTACCTCTGCACACACTTGATCTTAACGATGTGTTAATTAAGCTGAGGTTAGAGCTGCTTGTTACCTTATTAGTTTTGTTCCTATCACAGTAATGCTCAGTGGTCTCAATCAGTAATAGAGTCTTTTTTTACCCCTGTCTCTCCTTTTAAGTAACAAATTCTTTCAAGATCCAGTAAAAATAAATGCACACAAGCAGGCTCTGCTCTTTTCCAGGGGATTTTGCTCTGTGAGGGAGGAAAGGTTTCAACAGTGTGCTTGAATCAAAAACGAACATATGCAAGAAGGGAGGAATGACATGCATCAAAAGTTGCCCTTTTTTTTGTTGAAAAAGGATTTTTTTAAACAAAGAAAAACCCCAAAAGACTAATCTTACAACACTAAGTGCTGTGAACAGTCCATTCATGCCGCATGGTGAATACTGAGCAAGCTACAAAGCTGCCTAGAGGAGGACAGAGGAAGAATAAATGATTTGGATCCATTTTTGGATCCAAATCCAGTTGCTATTCCACTCACTGACCTGCAAACTTCTCCAGCTACTGGAAGCAAACATGGCAGGCCTCTTCTCAGGTCATCCCCACCCCATGAGCACACAGCAAGCAAGCAGTGCTTCTGTATAAATAACCAAGATTTAAAAGATAACACCAAATTTGCTGAAAAGCATGTTAAAAGATTGTGCTCTGGTGTAGGTCTTCCCTATGCCAGGCTTGCCTTCATGTGGGTGCAATGAGCTGCCAGCTCTCATCAGATCCGTGATGAGCTGCCACAGGCACTTTACCTGGAGAGCAGGGATCGGGGGCAGGAGCTCTGCAAAACAGTCTGAGAGCAAACGGAGTCCAGGAGGGACAGGCAGCTGGGGAATGCCACAGAGGAAATCTGGGCAGGTCTTCTTAAGAAGACCAGAAGGGATGCAGGTGCTCTTCCTCAGGGAGTCGTGCTGCTGCCCTGGGAAACTGGAATAGCATTCCCCATTTCCACTCCCTCCCAGTCGGGGGAAATGAGCCACATAAACGAAGAGTCATAGGACTGTTAATTTTGGAAAATAAGACTTTTTATCTCATTGAGTTCAACCATCAGGACCTCTCACACAGGAGGATACAATGCTTCTAACACTGTGGGCACCTCTGACCCTCGTGGCTGACAGCTTCTCACAGGTATCCTCAGATGCTGGTGGAGGAGTCCCACCGTGAGGACAGGCTGGTATCACACCCCCCAGCTGCACTCCAGTGCCCTGTGAATGACCTGGCTTTTTAAAAGATGCCATCACACCCACACAAACTAATTACCAGGAAACAATTAAGCTGATGATGGACCTCAGGACCACCATGGGAAAATGTAAAAAGGAGCCACCTGTTCCTACGAAGCCCAATTTCTGCAAGGCATTTGCAACCCTACTTGGCATCATCTGTCAAACAGGAGTCAGGACTGCTCTTCCTTGGTTTTCAACCAAAATCAGCCTATGCCTTTTATGGCTGCTTCTGAAAACAAATCAAAATTGGAAATTAAGAATTGAAACCTCTAGAAACTGTTAGTGTTTTCCCTGCCCTGTGCTGAAATCATCACTTCCCTTTGCATTCAGTGCTGCTATCCTCAGTAGGAAGGAGCTGGTTCTGTCCCAAAATTTAACCCTTGAAGCCAGAAAATTTCCAAAGGGGAAAAATAAGCACCTCTTTTGGGGACAACCCATAGGAAAAAGACTTTGGAGAGCCTCAGTGATGCTTTAATGGATAACGGAGGAGAAATGGCTCTGGGAACCGGGGTGAGAGAGGACTTTTCTGGGGAGCATGGTGTCTCCTAAAGCAGCAAGTCCCATTGGTGCTGGTGTTCCAAAGAGGTCTTGCAGCACAGAGCAATGCAGGCAGACACACAGCAACTTACTTGGAGGCTCTGGCATCCAGGCTTCGAGCAGGAAGGCCCTGCACAACTGCACTAATTATCTGCTGAACATCTGTCTCTCCCCTGCTATCACGGGGCCAAAGGAGTCCTCCTGCATAGCTGAGGATTAGCGCTGGAAAACATTTTGTTGACTGTGTGATTTTGCACAGGAGGGGGAGAGAAAAAGATCCTCATATTCCTTGGAAGGGGTGGGTGCTTCAGGGAGAATCTCTTGGATGCAGGAGGGGAATTTGTAGTTGAAATCAGAGACCTTGCAGAAGCAAGAAGCAGGGGCTTGCCCTGATGTGGGCTTAGGGACATAGTCCCTTGCTCCAAACTGGGGGGAGCAGGAGCTTTGCCCCTGTGGTCCCAGTAACACCAGGGCATCTACTACAGTCCAGAGGGTTCTCTTGTCATGGCACCCAGCCTGGTCTGCTGGCAGCAGAGGTAAATCACTGAAGAACAATCTGCTGGTGGCTTTCCAGGGACTGCTTTGCTTCTCTGGGACAAAGGGGATTCCCAAGTTCACCAGTGGCTCCAGAATTTAACAATAAAAGTAGTAAGACTTTCAGTTGTGGTGTGGTACCCAGGGGAGGTTGTGCATCTTTTTCACTGTCTTGGCTGGGATGCAGTTCTCCCAAAATCCCTCTATATACAGGGACAGAGACAGCAGCACAAAGGACCTTGGACAGGCTCCTGGCATAAATCACTCCCTAATAAACTGAGGAGCCTCCTTCCTGTAGAGGCAAGAGAGGGGATCTGCAACAGCAGGAAATGGGACTGGGTGGTGGGAATACATCCCGAATCTTCAGTCTGTAACCCACCAACTTAGAGAGGAAAAACCTTCCCAACTTTGCATGACATCTACCATCCATATTAATGAGGTTGTAGAAATCTGTGTGCAAAAAGCCTGACAGAAGCCTAAAAACCAAACCCGTGGTGAAGTGAAGCAAATTCCCTGCTGTTTAATTAGTACAAATGTCTTGTGAGCTGGGAACGTGGGGTTTTCTTGGCGCTTTTTTTTTTTTTTTTTTTTCTTCCAAGACCATCAGGGGCCAGAAACTTGCACAATAACACAAACAAAACATCCCTTAAAATCAACTGGTGCTTTTGGCCAAGCAGAAACAGTTGGGATTTCCAAATATGGCCCATGGGAACAACAGCCCAGGCATTCTCGGGAAGCATCTTGGAGTCTAAACTGTCTCCCAATAATAAAATCCTTCAGTCCAGCCTGACAAAAGAGCCATTGCAGGACAGTTGCTATCGCAGAGGCACGTGAATTAAGCAATCAATCAAGCAAGCAATGCCTGGGAAAAGAGCAGGGCACGAGGCACATCCTACCAGCAGCAAAGCAGGGCAGGCCCGTGGCTGCCTCCCATCACACGTGGGCCATCACATCCCTTCCCCACCAACACCACGGCAAGTGGGGTTTCCCTTTGGTTGTGGCTTTCTAATCCAAGTCTGGGGAGCAGGACCCTTTCTTGGAGAGAATACAGGTATCCAGCATTTGTTTTGGACTTGGATGCTATATAAATCAATGGTTATTCTGCGGGGACGTGACAGAGCAAAAAATCAGACGTAAAATTTGCCAGACGGCAAGAAACGAGCTAGAAATTGTTGCCATCTCTCCTGGGTTAGGGAGGGAATCCTGTCTCAAAGGCTTGGGGTTGTGTGTGCCGCCAGCTTCACATAATGACATTCCCTGGGGCAAAAAGAGAAAGAAGACTATTTAAAATCACCCATGACTTATTGTCTTCCATCTCTTTTTAACTGGTTCAAAGGACACGGCCACTGCCCATGCATGGATTCAAACATCAGGATGTGATTTTTGGAGCTCAGCTGTGCCATCCTGCGAGAAGGGCTGAGCACCCAGAGGCCCAGATATATTTGCAAACAGATTGGGCAAATGGCTGCATGTTTGTAAGTGTATTTTAAAAATCAGATTCTGTTGGCAGGCAACTCTCAGACAGCAAGTGGGGCCAAATCCCATGAATAAATAGCTTGGAGCGAGTAGTTTGACGCGCCATTATTCATAACTAATGCAGTCCTAGTAAACAGAAAATGGAGGCCAAATCTGCCTGTATAGACACCAATGACCTCATCTATTTTCATCCTACTTACTGAGTAAAATAGGAGCAGAAGAAAGTTACCACCATCCTCTAAAAGGGGAAATAGAGGTTTTGGAGGAACAATATTCCCAACAGCTCTGGAGGGCAGTGGGAGTCTGGAGAGCAGGGACCCAAGCTGAATTCAGAGTTAGAGCAGAAACCTGGTGCCACCAGTGCAAAGACACAAATAACACCAGCATAGTCATTCTCCCATCTCTGATCAGCTCTTGCTCAGGGTTATGAAGAGCACAGCTTTCCTGAGACAAGAGGAAAGCCACAACCAGTGGAGGGGGGACAGCACACACAGGGCACCCTCCCAAAAGTGAGAGCTCTTCTTCCACTTCCCAACCAGCATTTCAAAGCAGGTTATTTAGAGGTTTTCAGAGGTAGGCAAGCTGCGATACAGTTCCCAACCTCTCCATAGTGAAGTTCTAAGCAAAACAAACAAAATAAACAGGGAAGTGAAAAGGCTGCTCCTCCACCCAGCACAGCAATTGCAGGCTGCTCAAGACAACCATCAAACAGTTGGTTACAGCAAGCACAAGACACAACTCTCATGGTACTTTCATTCTGCAGGAAACATCAGAAGTCCCTGCCAGGGCACAGTGTACGAAAAAAACACCCATCCTGATTGCAGATGGGAAGGGACCTTCACGGAGCGCAGGTCTGCTGATGCTGACGCAGCCGCCAGAGCAGCAGCTGCTCCCAAGAAGCCGTGAGGCTACAAACCAGAGCACAGACGTGCTATTTCTGCCACACTTCCTATGTACTTTAGGAATTACATTTATTTCAATTTGGGCAACACGTAGGAAAATTGTGAACACGGCTGTGATCACTCTTCCTTTTTTTTCCATTCCTAAATAATGCAAATTTTAAAAGATTTTGCTTGCAAGCTGCTTTCACCCTGAAGAGGCCAGCTCAGCACCTCCTGAATTTACCTTAGGGAAAACTGGATCCATTGACCTGAAGACTGCCACATTCATCTTGAGCACAAAGGGAAATACTTTTGTAAATGACAAAGAAAATTTATTATGCTGCTTACAAGTTACAGCCCATTAAAAAAATTGCCCTGATTTGAATCATTGACTTTTCAAAATAAATACCATTCTTTCATCAATAAGCTCAAAATACAAACTAACCACAAACCCTTTGGAAAAAAAAAAAAAAAAGAAACATAAAAATCATATCTTTACACATTAATAACATTTATTGATCTAACTGCAAGTGTATGTCCACATTCATAATTTTACCATATCGCACATCAATAATACTCTACACTTTTTTCATAATGAACTGTGCTACTCCCATGAAACCAAGGTCCTAAGTATTCCCCTAAAAAGGCCCTTGCTATTTAAATGCACAATGGTTACATTTCAAAGTATTAACACTAAGAGCATATTTGGTTATGCAGACTGGCATTAGCCATTCATAAAATGAATGGGGCAGCAATGTGGGCATGTCAGAAAACAGAAACACTTTTACTTGTAACAAAACCATGGGAGTTTTCTCTGTCTCTTTTTGTTGTCACCTTCTTCATGTCTCACACCCTGAATTTATTAAAGCAGCCAAAGCAGCTTGGACTTTGCTTGGCACTGCCAGGTCTCTGTGCCTCGTGGTTTTGGATGAGGCTTAGCATGCTATAATCTGTTTATTAATGCTTTGAAGAGGTGCTGAGCAACGAGGAGGAAAAACTGGCAGATGATAATACTATTTAGGCTAATCAAGAACACGATGGATAGGGGAGACCATCAAAGTGAGCGGCAGTGCCAGGCACTGAGGAAGCATGGTGTGATGATAAATGCAATGCACGGCATGCTGAAAGGGAGATTTTGAACTGATCACATACATTGCTGCGGCCTAAATTAGCTGAAAACAGGCAGCAAAGTGATGTCAGCCTTTCCTCTGTGGCCGCAGCTAAAATGGCAAACAAAATGTTAGGTGATATATAAAGGCCCAGGATCATATGTGATGCTGTAAATCAATGATACACCCTGACCTGGAACATTCTGATTAATCCTGGATATCCTGCATTTAAAAAAAAAAAAAATCAGGGCTAAAGAGTATCTGTTCAGAGACAGGCAATAAAAGCAATGAGATGCAGAGAAAGAGCAGAGCCTGAGACTTTAATTTACAAAGGAGGTGGATAAACAGGAAGAGAAAGGAGGTGCAGAGAGCAAAAAAAAGGGAGCTGACAAATGCTCCTTGAATATGGGAAGGGCAGGAGGGTCCACAAACTAAAAAGGAGACTTGAAGCTGCTGTATTTACACAAGTAGCACCTGGTGCACAGTCAGGTCTGTGCTGCCACCAAGGATCCCACAGACCCACAACCAGGGGAAGTTTAGAATAAAATTTAAGTGCTTTCGTTTCTAAAAAGACTTATAGGCCTGTGGTGAAATTGGGAGTGGGTGAAGGAAGAGTCATGCTGTGGAAAAGAACACCAAGGTCTAGAGAAATACCACCACAGCCAGCACGAGGCCTTATGGATGGATTATCCAGACAGGAAAATGGGACCTGTTTCCCACAGTAAGTTGCTGCTGGCTGGACAGAGCCAAGGGTCAACCCATGGCCTGCAGCAGACAGGCTCTCCTGAGCACCCCTTTGGCATATTTAGGCATTTAATGAGTTGGGTCCTCTCTCTTCTCATATCTCCCTCAGCCCTTGATGAGGAGCATCACTCTCAGCACATCACTACAAATGCCATGTCCACACAGCTGTCCAGGAGAGCTGCTGCCCACAGAGGGGAGACTGAGGTAGAATCCCTGGCTTTCCCAACACCATTGGGATGCTCCTCAACACTGCACTCCTCATATTCACCAGCTGCACCCTAAAACCACAGTTGCCCAGGGGCAGGTGGGCAGACACAAATCCTTGTGTGTCTCTCCATCTCTCCCTCCCTGTTTTCTGAGGTCTGGTGATTTCCCAGCTGATGAACACATTACCACCTCATTTGGCAACGCCTCAGAGGTGCTCACGTTTCAGGCCCCGGCGAGAAAAAGATGAAGTATGAAAATCCCTTTCCTTTCCAATCCAGTCCTCCCAGCACCGGTCAAGGAGCAAACACAAAACGCCTCGGAAAACACACAAAAAACACCGGATGTGGGAGGCTGTGCCGAAGTCGCACCATATGCAGGTGTCAGGGAAAAAGGTCTCCTGTCTCCCACGCCAGGCTGCTATCTCCATCCCACAACGCCTTCCCATGAGGGGTTAATAGCCAAGGATGATCCTTTCTGTCCACAGGCTTGTCAGTGAACTGGACTGGGTGGGGAAAGGGGAGGATTCCCCACACCCATTGGCACCAGTAAGAATCTGGTGATGACACCTACTCTGGAACCCTTCAAATACATCCAGGCTGACACAGAGAGCTGCACATACGAGCCCTGCCCAAATACCATCTCACCATTCTGCTACAAGTGTGACTGGACAAAGCACATTCTCCTCTCCCTACCCTCAGAGCTGCAGCAAGGAAAGGGACAAAGGTCAGGGCAGGAGTTAAACACTTACCCCAAAGGCATCTCCTGGTGACATCCCTGTCAGCAAACAGCTGTATTTTTTTTTTCCACATGGCCTGCAGCATGTTAAAACCCAGGAGACATAAGCAGGAACTTGTCCCACTTCTGTAGCCAGTGGCTCCAGAGCCTGTATTTTGGGGTATTATTTAGGAAAAGTGAGACGAGCATCCACATGGGTGAAGCAGAGAATGCTGGTCACTTTCCAGTATAAGGGAGCATGTTGGACAACCTTCCTCTCCATCTAAGATCCTTGGGAAAAGGCATCAACGCAGCATCTCAGGCCAAGAGAGACTGATGCTTCTCAGGAAAGGTCACAATCTCTTCCCTGAAAGACTTTTTGGACAGAGAAGGGGGTTATAGCAATTGTGGCACTGTTCCTCCCTTCAACACTCTCACAAGCTCAAGCAGAGCAAAAAACTCCACAGCTCTGTTCCACACTGGTTTTTCACCCCATAAATAGAAACGAGCTGATCAAACCAAATTCGTGCAGGATTTTGTGGAAAGCGCAAAAGAAAATGGGACAGAGGTTTGTTTAGTGGTGACAGCCCAGTCCTGCCTCTTTGACATTTGCTCCAAACCAGTGAACTGCACAACATTTGAACTTTTGTTTAGACAGATAGCCCTGTGTATTTAGAAATCCTTGAAACTCATCCATCTGCAAAGACAGCAACTCTCCATAATGCAAAAGCTTTAGCTGGGATGCTGAGCTCAGCAGATCTCTCTACAAATGATTCCTATTAAAGTAAAAAATTACAATGCAAGCGTCTATTTGACAATCCAAGCCTAACCAAAAAAGAAAAAAAGGAATTAAAAAACAGAATATGGTCGTGCCAGTCATCTTTATGGACCACTGAGGAGCTAAGGGAACACCCTCTCTCCATCACCTGCCTGGTGCCCAAATCTTTCAGAGGAATGCACCCTCCACTGCACTCAGGACCATCCTGGTGCAGTCATCCTGATCAGGATCTGCGCAGCTCTTCAGTGCCTCTAGAGATGGAAAACCCAACTTAATTGCCTGGCAGTCAATTTGGATATCTATCCATCTTTTCCATCAGGATCATTTCTTCTGGCACTTAGCCTGAACCTCCCACACTGTGTTTTACCCCTGTAGTTTATTGCCCCAGGGACTCAAGGGCTGGTTTCTCCATGGGATTTTTGCATCTCTGAAAGCTTACAGCTTTTTTGGGCTTTCCCTTCTCCAGACTGAATGCTTCCAAACCATGGCCTTTGGGATGTGGGACACGCAGAGGTCTCTGACTGCTCTGTGCAGCACCAGCACCAGCAGAACACTGAGACACTCATCACAGGTGATGGGTGCAGCCACACACCAGCAGTGGTCCTGATCTCACCAGCAAAGACAATGAGGTACAGCGACCAGGACCAAGGGAAAAACAGAAACCCATCCTAACTGAGAGCCTAAAGACCACCTGAGGTAGAGTGAACTGAAGAAGAGCCCTCCCTGTGGTTTCTCCAGGTGGGCCAAGAGTGTGGGATGTGCTGGGGAGATCCTGTTGGCACCATGCCCCTTCTCCCTCTCTGCACACCCTGGCAGCAGCAGAGTGCTCAGCTCGTAGCTCCCTGTCCCCCACAAAGCCTAAACCAGCAGATTATCACGTTAACGCTTCAAATGTTTAATTTCCTGCTCCAATTACACTGGTTTTGCAGCCGGAGAGGCAGGAGGGGGGAACAAGTGAACACAAGCTGGGTGTTTTCAACTAAACCCCGAGTGACCCAAGACCACCAGGCTTTCCCTTCATCTGCACGGATGGGGGGTCAGTGCTCAGGCTGGCGAGGTGGCTGGATGTAGGCGTGGGAGCCACCTGAGCGTCGACCTCTCAGGCCAGCAGCGCAGTCCCTCTCCATCCCGCAGCTGAAATGAAAAGATCCTTTTGTTCGGCGATCTCCACAACACCGCAGAAACATTTGCTGCACCACAAGAAAAACAAGGCAGCTGGTGTTGGCAGAGCAAAACGGTACCCAGCTGCAGAGAGGGGCTGAGGGAGCATCAAGGACAGAAAGGGAATAGAGTAGAAGGAGGGCTAAAAACAGTGGGAGTATGGAGGGGAGTGTATCCGAGTTCAGGGCAGCTACAGAGTGAAATGAGGAGGGATGAGAAGCACAGAGGAAAATCGAGGGAGAGGGAAGGTGACAGCACGGAAAAGGGGGGCAGACAGTGGGGGAAAAGGGGGGAAGAGTGCAGAGAAAGTGAGGGCATGGAGAAGGAAAGAGAGAGAGTGAAGAGGAAAACACTGAGGAAACGGCAGGCTGTAGCAGCATGCAGGCTTCCGCGGAGCTGTGTCCTCCTGGACACTGCCCTTGCCACATCCACCGGGTTGCTCAATACTCCCAGCAGGAAAAGAGATCTGGAGGAAAAAAGATATCTCAGCTCAGGTGTTTTGCAGGACAGCAAGTCGAGCTTGAGTGGCTTTCAATAAATATTAAAAAAATAAACTCATCCATGAGCACTCACTCAGCCTGAAAGTCTGAATGGCTGCTTATGGGGAAGAGTGGGGCTCTGGGACTGAAAATCCCACAGAAAACACCCCTGGTGGGAAGGCAGAGCCCATCACCCTCAGCTGGGCTGGGGCAGGGAATCTTGGTTGCCCGCAGAGCTGGGGATGCTTTCCGCTCGGAGCCCTTCCAAGGGGTCATCCATAGCTGCTGTTATTTATAGCTGGCTGAGTGTGCACACCCCGCACTGAGCTCACCCGAGCGCACAGGGAAGGAGGTGAGAAAAAAGGACTGACCTTGGGGTCAAGGCCAGGAATAGCTGCCAGCGGCCAGAAATAGCTAGTGCCATATTCGGCCCTGGTTCTTCGAGAGCTGCTGGATCAGAACATGGTGTTTCCAAGATTTCAGCTCCAGGTCATGATAGGATTGATTTCTCCCTTGGACTCATGTTCCCTCAGCCAGACCCCTCCATAGCTGCTCTCCAGCTCCAAAAATCTGCTGGGTGGATGGAGCAGGTGGGAAGGGGCAGGAAAGCAATCCAGCGGTGGGGAGGGGATGACTGACCTCTGGAAAATGTGCTGGAAAAGCAAGGGAGGCAGGTCGCGAGGAGGGACGGGTTTCAGCACCTGCTGCGGCAAAGCCTGACGCTGACCTGGGAAAGGGCGACGCAGGGGAGAGGATTCCAGAGGATTTTGGCAGCGTGCAGCGATCAGCACGCAGCTCGATGACTCCTTTGGGTGCCTGCGAGAATCTCAGCACATGAGATCAATGTGGACGGTGTGCAGGCACGAAGACTGTCACGTGCACGCCTCCGTCCCCCCAGCCCGGAGCCTGGAGCACAGAAACCCTCTCTGCACCCCAGGCCTGTGGGGTGTGGGCACCCTCCCCATCCCTCTGAGCACGTGCACGGATGAACACAGGTGTCCTTTTGAGCAGGCAAGCACAAAACCTGACACATCCAGCCCACATGCAAAGGACTTTCCTGGCTGCCCTGGCGGGACCTGCCTGGATCCCAGCACACCCACATTGCTCCGTGCTTGGCTGTGCTGGAGCATCCTGCCCTTTCAGGTCAGGGAAAAAGGGTGGAACCCTTCTTGCTAGGATCTCTGCTGGTTATGGAGACAGTGAGACACCATGGGAGTGGGAAGGTCAAACCCTGCTCTCTCCAGCACCCAAAGCTCAGCCACTACTGAAGGCAGAATTCAGTTTTTAACCCTCCAGTACCAAATCCAGGGGCTAACACTCTGACGGGTAAGTGGAAGATGAAGGCAGACGGGAGCATAGTGGGACCTGTACCGAAGGCTGAAATCCCTGGGTGAGCAGTGCTAGCTTGCTGGCTACATGGCCTGCAAACGAAATTGTGCCTGCTGACACAAGGCCCGCACCCTGTTCTGCTCTGAAGGACTGAGATGCAGAAAGAACTGTCTCCTGGCTTCTTTTCTGTGTGGTTTTGAGACACATTTTGAAATGTGGAGGGAAAAGCAGGGCCCACCTTGTCCTGCTCCTCAGCTGGACTGCTGCAGCACAGCACTGATCCAGTTCTGGGTGCTCCTTCTTCCCAAGAGCTCTGGAAGATACTTCAAGCACCACTGACCAGATCACTGCACAATAGATATCCCAAGTGTCAGACAGGGAGAATATACAACCCCTTGCTTCATTAAGAGCCTTTTCTGCTTAATGTTCTGATCTGGATGTTATTCTTCCCAGTGCCTTGCTGCTTTTGTGCACCAGCTGTGTGACCTGCGAGGAGCAGGGCAGGGCAGAGCTGGCCAGGCAGGGAGGCAGCCCGGGGAAGTCTCCCTGCCCAGGGGGATGTGTAGCATCAGACAGCTCTCACCAGGTGGCAGTAGGTTGTGCTCACACGGCTGGGGAGTGAAAGAAGAGCCGGAAAATGCAGAGGGAAAATCAGAAAAATAAAGCATGCTCTAAGCAAAACGTTGAGTAGAAAACACACGGTGCTTGTCGAGACTTTCCTGCCTCCCTTGAAAATACACACCAACGCAGGGGTTTTTTTGAGGGGTGGCTTGCACGGGGCTGGAAGACACAGCTGCTGCAGGTGTTACCCATCACCTCCAGCTATCCCATACTCCTGTGGCACCTTCACACACAGGCGTGCAGTGCCTCACCGGATCCACATCCTACGAAGTGGCTTAAAGAGACAGGAGCTGCCAGGAGCACAGAGGAGGTCTGCAGCACGCCCCAGCTGGGGCAATTCATCTGTCCAACCATGCCACACCAAAGCCCTATGATCAAGTGGTGGCACTCCTGCTCACGGCAGGAGGGATGGAACTCGATGGTCTTTGAGGTCCCTTCAAACCCACAGCATTCTGTGATTGTATGAGACCCTTCAAACCCATCGAGGAGCAGCAGCATCCCCTTGAAGCTTCTCTTGCTTGCAACATGCTTCTAAGCCCGGATCACATCAGCCCAAAGCCTCGGAGAGAAACGTCTAAGCTCCAGGAGAGCTGTGTCCTAGTGGGACCAGGACAGGAGCAGGGGTTTGTGCATGCACATCTGGAGCAGAGCCAGTCCCCGGGAGCCCGTGGAGACCTCCCTGCTGCTCCAGCATGCAGAACTCAGCATCTGGTCCCAGGGTGCGTTGGGGTTTTTTTTGGTTGTTTTTTTTTTTTTTTTTTAGTTTAACAAACTACTCTCCAGCCTTGTAAGGCGAATCCCCACCGTGCCCAAATAAGCTGAGTATTTTTGGCTGCTCTCCCTGCAGCCTTGGGCTGGCCTTTGGGAAATGCATACCCTCCGGCCCTTCATGCCCTGGAAATTGAAGAGGCTGCCTCTTCTCCGCGCCAGAAAAGGGATTACAGAACACGCTTAAGGGCTTGAATTCATAACCTTCAGCGTCCCCCGGCGCTGGGGACCCTCCTGCCTGAAGCGCGGCAGCGGCACCACTAGCCGGCAGCACTGCCAGCATGTCCATCCCCGGCATCCAAAGGGCATGGACACTATTTGGGTTTCAAGCTGGGACAGAGCATGCCGACCCTCTGGGCTGCTCGCAATTAACAGCTTCTGAGGCTGCACGGAGACAAATTACTATAATTTAACAAATAGACGTTATCTTAAAACGAGTGCCTTAACCAACACCTATTGATTCCTGCTCCCCTTCCAAAGAACTCGCTGCAATTAAGTTGTCACATCTCTAATGCCCACGTAAAAATGAGTCAGCTCCAGTGTCTCCCAGAAAACCTTGTCTGTGCAGGACTACAAAACCCAGCTGCCGAGTTTCCTTTTTACTCCTGAATTAGCCAGAGATGAAATTTATTTCTGTGGTAGACAGCAGAGCTTTTATCTGCATCCCTCTGGCTGCCATGCAGCTCACAGACAGCTCATGTTTTACCTTTCCTCTTTCAAACTGCCAAGGGTTTTGTCCTCCATAGGCAGGGCACTAAGGAAAGCAGAAACTCTGTTTCTCTGGGCTTGCAACCTCTGTGCAGCTGATCTTGGGCTGCTGGAACAGCAGGGCATGCTGCAGAGACGGGGGGCAGTTGGTAGGACCCCATCACTGCACAGGGCTGGCACAGGGATGATGCTGTGGGTTCTGCTGTCCTACGGCCAGTCCCTGCCCTGCTGGGAGTCCTGCTGGCCTGGGACACAGGCTGAGCAGCCCCAAATGCATTGCATTAGCATGCTGTGCCTCAGTTTCCCCGCCGCCACAAACAGACTGAGAGCTGGTGACAGCTTTACCAAGCAGAGCAGCAAGCAGCAGCATGGGGCCCAAGAACATCAGTCCTGGTTTGAGACTGAGGGGGGATTTCCTCTCTGACAGCAGGTGAGGGCAGTGTGAGAATTGCTTTTTCCTCCCTCAAATGGCCAATTAAACAGCTGTTTTAATACTTAAGAGTAGGATCACTGCCACAGCACAACCATGTTTCTCTTGCTCCACAGTAGAACAGCTCAGGGGTTTCCATGGTCAGCCAAGGCTGCTGTCCCTGGACCCTCCCAGGGACCCCATGGAGCAGGCAAGATGCTTCAGAGAGATGGAGGCAAGGTGAAAAAGCCCTGGTGGTTCAGTAGCATCTCATGGTAGGATTGATTCAGTTCCAGGACAGCCAACAATGCCTTCAGATGCTGAGGGTTCGCATTTCCAGTGCCCCAGACTGGGTCAAGAGGAGGATTCCCACCCCACTGCTGCTTGCCAAGAGACAGGGGAGGGCAACTGAGGGGAAAAAACAGAGCAGAAAAACAGCAGCAGGGGTAAAAAGCCAGAATGAGACCGTGATGCCAGAGATTAGGAAGGAATCTTTAGAGAGACTGGTGAGCTAGACCTTAATTACACACCACGCACTTGGGCAGCGAGCCACCAGCTGCCGCTCATTTCACCGATGCAGCGGATAGATTTGATAATCACTGTCATGTAGTGGGGCTAATCTTCCCCTCTCCATCTCTGGACACTTCCTTCACTGCAGGCAGAGTTGCAGCCAGCTCTGCAGAGAGCCCTGCACCTGTGTACAGAGCCAGGGAGGTTTAGGGGTCCAGCTGCAAGCACCCAGAGGGGCAGGGATGCATGGCCCTCGTTGTGGGAGCATCCCACCCCAAAACCTCCCTGCAAATGGGGACTCTGTCCCCTTTACTGCTGAAGCCGGTGTCATTTATTGATAGCATCCCTGCGAAGCAGGCAGGGACTGAACGAATGCAGGAGAATGGGTCTGCAAAGCATCATAAAAGCAAGAGGAAAAGCCACACTCATAAAACACCAAATGCCAGAAGTTAATAGGGGGCACTAGGGGTGTCATGGCTCTCTCCTCTGCCCTGGAAAGACCTCGAAGGAGCTCAGCATTGCTACTGTTTTGCCCATGGCTTGAAATTCAAATATTCCTTTCTCATTCCTAAGAAATGAGAAAAGAAAGTGGCCCCCAGCAGCAGGGCTGAGTCCCCGCTGGGGCAGGCATGGATCAGAAAGCCCCCCCAGCCCCCAGCTCCCATCCTCTCTGGAACGTCAATCAGGCACCTGCCAGCGCAGCCAATTCACTTCCATTTGGAAAATTAAAGAAATAAAATGAATCGTTTGCTTAATTTGAAAGGGTGGCAGGAAGCAAAGATGCCTTGGGCTCGTGCCAGCGTGCGGAGCTCTGATCATCCGCAGGGTTTTGCTGGGGCAAACATCAGCCTCTTCCCTTCCTCTGTCTGCTGGGCCCAACAGCCCCTGTCCAGGGGGCTACAGGGGCTCTCAGCCTGCTGCCTCTCATCCCTGTGCTCCAAAACTGGGCAGCAGCTGGCAAGCACAGCAGTGCTCACAGCAGTGATGTCCCCCAAGAACTACATCTGAGGGCCTCAGGGACAGTTGCCCTGGGAATTCTGTCTCACCATGCCTGGGAGGGTGAAATCACTTCCTCAGGGCACCTGAGGTTTGAGATTTTTTTTTTTTTTTTTTCTTTTGTGCCTTTGACCTTTTTGACCTTTGCTGGTCCCCTGTACGGCACAAGGCAGGAAAGAAGGAGCAAAGGTGGAGGTGAAAACAATAGGAAGGTACATTGCAAAAACCTTCCAAAATGTCATCTCTCTGCATCCCTAGGGGCTCTGCTCTGGAAGTGCACAACCCTCCTGCTCCCCCAAACTTTCAAGATTTTGGGGACATGACAGGAACTTCTCCCTGTCTCAGCTGCACTCATCTCTGGGGCAAACTTCTGCTCACCAGAGCTGGCCTCATCCCAATTCTGCCGCCGCACAGCCTGCAGGATTCACTCCTGCTCTGTCCCAGGAAGAGCAGAAAGAGCCACCAGGACAGGACCCCCTTCTCCAGCTGACTCTCTGAGACCCCACTGAACCCTGGGCTGTGTCCTTCCGCCTCCCCAGTGTATCCTACTCACTTGAAAGACACAACCATCATCTCATTGCTTTTTCCCCCTCCACCCCCCTGCTCTCCCTCCTCCTGCAACAAAGGCGAATCCCCAAATCCCAGCTCCTTCCTGCCAAAGACACATGCACCTGCAGAGCAGCTGATGCCAACATCCAGAGCAGAGCCAAGCACAACAAATGGGCTAAAGAGCCCTCACTGCACAGAGACCAGCTTACAAAAACAACTGTATTTCACCCAAACTCTATTAAACTGCCCTGGGTTATTGCTTCGTTTCCTTTCCCACCAGTGAGGATCAAATGAGATTTCTGCGGCTACACAAGAGATGCTCTCACATGTCTACCTTCAGCTGCCCCTTCTGTGCTATGTGCAGGGTGAAACTCACTGTGGGGTGGCACAGCTTTGCATGCAATTAATTTCCTTTCCAAGATTACTTTTTTACTGGGAAAAAATACAGCCAGCAGCACATTCCCATGCACAGTAACCCAACGGGGCAGCCAAACCCACTGCAAGAGCCCAGAGAGTCCTGAGTGCTGGGGTCTCCTTGCAAAGCCTGAAAAATGGGGTTACACAAGCTTCAGAGCCAAAAAGGACTGGTGTGATGGTGATATCCACCAGCACAGCCCTGGCACTTCACCACCACAAGCTCCAACCCTGCTATTTGTGCAGCAATTAACAAGGTATTAATCACAGAACACGACATAGCTCCCTTCCCCTTCCCTGTGAGCATCCCTCTAGTTTTACCTTCAGCCTTCTGGGTTTTCCTCTGGCAGTCTTTGAAAGTCAGCTGCAAACTAGGCTCCTTGTTTACAAGTCAGAGGATTTAAGAGCCGTGCAGGAGATTCAGGCCACGGCTCCCATTAATTTCACCAAGTTTTACACATCTGAGCCTTAGCCATCAGCTCCTAACAGAAAAAGAGGCTTGCTTCGAGGCAAAAAATAGCAAAGGAAAATGAACTTCACTTCCAGAAGCTTTTCAAAATAGAAATATCTAAAATGCAAAAGGTCTTGCAGGTACTTGCCAGGCTTAGATAAGGGTGTCTGGAAACTAAAATCTCAAAAATTTCCACTGCCTGCCCTGTCCCATAGTATCTGCACACACACCCCCACACCAGCTCAGCCATCAACAGTATCTGGAGAGGAAACACAGAGAAAAAGTCCAAGAAGTTTAATGAACTGTCACAGCTTAACAAACTAATCCCTGCTTATGCTCATCTCATCCCAAATGAGAAGCTGGGGGGGGGGGAGGAAATGTACAACATGAGGCAGCTATCTCTTATCTGCTCCATTGCTCTGCAAGGGCAGAGGACTGAGCAGGAGCTCCTGGGTCATGGTAAGGCACTGCCTGCTCCTCCTCAGTGCACACCCAGCACTGAGCAAATACCTCACAGCAACTTCCCATGAACAGTTTGTGTCTGCTTCCCAGAAAAACTTCAGCCAAAGGTAAGAAATGTGCCTGGGAGCAGCATGGTTTATGAAGACCTCATGGAAAGATGGTTTTGAACTCAGAGATGAGCATGCACAGGCTGCAGAAAGTCCCCGGTGCTGTTTGTTCTTGGCACCAGACTTGCCCTCTGCAGAGAGCAGGATGGCAGCTGAGCAAGTAAAGGTGGAGGCAGAACCAAAGGACAAAACCAGGAGGAGGCATTTTCCTCCTGCTTCCACTGAGCCTTGGAAAGATCTCCCAAAGGTTCTGGCGAGAGCACTGAGTCTCCAGAAGAAGCTAAAGCAGGAGCTACTGGCACATCAGCTGCCCTCCATGAAGCTGCAGGTGGCCCAGTACCTTGATCCCAGTGTCCTCACACCCACAGGGCTGGGTGCCCCACCAGCAGCCAGAAACAGGGATGTGAGGCAAGTTCCTGCTGGGCAAGCTGCTCCTGAGAGATGTAAACACTTGCTGGCAGGAGGCACTGAGTAAATATCTTGCAGCAGTGCAAACAACAGCGAGTAGCATTTTCCTAGTAAAGCAGCACCCAGGCTTTCAATCAAAGCTCAGGGCTATTTTTCCTTTGGCCCTTTACTGAGCTGAAGTAAAAGGATCTATCAAAAGGATTTACCTCTCCCATCTCCCGTATAAGCATGCACACACACACAACTAGCTTCTTGTCCCCCTATTCCTTCCCCTCTACATGAAAGGCTTCATGGCCATTCCTACAGCAGAAAGAGGAGCTCATTACATGAAACATCATCTACCTCTGACCAGCAGCTCTGATCTTCATAGAAACCACACATCACATGGCATGACATTGTCATCATGTGGGCACTGTTTCACAGATGCCTGTAGAACAGCTGGTACCAAACTGGAAATTACTGCAGTGATGCCCTGGTGTAGGTTTAGCCGAGCAGAAAAGCCTGGGTGCCGATGAAAAATCAGCTGGTAATTCTATATCCCGCTGAGAAGGTGGGATTTGTTTGGTTTGGGATTTTTTTTTGCTTCTAGGTAATACTTTTCTGACACGGCAAAGAAAACTCTGGTTACATCTGATGATGGTTTGCTTTAAAGTAGTGGAAATACCAGCTCTATTGTCATTCTGTCTCACAGGGGTGACTTTTGCCTTCCCTTTCAGTACAAGTTTATAGGAATAGCTTAAAAACTTTCCAGAAAAAATAAAGTGTAAGAACAGCACAAAAAGGAAGGAGCTGGGGAAGCTGGTGGTGGTCCCCTGGGGAGTGGCGAGGAGGTAGGGGGTTAGGTCACACAGCACATATTTGCTTTTCACATCTTCTTTAAGAAGACATCAGTGGCTTCGCCTCAGCTCCCCATCGCTGCTAACACAACACCCTGAAGAAATTATTCTCCGCAGGAAAGCAAACAGGGTGAATGGGATCTGCTGCCAAACCCTTACATCTCACAGTGGGAGAGAGGGGAGACCAAGAGGAAATGAAAAACAAATCCCAGAGCCGGGGATGTGCTTCGGCGTGGTGTTGTCTTTGTCGGCAGGGTGGGCTCCGCGGGGGTCACCGCGGGAGAGGGGATTAAGCACTCACATCCAGACTCGCCTCTGTAAGGGCAGAGGAAAGGGGCAGGTACTCTGAAAACCAGCAGCAGGGCAGCTCTCACTGGGGTGGTTGTATCCCTGTGGGTTCCAGGGCTGCCTGAGCACCTAGAGAAGTTCACGTGTTGGTGGCTTCCCTGGGAGCCAGGTTTCCCACAGGGGACACAGCCCCTGCCGATGGATTGTGCCTACCTTGGCTGCAGCCGGCCCAGGAGTGAAAGGGATGCACACGGAGGAAGAAAGGGAAGGGGAAGAGGTGAGGTGGTAGCATTAAAATATAAATGAGATGATACAGCTCTGTAGATACTTTTAAAACTTCCCAGATGGAAAGCCACAAGTAACCAGGTCCCCACACACCATTAGCACATCACTTATTAACCACCCATTAATGAAAGGGCTGCAGATAGCACAGTTCCCTCTTCTATCACTACAATGCTTTCCAGCCAATCCTCCTTCCAATTTCATTGCAAGAAATTCCCCCAAAAGCTAACACCTGAGAGCTGCACCTCCATTTCTCATTTCCTTTTTTTTTCAGCCAAAGCCTTAAAATCAACAAATACAAGCAGAAGCAGCTCTACAGCAAGTTTCTGTCTAGTCTTTCTTCCATGCAGGACTTGCCTGTGCACCAGTGAAACCCCAGAACCCCTTTGAAAACTTGCATATAGCTTCTCTCTCTGGCTCTGCCCACAAACACACAATGAAACCTCACCTTTGGCGGGTTTTTTTTGTTTGTTGGTTTGGTTTTTTGCTTTTGGTTTTGTTTTTATTCCAGGAAAATTATTTGCAAACTGAGCCCTAGCCCCTAAGAACAGGTTATGTCTCTTGCCATTTTCTGAAGAGATTCAATGGGCCAGCAAGCTGTGTGCAGAAGTATTTGGGTTTCACCCACAGCCTTTGTGGCTGACTGCCTCTTGTGCTGTGAATAATGCTCTTAGGAAATAATTCTGCATCAACGTTGCAGAATACTACTAGTATTCTACTAGTAGTATGTATATCTTCCAAGACATGAGTATTTGTACTACCCTTGTATTGTTTCAGAGAAGCAACTTGCGTTCTGGATCCAATAATAATTTCAGAAAAACCACAGGAACAAGAGACACAGTTTTGGACTAAGAAAGCATCTCATCACTCCCTATTTATAAAAATTTAAAATACATGTACAAGCATAAAAACACCACCCCCTGCTTGCACACATACCACCTTATTTGATCAGACCTCATAAAAGACCAGATGCTATCTTGGAAAGTAACTTCCTCGGGAAAACAAACTGCCTGTAGTAAATCCCAGGGCCAGCACGGGCAGCTGCCCCAGCGGGGCTCGCCACTTCGGGAATCTCGGAACAAACGGGGCAGGATTGGAGCAGAGAGGGGCCATGAAAACCTCACAGCGCCTGCTAGCATGAAGATGGGCGTCATGCTGGGGTACCGGGGTGATGGAGGCAGCCGAGCAAAGGAAAAAAACCCACAACCCACGGATGTCAGCAGGCTGCCAGCGTCCCGGAGGCACCGCCATAAAATCCGCACGCAGGGAAGGGCTTGGCTGGGCAGCGGGAGGGCTGCTGAGAAACAAAACAACGCGCCGGGTGACAGCGGAGGCTCTGCGCAGGGAGGCTGTCAGCGCCCTGGGGTCGCAGAGAACCTCCTGCTCCGACAGCCTGGCTGCCGGCGAGCCACGCCAAGCTGCGTGCGCTCCAAGGCGGCATTCCCACGGGCAGCTTTGCCCCGGCGCTCCTGAGCATCCCGGATGGAGCTGGCTGCGCCGTGGTGCCAGGCAGGGAACCGCAGCGGCCGGCCGCAGCGCTCGGAGGGATGCTCGGAGGGATGCTCGGAGGGATGCCCGGAGGGATGCCCGGAGGGATGCTCCCCAGGCTCGTCGACGGAAATGAAAAGTGCACGGAGAGCGCAGGGATGCCTGTCCCGGATATTCGGCGCGGGGAGGAAGGAATGTGGGGTTCTAGGAGCGGGCACGGCCACTCGCAGCTGTGCGAACAACACCGCAGAGAAGGTGGCTTACCTTGCGCCACGACTGAGATCGCACACCGCCCGCTCGCAGGAAGCCTCTTCCCTTGCCCAAAGACAGGACAAGCAGAGCCGAGGGCTGTTTCCCAGCGGGAAGCTCCTGCCTCACAGGCCAGAGTTAAATGAGCAGGCTGGGGTTAGGACTGAGCACCGGTACCCACCACCAGCCTGACCCACCCCAACGCACAGCAGCTGCTGCTTGATTTTAATTTGTCCCCACACTACAGGTGAGCTCCTTTGCCAGCAGAAAAGCAGCAGCAGGGGCTGCAGGCAAGAGGTTTTGCTGCTTTTTGGGTCTCATGCCCCGCTGCATCATCTCCCCAGTGCTGCAAGTCCTGAAGGGATCCCGCATCCTGAAGGGATGGGCAGGAGGAAAGCAAGGCCCCGATCCAGGAAAGCACATACTGATCTGTCAGCACCCGAGTATTCCTGACCCCAGCTTCCAGAGGAAACTAACTTCAGATGGTGAGAGAGGGAGGAAGGGAGAGTGATCAGCATCAGCTCTGGGGAGAACTGGATACGCCAGCATCACAGGCTGGTCAGAGGTCACATTGGAAAATGCCATTTTGGAACCTGAATGCAATCCTGAGTGCCAGCAGGTCCCAGCATCGTCTCTAAAAGACCGTCAGTGGTGCTGCAGGCAGTAGAGAAAGAGAAAGAGAGAAAGGGACAGCCAGTGATTGGACAGGTATGGGCCATGCTCCTGGCTCCACCACAGGTTCCCATCCCTACCCTTCCCAACTTCAAATAGGGAAAATGCTACTTTTCTGCTGTTTTGCCTCACCATACTACCTATTGTGGGTAAGAGAAGGAATCTGTAGGCCCTACAGTTAAAAAAAAAAAAAAAAAAAAAAAAAGTGGAATGGTTTTAAATTCCACATTTCCGTGGATTTTTCAGAGATGGGGGTGGAAAGGAGATGGGGCAGGGGGGCAGCACAATCTCTAAATCTTTATTTCCTCAGGCTCCTTCAGCCTGTTTCCTCCCCAGCTTTTGCACTACTTCAACCCATTTTTATTTTTGGAAAAATAAACCAGAACAAATGGCAATAAATACAGGCTTAGGGGAAAACTGCTGGGGGAAAACTGCTGGGATTGCTCTGGATCCTGGCAGAGATCTTCTGAACAATGCTGAAACCCCAGGACCCATTTCTGCCCAGTGGCAGATGTGGTCATGGTGGGAGATGTGGAACACAGAGGTCTCCTGCCCTGGCCAGGGAGAAGCTTGTCCAGCCCCAGCCAGGGAGGGGCTCTCCTGGGCTCGGTGTGACTTTTCCCCACATGCAGCTATTGGATCCAGGCAGGCAGAGGAGATGAAGAGCCACCAGGCTGCCAAGGAGCAGCCACAGCAAGGAGGTCATGGGGTATTGTGGCTTCAGCCTGAGGATGGAGCCTGGTCTGGTGGCAGCAGAAATCACCAGCTGCAGTGGGCTGTGTGGGTGGGGGCTTCCCTTCCCAATATCCCCAGGAGATAGAGGGATGCTCTGCAGCCCCTCATGCAAGGCTGAATTCAGGCTTTTCAGGGTTAGGACCAAGGATGTTGTTCTATCACAAAGCATTAGCTTATCCAGAGCACGTCAGCCCCTACAGGCAGACAAAATCCTACTGCTCTGAGGGTTCTCATTATCACATGAATCTACATCTATGATGTTTTCCGATGTCTCAGCTTTGAGAGCTCTCAAACCCTTGCCAACGGTAGTTAGCAAAGGATGAGAATCTCAGTCAACTAATGCCTATTGATAAAATGTAATAAATATTCAAGCTAATCAGAAGGATAAAAATGAGAGAGGGAGGAGGACCTCGCAACACTTGCTGCCTGAGAACCATCTTAAAATGATCCAACACCAAGCCATCACAAACAACACCAGTTACAATCACACCAGTTTTGCTTCTCAAAACTCTTGTACAAGCTTTGAAGACCCTCCAGTAAACAGCACACTGAAGGGTGTGCTAAAGATAAAGGAAAGAAAAAAAAAACCCAAAGCCCAAGAACACAAGCCCTTTGCTCAGCTGCATGCCTGGAACAGGGAGACAGCTGACCTGCGAACCCAACACCAAGCAGCACACAAGCTGATGGCCACCCCTTGCTGACCACCAGAGCCTCACTCAGCATGTCTTTACTTCACCTCACATCTGTGACAGCCTCTCCATTTGTCTTCTCACCCTGGACCAGATAAAAGAAGTTGACAGAAAAAGAGAAATAAGTCACAGCCACTACCCTGAGCCCACACCACTGGCCACAGCTCAAGTGACACCAAATACATGTATTTCCTCAGCAGGGCAAGATAAGTGAAAACAGCACAATGAGCAAGCAAGGCCACACAGAAAAGAAATGGGCAGGAAAAAAGACCAACCGAAAAAGCCATATTTTTAGGATGGATTTCAGGAGACAACTCTGACAATCAATACTTTATTCCTGGAATAGGTTGTCCGTGGAAATTTTGGATGTTCCATCTCTGTGAGTGTTTCAAGGCCAGGCTGGAGGCGGCCCTGAGCAATGTGGTCTAGTGGAAGGTGTCCCTGCCCATGGCAGGGTTGAAATTAGAGGATCTTTACGATCCTTTCCAACCCAAGCCATTCTGTGATTCGATTATTCCAAAGTTAGGGACAGTCTTTTACCGCTAAAGTTAGCCCTGCCCTGGGGCCATACATCCTTCATGGCACAAGGAGGTGGCACACCACCTTGGTGCTGCCAGACTCGCCTGAATTTATTTCCAACAACAAAGACCAACACCACCGTCACCCCCTGCAAAAAATCCCACAAAAAGCCCCTATTGTAGCAGAACAGAGGGTTAAAGTTGTGATTACAGAATTGGCAACACAGTTACCCAAGAGAAAAATAAACCAATTACAAAAAAAAAAAAAAAAAAAAAAAAAAAAAAAAAAAAAAAAAAAAAAAAAAAAAAAGGCAAAAACACAATTCCAGATTATATTTAACACTCAAATTCCTCCTTAATTGCTCCAGTGTCTCAGCCAGTTTGCAGGGGAGGAGTGGGGACTGGCAAATTAGCTCCCCCCAGGGCTGCTTCCCCCTGGGGAGCTTTCCCAATTTACATTCCCATTGTGTTCTTTAATTAGTACATTCCTACAGCTTTTCTGAGAGTCCCAACACTTCCAGGGCTGTGACAGTAATTTATAAATAATAAATCGGAGGGAGTATTCACTGTACCCGGCTTCACTCCTCCCAGTGTCCCGGCCGGTGTCTGGCAGCTTTTGCAGGGACCACACACAGCCTGGAGCAGCCCACCACTGCCAGCCCCAGAGGCAGCCTTTGGTGGGGACATTAATAACCTCTTTTCATCTTCCTACCTTGCACAGTTTATCCGGAGTCCTGCTTCCTACACAGGATTCTCCCAGACGAAGCATTTGGATTTCATGACATCCCCATGATGTGGTTCCAATGCAGGTGAGAAGGACTGGGAGGAAAGCTTGACAGAGGGCCCTGCAGCCCTTTGTCTGACCAGAATGATGCCCAGAGGTAGCACTGGACCAGCCAGACTTCATGATTTGGATTCTACCTGGAGGCATCCCAAACCCACAGCATCAGCAAGCCCGGAGCACGCTGCTCCTCCACAGGAGGACACAGGCAGTACCCTCCAGCCCGAGATTTCTGGCACCCTAGGGACACATGAACTTGTCCCTAGGGAAAATAAAAGGGGGGAAATGTATTTATTCTGCAGCACATCAGCCAGCCTGTGCCAGGAGCAGAGCCCAGGACTCCTGGCCAGGCAGCAAAACCTCCAGTGCCTTCAGCCTCACAAAGGTTTCACACAGATAACCCTGGAAACCAAATGGCAGAAAAAGCCCAAAGTGAAGGGGAGACAGCGCAGCCAAGCCATGCATCAGAGCTGCAGCCCAACGTTTTCCCAGGTCTCATTAGGGATGATTTATGAAGGCTGACACCATCGTTAACCTCTGACCATGTCCCCACTGCCTGCAGGGCATTTCACAGCCTGCCTGCGACTGTCCAGCAGCAATGTGGGGGATGACTGAGATTTTATCTCCCCTGTTAATGCAGTTAGGTGGTTTGAAGGAGACCCATTGGATCATCTTACCTGCAGCAACCTAGCCACTCCATTCGCTCCAGGGACGAGTCCTGCACGTACTGCGTGCTTGCACACACGTGCAGCACTGCTTGGCACAGGCACTGGGCACTAATAACCTGCCATTTGCAACCCCATCTGGTTCTGACATGTCCATTATTCAAAGGCATTTGGCAAAGACCTTGGGCAACTCATTTGCAGAGTCCGGGTCAGTTCACAAGCTCATGAATTCCCAAACTATTTGCTGGCCGTACTGGTAGCCAAGCTGTGAATAGATTTTTGGCAGATTTGAAAGGAGCCAGTGTTTTCTGAAAACACCTGCCCTCAGAGGCTGCAAAAGCCCAAAGATTTCCATTCCTATTTAAGATGCATATCCAGACCTCTGTAAAGCTGTAGTAAGATGAAAACCTGACTTGTCTGCCATTATAGAGAACTCCCTATTTATATCAATCTCATGGGAAATCAAGTGACATCAAGAGTCCCTGAGCCAGGGATGCAAGTCTCACCTCACCTCACCCTTCCCTGCTCCCCAAGGGCTGGAAACCTAGCAGAGCAGAAGCATCTCCTGGTCTGGGACCATCCCCAGGTCCTTAGTCCGGCCCCTCTCATCCCACAAATGATGCAATTGGCTGACTCTGCCTCAAGCCAAGCCCAAAACCCAGTGATGCCCTGGCAGCACAGGCAGTGGTAGCTTTGGGCGCTCCTGGTCCTACAGCTACTGCATCAGGGTAACATACCAGCTGGAGCACGAGGGTAGACCTGGCAAAAGCACACGGCACCTCTATTTCCAACCAATTCATATCATGCTTTGCTCTCCCTTGACCCACCAGAGCTGCAGACCATTGGGGTTTGCTGCCTCTCACGTGCATGGACGCAGAAAGTTTTCCCTCCTGCTCTGAGGCTGGGGCTCTGCTTTCCTCCCAGCTGCCTCGCTGGTGCAAATCCTCTCTGCAGTCTGTTCAACCAGTGGTCAACCCTTCCATGCTGCAAACAGCAGCCCAGAAGGCTCCCGGAGATCAGGCGGCATCGCACACCCGCTCGGAGAGGCAGGAGGCACAGGCAGGGGAATACGAGACGTGATTTGCTCGGAGACAGCTCTGTGCTTTTGGCAGGACTCGAGGGCATTTGTTTTGAAGCTGTGTTTACATGCCTTTGATCAGACGTGTTTAACTTTTCTGGTGCGTGACAGCAGCAAAACAAGTTTGAGACAAGGATAATGAAACACATTGTGCGCCCGTACATGTAAGCGGCTACAGCCAGGCTGCGCACATCAGCAGCTCAAACTGGAGGTGGGGGCGGCGGGAGGTGGGTGCCAAGACGGGGACATGCATCACGATGATGCCAAACCAACAAGCTGAAAATGAGAAAAAAAAAAAAAAAAAAAAAAAAAAGAGAAAAAGAGCACTAACCCAGCAACAACAGCTCAATCTCAGCTCTCGGAATTGGACAAGTGAAGTCTGCGCTCTGAGCCCTGGTGCAGAAGTTAAACTCCACCCGACATCGCAGGGAGCTTTTCCTGAGCAGATAAACTGCTCCCATCGTGGCTCAGGGTTTGCTCTCAGCAGCACCTCAGGGCACCTCAGCTAGGGAGCCCATGCTTTCTCCAACCTCTGGGGTTCATCAGGAACTCTCAAAGTCAAGCGCCATCTCTTAAGAAATGCCAGCGCACGATCAGAGAGCAAAATGGAAAGGCAGCTTCCAGAGATGCTCCTAAAATAGCTTCTCCCTGAAACACCACGGGCACACCTGGCACAATTATCAAAAATGTAACTACATATGCATAGACCAATAATTGGATCATTGAACGCCCTGTCATCATTTCAAGCCTCCCAGCACCCTAAGGAAAGGCAGAATCCTTTCAGCAGAGGAGACTGCATGGTCGTAAACTGGGAAATGTTTCCAGGCACAGCAACATAAACAGCCCTACACTGAACTGCTAATGAAGACCCTGGCATGGGGCAAAGCCTCAGCACAGAGGGCTGCTCCTACAGAGAAGTTTGGATACAATAATCCTATTTTTGAGGTTAAAAGAGACATGGAGGAGTGTGGATGATCCAGCCCACTGCTAAAGAGCAGATCCAAGCATCTTATCCCTAGTATGTTTAATTTAATAGTGCAAAATGTCAGCAGAGAGACTTTATAATACAGTCCCATGCTGACCACGCTTTGAGATGAGAGATGCCACCATCTCTTTGTGCTTAGCGCAGCAAATGAGTAGAGCACGTTGGCACAAGAGGTTTCCTAATGGCATGCCACCTCACTACACAACCTGTCAAGCCAACGCAGGCTTAAGCAGTGGATCTTAGTTGGCAATAGTGGGGGAAGTGAATACTCAGCTGTGATAAATATTTAACGTGCTTTTAGTCCTGAAGAAGTGTAGCACTGAGGCCATCATCCTGTAAGTGAAAACCAAGGCTGATTAATGGGGGAAGGTACTCCCATTTATGGGAGGTTAGGATCAATCCCAATTCTCAGCTATTTGTTGAATCTTTAATGCTCTTTTTCGATAGCAGAGTTCCTTGGTGAAGGGCAGCATCCTAATAAGGCTGCTTTAACAGCAGGGATGTTAAGGGGTTATAAATAAAAGACCCCTGTAAAAAATAAACAATGATGTAAAAAAGGAAGGTTTCATGTGGTCACTGCTGTTGGGTGGCTTGGAAAAAGCAGTTTTCAAGTCTTCAGTCTTCTTTGGAGGCTGGATTTACTTCTTTTGGAGTTTTCTCTGTCATCTCAGAGCTGAGTTCAAGGTTAACCCTCAGGCCAAAGACAAGATGTTGCTCTGGGAAGGAGGGAACATCCATGGCAGCCCAACTGTCAGTGTCTGAGCTTGGCACATCCTTCATTCCATGCTAGAAAGGTCTCCACCTTCTTCCACACCTCAACCCTCTTCTCAGACCCATAGTTTCACTATCTCATGCTCTAATTCTTCCTCCTCTGAGCCTTCCTCCCTTACCACCTTCCATTTCCCCAGCCAAGATTAATCTTCTGTCTCCCCTGCTGATGATATCAGCATCAACCACTCCCCTCCTATGCTCTCAAACACTCCACTTCTCCTTTCTCCAGAGTGAGTACCCAGGGTGAGCAGGCAGTTTGCATTTACGAGGCATTTGCCATCTCCCATCAAGAAGAGCATCCCTCTTTGTCCCTTTTGGGTCTTCCATCACATCAGCACCCCCCCACTACTCCCGTGCTTGCTTCCCCCAGTAAATCCCCTTCTGATTTTCTCACCATCCAGTGGACCAGTCTCACCTCCTGCAAGCGAAGCTCTCCCTGCGCATCTCTGCTTGCTAGCCATCCCTCCCTTGCTGGCAAGCAGCACGGAAGCAAGACCACAGACATCAGCCTTGTAATGAAGATGAAGAGCCACCAGCCTTGCCGGCCCTCTCCATCTGCCCTCACCTTTCCGGTTGCATTACGCCTTATGTTGTTTCTTGTCTGAAACTAATATCAGCTCCTTCCTGGCTGTGCTGTTACTCTCACCCCAGCTTGTGCCAGGGAGGTTGCAGCATGAAAGGGAGGGGATGAAAAGTGAGACAGGAAAGGGGACAGCAAGGGGCAGTGGGGGAGAGAGTGCATTTACAGCAGGGATGACCAAAGATGCCAGAGCCAAGTGCAGGTTCCCAAGTGTGACAGGCACTGGTACATCCCTGAAGAGCCACTCTGGCTCCATCAAGGCATCAGCTTGATGGAGCCAGATCTTGTTGTCAGAGCTGAGAAAGGAACAGATCTGGTTGTCTGAGCTGAGAAAGGGTGCTGGCTTCTTCCCAGAGTGACAAGTAGGATGAGAAGACAAAGTCACCCCCAAGCAGAGGCTAAGAACCTCTGGCTGCTCAAGCCCTCCCTCCTCCTCCACACTGCAAGGGAACCAACCTTTAAAATCCTTTCTGTTCCTCCAGCCCTGCATCTGCTGTGGTGGAACAAAAATGTGGTCCCTTCATAAATGAGACTGGTCAAGCAGGCAGCATGGCCAGACAATTTTCCTCCAGGGCTTCAAGTGCTGGAAGAGTGAGGGAGAGGGCTGCACCCTCTCACAACTGTGCACACACATGCTACACACACAAGGGATGTGCACATCCCCTTCTACTTCCACCACGGACCACTCCTCACTAACCATCCTCCAGGATCATTCGGGATCTCTCCCCCCAGTTGCCTTCTCCACTGTAATTGTCTTTCCTCATCCACCATTGTAAACAGGGATTATGGAAAAAGATAAGAGATTAAGCCTCCGCTGCAGATTAACCTGCCATTGTCCTCGGTGACAACAGGTGCCAGACATATGTCTGTGCCCTGTGAGGATCCTCAAACATGCTTCCCTGTGTTGCCATAAGACTTCCAGGGAGATAGCATGAGACATCCTCCTCCACCCAACCTTACCAAGCTTTATCAAGCTTTCCTTGTGCTCCTAGCAAAAAAACCAAGGAAGCGGAAGTATTGTACTGTGTGCCCCTGCAAGGTGCCAGAGACAGAAACTGGGATGCAACCTGCTGGCATTACAGGAAAAAATAGCATCAGAGAACCAGCCAGGCCCTCAGGTGGACAGTGTTACACCTGATGCCCCCGTGAGACTCTGCACACCCACCCTCTGCCAAGCAGCACAGATTCACCACGCGGCAATGCCAACCGGAGGAAGGATGCTCTCATCCCAGGGAAGGCACAACCAAGCCCTAGTCTGCAGCCAAACTGCCCAGGTGCCCTGGCTTCTCGCCCTAAACCAGGATACCCTTTGGCTGAGCCACATGCTTGGGAAGATGATGCCTGTGCAAATGTTGGAGACAGGGCTGCTTTTGTTTACAGGCTGCTGGCAATGGCGCTGTGCACCCCACATCCTCCCCCAGCCAGGAGCGAGCTCCAAGAAAGGAAATTACACAAGCCAGAAGGTTTGATGGAATGAACCCATTGGGCGGCTTGAAGATAGCTATTAATGGAGAGCTTTCTCTAATTGCTTTTGTATAATCTGGGGCTGCTAGGCGGAACTGGGTAATAAATGAAATCCAATTACATTTTCTCTCAGTATTTATTTTATTAAGTAGAATTCATCAGCTGATGAAGGGCCCCTCGAGGTAATGGCTCATGACCTAGTGGAAGGCACTTTTTTTATTATTATTATTTTCCCCACTTGGGGAAGCAGATAATTCCGTTTCACAGTAAATGCAGACTGCCCCCCCTGCACTGTGGGAAGCACAACAGGTCCCAGGGCAGCACGGATCCCACACTGTCCTCCTGAGTGGGATCCCTGCTCTGACTGCTGGAGTCCCAGTGAGCACCACAAGTGATTAAAGCCCAGCTTCAGCATGCCAGCCGGAATGGAGATGGATTTCCAGCACACAGCATGCAGAGGGCTGCAGCAGGGACCAGTCCCACTGGGAATGCAGCAGGAACCATGTCAGTCCACGTCTGCTCCCCAGGAGGCTGGACTCTCGTGCTGGAGCTGTTTCCCTAGGACAAGTCTCCTATGCAGGGCTGGCAGTGTGGGCTCAGTTTGGGCCCAGAACCACAAGTGAGCAGCCTGAAAACGCTGTGAACACCAGCAGCCCAGATCCATCACATCCAGCCCCACACTCCAGCATATCCATGGAGTCTTGTAAGCTCTGCAACACAGCACCTCAACCACGACCTGCTGCTGGTTTAAACCCAGTTACTGATAGTGCAGACACAGTTGCTGCCATAAAGGCTGCCCATCAAGGTCACCAAAAGCACCAGTCCCACACAGAGATGCCTAGCCAAGCCTTGTGCCACTGTTAGCATGCTGGCAAAGCATGTCAGAGATTTACGGTGCTGGCAGCATTGCAGGGCACTCCATCTACCAAGCAGTTTGCTAGAAGCCGTAGCACTGCAGAAGAACAGAACCCAGGCAGTGGCACAGTGCCTTTCCTGTCATACGAGAGGCAGCAAAACCCAGTGTGGGTCAGGAGAGGTTGCTCCAAGTGTATCCTTACAAGCTCTAGCCAGCATCCATCCCTGTGGAGTAGGGATGGCATAAGACCCTTCCTCCTCCTCCCTCCACACCGAAAAGCATCAAAAGGGCTGGGGTGTGCCAGTTGAGCATGGGGTCTGGTGCAGCACTGTTGCACTTTTGCTGGAGCCCACAGCAAGGATTCCTCCAGCACGAGCAAGCAGGATTCCTCGGGGATCTTGCAATCAGCTGCTGGGCTTTTCACCATCCCTCTTCCTATCCAGTTATTGACTGACGTTCACCCCTGGCTCCCAAACCCAGCGCCGACAGCCGCAGCTCGCCCGGCTTTCACTGCCATCTTGTCATACAAACAATTTATCACCCGCCAGTGAGTGCTGTTACAGGCGACAGACTCCAGTGCCCATTAATTAACAGGAAATACTGAGAGAGGCATATACACATGCACAAATCTGTCTGAGAGGTTTCCTACAGCATCCACTGCGGATGCACCCACGTGCTGCCACAGTACGCACAGGCTCTGGGAGCCACAGCAGATGCAGCCAGCAGCAGCCAGGCTCAAAACAAAGAAAAAGCAACATTATGATGAAGAAAACCAGCTATGAAGGTGATTGAGTAGCATGGTTTAATTCCTGAATAGTAAGAAACTACTCACCTTAAGGAATCGAAATAAGGGGGGCAATTCGAGAACAGGGGAGCAAGCCAGCCACACCCCAGCTGCTGAGAGTTTGGGGTGAAGGTGACACCACAGACACCTCCAAAGGGCTTGCGCAGTCTTTTGCTGCACGAACAGCTAATGCTTTGCCTAGCCTTGCATTGGGGCTGAGCTGTTCTTGGCTGCTGTACCCTGCTTCCAAACCTTCCAAGGCTCCATCAAGGCAGCATAAGCCCTGTCCCCCATCAGGGCAGCAAATCCAGCAGCCTTACACATCCCAGACCACAGCTCAGCAGCACTGAATGAATGCCTGCCAGAGCCTGAGCCCTCATGCTGCTGGGCCAACTAAAAATAAATGAGGTGTGGGTTCACAGAGAGTCAGCGTCAGGTTTTAGAAGTGCTGTGTGTCACTGGTTTTGCTGCAGAAGCCAGGAACAAAGGATAAGGAAAAAGGGCTTCAGAGGGCAAGGAAAAAGTGTTTCAGAGGAATCTTCTGAAACTTCTCTGGCTTTTTGATTTGGGAAGAAAACCTAAAACCAGTTGGAAAGGAGATCTAAACATCATGTCAGAATCCAGCTCTTCATCTTTTTCGCAAGTGGGCTTTCACTTTCCTCTGTGAGGCTACTTGCCAAGCACAACACAGAAACACAAGCTATTTGCGTTGATCCAAAACTATTTTTCACCAAATAAGCCATTCATCTAAAATCTTTCTGCCCAGCTCTGCTGCAGAAGAAGCTATCTGCTCATGGCAGACCACGATTTATGCTTAAATGAGCATTTGTGACTAACAGACAGGCTAGATTCATAGTAAAATGCATCATCAATAAATCAGTCAATCACTTCTGCCCTCAGCTCAAGGCTGAAGTCTCGAGTAACTACTCAGCACTTTGTCAACCTTTACTCCAGCAAAGTCTGGGTAAGAGACCTCAGGATTTAGCCTATTGATTGCTTACTATTGTTTGTGATGCCCTGCATGCTTCAGACATGCTCCCTTCAAGCAAGATTAAATACCTGGCTTATGGCATTGGGATTCAATGGAAATTATCTTTTACAAGCATGGGAACAAACAAGTCAAATTGCCCTGTGCAATGGTCCATGGTGGTGCAGAGGTGCCCCTGAATCCCCTCTGTGCTGCCAGCAAGAGGGACATGTTAGTGCTGACTGTCCCTGGGGCTGGCACGGTCAGCCCCACGGCTGTAGCACATTTCTGCAAGTTAAATGCAATTTTGGCTGTGGCTCCAGAGCCTTTGAGGCTCTCAGCTCTGCCGGTAGTGTTTTGTTGCAAGAATAATAGAGTGACAGCTCCCCGGCAGCTTTGAGTAGCATCCCCACTCAAAGGCACCCTTAATACCTCTGCCAAACTCCAGCCTGTCAGTTTTTACATTTGTTTGAAGTTAAGCTGATCTAACTTGGGTGAGTGGATGCAGACAGAGTCGCTCAACCAAAGCCAAAGAATGTCTTGGACACTCCTCTGCTCAAGGGCTGGTACTTGTCCTCCACACACCATCAAGGATATTGAATGTATTAATACAGATGGAGATAAGTGACCATCCTGCCCCCCAAAAAGGGAAAGACTGGGGTATTTGCACCCTCCACAACCATAAAGTAAGAAAACACAGCAACCATTTGCACAGCAAAACATCTCTTTATAACCCTCTGAACACCACCACCTCCCAGGAACCCTCACGTCTCCCTGCAGACACCACTCTGAAGACAGAAAAAAACCTTCAACAACTACAAACCTGCCATTTCTACAGGGAAAAAAAAAAAAAAGAAAAAAAAAAAGAAGAAAATTAAAAAAAAGAAGCAGCCTGCAGAAATGAAGGACCTGGCAATTTAGGGAGAGGGTGGAGAAAAAGAAAGTTAAAAACAAAGGATTTACTGAATCCCAACCCAGACCACCAGCTGTTCTCCCATCCCCATGTCATGCCCATGTACCAGAGATGGCATACTGATTCCCAGGTTTCCTCCATACATCCCACTGTAAGGCAAACTGATTTCTGATGCTTGTCCCGCCTTCTTTTATTTCTGCCAGACCTCCCCCTCTCCTCTGGGTACTTTTCCTGCTGCCATTTGTTCCTGTCCTTTACAACTCTGCCTGCTGTCACTCGCATAACCTTGCCTGTTTGGTAATTTGTGGCAATAAAGTGTCACTGTGGGGAAAAAATACAGCATCGCAGCAGCATATAAATCTCTGATCCATAAATTGTGCTGCTCCCCACCTGCATGCCCCTCCTTTTAGATATAAAGTGCAATGATTTGGGGCAAGAGAAAGAAAAAAGAGCCAGTAATATGTGATCTTACTGAAGGGCAGCACTGAGGTGTCCTCATTGGGGGCTATAATGAGGGCTGAGGGACTGGTGTGTGCTGTAAATTGCCCTGGAGACATGGGCCCCAGTCCAGGCTTGCTGGAGCTATCCAGAGCTTAAAAAGAGTAATCTTAAAGGGGGAAATAATAAATTAAACATTGCTAAAGAGTGCAATCAGTGCTGCTGTCTGCTTCCTCTCTGAACAACCTCAGTGGTGCTGAGCACACAACACTGGGAGTGCCATGGCCATGGAAGGGATCCAGGTGTGTGCAGAGGAGCCCCTCACTCCTCTTCCCACCTAAATGTGGGACCCTGCCCATCTGTATCACAGCTGAACAGCTCCTCCAGTAGACCCCCACATCCACAGCCACTCTCCCTGGGCATTAAGGGGGACTACAAGAAGGTAGATGTGCACTTTTCCCTTCCATCTGGTGCCACAGATGCCCACTCTACACACATATGCCCTCCACTAGGCTGACAACAGTTGGGGAACTGTCTGAACCCATGTCTCAGAGCCAGGATTCAGTGGGGTAGCTACCACCCCAAGCAAATGCATCTCATGTTTGTGGCCCCATGGTTTCCAGCTTTACTGGGCAGAGTAGCAGGCATCCACCTCCAAGGCCCTCCAGGAGCCATGAGACCCACAGCATCCACGACACCTCTGAAACGGCTTTAGAGGAGTCCAGCCCTTCTTGATGATGGTTATTTCTTTGAATTGGAATACACAGCTTGCCTCCATCAGACCCCTCATCTACTGAATTATTAGCTTGGTCACACTGCAGATCAGCATCCTGGGCCAGCTGTAAAATGTCACCTCCAGCACTGCTGCAGCCACTCTCCCCACCATGGCTCCTGCACCCGACCCTGCAGAATGTCCCACTCCTTCTCCCCTGGTTCTTGGCACATTGGGGTGTCATCCACCATCCATCCCAGAACAGCAGGAAGACTTGCATTAAAGCCTTCTCCTGAAACTGACATCTTTCTTACCATCTACAGCTCACCTGAGCAGCTAAGCCAACACTCCTGTGAATATAAACAAGCAGGAGGGAAAGTGCATTCACGAGACAGATAGCTTGGGGAAGTATCATCACCCACTGAAAGCCCATATGTGGTTTTGTTACAAAGGTATTTGCTTCCTGTCTTACCCACTCATCAGAGGAATGTACAAGCAGAGCTGAGTGGCACCCTGGAGACAGACTAAAACCAAACAGTGCTCGGAGGGCTCCGCAGGAGCTGTGCAGGAGAACACATTATGGACACCCTGGGGAAGAGAAATCTCCTTTCTCCCAGCCTTGGGAATGGCACACAGCCAGGATCCATAATGCACCTATCCTGCACCTGATCAAGACTAAATAAATGTTATTAAGTGTTAAATAAATGCATGAAGTCAGGTCTTGGTCCCCAAGCCCGCCTGTATACAATATCTCCCCTCCTGGAAGGGGGGAATTCACTAAGGCCTAAAAAAGACCACTTACTGTGAAATTCTCCAGCTCACTGCTGTGGCTTGGTGTGGGCTTGGGTATAGGAACACCTACTCTGTGCCAGCGTGGTCCTGCCAGCTGCCTGCCCAGGCAGCAAAGGGATCAGCAGCAGGCTGGGCTGTGGGAGCAGAGGCATGGCCAGCACGTCACACAGCACTTGAACCACATCAAGACATTGCCCATAGTCTCAGGAGCCCCAAGAGAAGTCCCAGTGTCAATTAACTACAGGAAATTCATCCAGGGCCACTGAAATATCCAGGGAAGCTGCTGAGGATACTGAGCCAGGCTCTTCACAGCAACCTATAGCAAGAAAAGTGACAGTGGGCATATCTGAAACAGAAGGTTCCCTCTGGATGCTAGGAGATTTTCCCTTCTTTATCTAGGGTCAGAACCAAGAGAAAACCACCACAGCAACTTTAACAACACCACTCAAGGCTAAGCAGAATGAAGCCTTTGCCCTTCTCCCATTGCCAAATTCACGACTATGGAGACAGAGCAACGTATGGAAGGAAATTAAGGACAGCTCTGTCAACTGAGCACCAGCACTCCTTCACACCAGGAGCAGAATCTGGATTAGCTAACCCATTTCACATCACCCTTTCCACCATCCTCTCAAAAATCAAACACTCATGTAACATGTATGTGCACACACACTGCAAGACCTGAGACAACTTGGCCTGAGGAACCATTCCAAATATGCAGCTTGCATGACTGGTCCTGATCCAAATATCCTTGATTGCTTTTGACAAAGAAGGAAAACTCATGAGATACAGCATGTCAGTGGCTACACCTTGGTGCTTGGGAGGTTTAGGGTGAACAGTAGGAAAAAATCTCTTGGCTGGGAGCGTTGCACAGCTGAGAGCCAGGTACCCCAGGAGATGGAGGATGCCCGTGCTTAAGCCACAAACCCTCAGCTCATCAGCCACACCTTTCTGATGTGACATCCATAGCAGTTCTGCTCTGGAGCTCCAAGGGCTCTGTAGGTCTATGCAGATGCAAGAGCAGGATGAGGGATTATTGACCTTATCTTGGTCACCAACTCCAAGAAGAGATCTCTCAGCCACTTCATTCCTACTATCTAAACATCAGGTCCCTTCTTGAAAGACAGCAAAAGACCACCTAGAAGCTGTACTGCCTGGGGCTGTGCCTGGGGGGGACACACCTCAGCCACCTTCAGATCCAAACACTGCTAAGCACACAAAAACTGCATCAAGTGACAACAGCAAAGCTTTGGCAAGACATCTGTCCATCTATAAATAGAGCTTAACTGTGTGTCCTTATCACAGGGCTTTGATGTGTTTGGGGAGAATATTTTCTTCCCCTTCACCACCAAGTCCCAGGCAGCAGAGATAATGGGCTTGAATCGATCTAGCTCAAGTATTGCTAAACTTCCTACCACTGTGGCAGCATGCCAGCCTCAAATAGGACAAGAGAACATGTGTCTGTTCAGAGCCAACCACAAGGAGCAGGCAGAAAATTGGGAAGAAGATGAGTAGGTTCAAAAAAAAAAAAAAAAAAAAAAAAAAAAAAAAAAAAAAAAAGGTGCTTTTTGCAGATTTGTAGATCAATCTACAATGTATTTTAGAGGTTTAAGAAAGTCAATATAAACAAGATATATCATAGCTGCACAAGAAGCTGAGAAGTTGTATTTCTATTTATGCTGCTACTGGCACTCTAGCTGCTGGCTCAATGTCCTGCTGCAGTCCTACACCACTACTTCTCCAGCAGGAAAGTTGAGGGAAGGAGCTCCAGTTCATCCCCCCCCCATTGGTTTTAGCAGGACAACTCAGCCCTGGGGCTGGCTGGGGTCTGATATACCTGAAGTGTGTCACCGCTGCACCTTGTGCCCTGCTGGCACAGGGAGGGCAGTGGCCAGGCTGACCTCCCACGAAGTGCAGCTTGTCTCCTCAGGCCTCTGTCCCCACAGGCTCAGCACACAAACTGGCTCAGCTCTCTGGGGACTCTCTGGGCAGTGCTGAGACAACCCCTTGGCATTTGTTTCTCCAGCTGGTGCTGCTGCAGAACTGCAGTGGCCTGACCTCTACAAACTCACCCCCAGGGACGTGACAAGTTGGCTCCCTCCCACAGACACGTCTGCCACGTGCCCACCATTCCTCTTGAACCATCCTGGCATGGCTTGGGAGAGGCCTCCCACAGATCTCTCTTCCACCCTTCTGCCCCCTCAGCTCCACTGCAGGGCGCTACAAAGCATATTCAGAATTTTTCTCTCCCTTTGTTATTATAGTGAGTCACATACCATGCCTTACCAAACCAGACCTAAATCAAGTCAGTCCCCAGATCCAACATGTCAGCCATTAAACATGCAATTATCCTGCAATAATTACAAATCCATGAAAGGGTCTCATCCCCTCACGGGCAGGAGTGCTCACATCGCTGCGGTGGAGCCTGTCCTAATGAGCCACCAGGAAGCGGATCCCACTGGAACTGACCACACCCATTTCCGAGTCTCCATGAGGCACAAAATCCCATCTCCTGGCTTTCACCCTCTGCCTCAGAGGGTGAAGAATAAAGTGTGCATCTGGATGGGAAAGACTTGGCTGTACACCCTTGGTCAACAGGAAGAAGTCCCTGGGCTGTGGGATGCCCAGCTCCAGACATCCTTCTGCCCCAGAGCCCACGCAGGCGTGGGAAAACAGGTCACCCTGCAACAGAGGAAGCAGAAACCAGCTTTCTACCCTTCCTACACAGCTAAAACTTGTGCAAATGCCTGCCACACATCCCACCAAACCCTTTGGGAGCAAACCTGGGAGAGGAAGGCAGTGATGTAGGGCAGGGATCGGCAGCTGACGCACTGAAGCTGGCAGGAGCACCAGCCTGCTGATGCTTCTCCAACCCCCTTCCCATCTCTCTGCCAGGCTCAAGCTCCTCTAGCAGCACATCATCTGGGCTGGGCTCTTACTCATCTGCTGCCATGCACAAGCAGGCGTCAGGGGACGTATCATTGCACAAATCCGAGGAAGAAACAAGCAGCATTAACTGGTAGCACGTGTGCGTGGAGACCCCTCAAACTCTTTTTTTCCCTTGCTCCCATCTGCTCTGCTCTGGGCCACTAAATCCAATTCAGCAGCGCTCAGAGCTTGTACCAAAGCTGCGACACATTTGTCAGATCCCTGACTAGACCCATGGCTAATTTTACAACGCTAATTTATCTCACCATATTATATCGCTTTCATTTCATCCCCCCAGGATCCCATTACTGCCAGTGTACCTTGTAGCCAGCATGTAACAGTAATTGGTATTATTAGCGACGTACCCTGCTCGAGCTGCTCTATTTGCAGAGCTGCAAGGAGTCCCGTGGGTGGGCTGATCTACCTCGAGATGGGGAGGGAAGGAGTCCTTGTTCCATGCCGCTCCACAGATGCCACCAAGAAGCAACACCAAGGGCAGGGTTTTGCTGCTGCCGAGCATCTCTGCATGCCCAGACTCCAGCCCACTCCGTGGCTCCATCAGGTGTTGCCCACCCCTGGAGTCCTTAGCCTTGACCTCTTAACTCCAGGGCAAACAATCAAGCGTGCACACAGGGGGCATTTCTTGTCATTGCTTGTGGGTCAAAGGATAAAGGACTCTGCTTATCCAGGGTTGAAGGGGCTGCAAAACAACTCTGGGAAGCATGATGCAGGGGTAGAGGGCAGGGAAGGGGCACAGGGAAAATTCATTATTCAGGCTATTTTGGTCAACAGTTTCTCCTCTTCAGTGTAAGCCATTGCTTTCTAGGATCAACATAATTAAAGTCATGCAGTTTTAGCTAAGTGAGAGGCTGCACTAGTCAAACGGTGACAATTCCCACTTAAGACGTCCTTGTCTGGCATTTAGAGACTTGTGAAATTTTAATTCATCATTTTCTTTTTTTAGGCACAGCACCAGCAAGCACTGGGCTTCCCCAGCACGGCACTGCAGGGTCTGCATCCCCAGCTGGGGCAGCTCTATCTCCAGGCTCCTTCCCTGCTCCACCAGGGCTCAAAGAACATGATCCCCTCCTCCAACAGCACTCTGTCACCACAGCCCCATACTGAGCACACATGTAACAGGCCTCAGAGGTGGGGCAACCTCTTGCCCATGGCTGCTGGTGGTGGTGGTCTCCTAAGGGGATGCATTCCGTTCCAAGCAAAGCCCATGCACCTCACCCCTGATGCTGCAATCTGCCAGGGCAGGAAAGCAAAAAAAAAAAAAAAAAAAAAAAAAAACCCAGCAGACCTGAGAGCTTCAAGTTGTGTTTGTTTGCAAGAGGTGGCACCTCACCTTCCATCACACAACTGGGCTGGGTGACACTTACCTGCTCCAGAGGGGTTCAGCCACAACACGGGACCTCTGTGACTGTGGTCTATGCACCTCTGAGCTGCCCAAAGGCCTTTCAAGTGGGAGAGCTCTTTTTGGAGAAGTTGTCCATGGACAGACCACAACATGGGATTTTCCAGGCTGTTCATCCATACTTGCCCCTTCACATCCTAAATAACCACTCTCAGCATCTGGCCTCTTTGCACAGCAGCTAAAAGGCTGCTCACGCGCCAGAGCCAGGAGCAGCCTTTTGCCACACTTTAATAAACACCACCATCCTCACCAGAAGACACATGTCCTGCACTCCCACAAAGCACACCAACTCAGGATAAGCTGGGTGAGCAAGGTTTTTAACCCACCTCTTACCTCTCCACCAGTCCAGAGTCCTTGGGGTGTCCCCAACTTCTCATAAACGTCTGGGTAGTTCTTCTGGGATGCTTGTCCAACCCTTGCTGCTCAGATCTGGGAGTTTCTTCAACAAAAGAGAAGAGACAACCTGTCAGGTTACCAGGTCAAATTCTGCCATTGCTTCAGGTTCAGCGAACAACCAAGGCGGGGGGGCATCTGTTTCCCAGCCCTAGCAGCTGGGGGTAACCGGTGCAAGCACAAACCTAGTTAGAACAAGAGCCCTCCCACAAGAGCGTCACAGTCCAGCCCCAAAGCACGTATTTGCTTAATTACTTCGATTCAGAGACATGAAATGGGAGAGGGGAAAAAAGACCCCTGCAGCTTGGGGCATCTCTGATCTTTAAAGGCAGACAGCAATGCTCCCCAGACACAACAGCACAGAAGCACCACACTGTCAGCCCAGCACCAAGGCATCCGCCCATGAGGTCTTGTGCTGCCTGAGCCCTAATCCTGAAAAGCCTCACACACGTGTTAAATGGTGCAGGGAGAGGCCAGTCCGACTGAACCCAGGAGTGTGAACAGGAAAACATGCCTGCATGGCTTTGCAGCACAGACACCGAGGACTGGAAATGGGAGGAGGACTTTCCGTGCTAGGTCTGACACGCTGCCTGGTGAGATGGAGTCAGAGGCACTGGTGTAACCAGTGCTGCCCTCTCTTACAGCAGGAAATACGCTTTTTTGTGTTAGACAAACAAATTATCAGTCGAGATCTGTGCTCATTATCCAGCTCTTGTGGCTGAGGTTGTGTTGCTCCCCCTACTTTTTAAATGCTTTGAAGGGGGAAAAAAAAAAAAAAAAAAAAAAAAAGTCTTACGGCTCTGCATTATTAAAAATGAAAAATAGGAGCCAAAACCCACTGGCAAGAGAAAAGTCTGGGACTCACTCCTGCAGAGATTCTTTCACAAGGGTGACAGTGACTTCAAGCATGGAACACCACAGGCTTTAATTAGCACCCAACCCTCAGCTGATGAGCTTTGCCAGAGTTCCTCCCAGGACCTCATGCAAAGCCTGGACAACGGGAGGATGCTGCACAAACCCAAACTACAACCCCCCCCCCGTCTACCTCCTGCCTGCCTACAAAGCCTAAATAAATAAATGACCACCCCCTGAAACTACACTGGGTGCCTGATGGTGAAACCCTCATTTGCAAAGTGCTTGGAAATAATTACAAAATTTTCCCAGAGTTTACAAGGAGGAAAGCTGACTGTTTGTCATGCCGGCAGCCACAGTGTGCCTCAATTTATCACACCTGTCAGGTGTCAGCCACCAAGAAATTTAACTCCAGCTGCCCCAAGCTCAGCACCCACAATGCCCCATCATTCAAAACCTGCTCTGCCAGGCACCCCAGGGCTGAGGAGTGACTGGCGAGGGGAGAGGGCTGCTCCCCACCAAGCCTCCTCTCTGCAATGAAAATGTAACTCTTCAGGTTTTTTTTTTGGAAGCATTTTTGGTTGTGGGTGTTGGGTTTTTTCCCTACCCACAGATGAAGTGGAACAGAAAAGAAGACCAGGCTACAGCAAGAGATGAGGCTCATTTATCACTACCTGCCAGAGACCCTCCTGAGCTCTAATTCCAGCTTGGTAAGGACCTGAGAAGAGAGACTGAGCTTAGCAGTGTGTACCTTCAGGGAGATAGTGCATTATTATGGGTACAAAGAGCAAAATCCCAGTGCCTTTTCTGAGAGACATCTCTGAAACCTGTGGAAAGGACTGACATTCTCTGCCCCCTCTGTGCCCTGTGCTGAGCTGGATGAGCCAGCCCTTCCACAGGTCCAGCAGCCCAGCTTTCCACATGGAAATCAAAGCATGACTTGCTTTTTAGGGGCTTCAAATTGAGGTCAAACTGGATTTTGGAGGAACTTAGCATGTCCAAAACAGGTCAGCTGGAGGATCTGACTTGGGGCATGAGTTGCTCCTGAGCCAGAGGGAAGATCTGTGTGCTGTGCTTCCCCATAATAATGGGACAGCCTTGATCACAGCTCAGGTGGGCTCACATAAGGAGCAAATGTCATCAGCCATAGAGCAGGGACAAGTCCTGGTCAGGTCCCTGCAGGAGGGCTTGCATCACTGCTGAGCTCACCCTGAATCACCAGCACTCGAGGTCTCAGCATCGCCGTGGTCAGGGCATTTCATCAGAGTGACACCTGTTTTATAGGGCCTGTCTGGGCTGCCCCACAGAAATGCTCCTGCTTTGGCCATTTCTGTAGCAACAAGCTGACTTAAGAGAAACCTGCCTGCAAAAGCACTAACTTTTTAGACAGGTCCTTGCAGAATGCTGGAGGAAGCCCAGCACTCATGGCATGCTGCATGTCCCACACAATACATGTGCACGGCACAGCAAGGGCTAATAGATAACTGAACCACTTGCTTAATGAAAAAAAAAAAATCCAAACACACATCATTTGCCAAAAACCTCTCTCTCCAGCACAAGCTGGGGCCACACTGATCAGGGATCCACGAATTTTACTTGCACCAACAGAAGGGGCCCAACATTTCCCAGCAGCGAGGCATCCCTGCAGGAGCTGGGGGCACAGGTTTGGCAGAGCTGCTCCTGCTGCAGGGAGCTCCCTGCACATGCTGTGGGTGACACACCCACACAGCAATTCAGAGCCTTGCCACTTGGCGAGGGGAAGGCAGATTTTTGTGGCGTCAGCAACAAGCAGAACCCTGATGCCTGGCTCAAAACCGTCCCCAAAACTGTCAAGCCCTGTCTCACAGCACAAAGATATTGGAATTTCTTCAGCACAACTGCAAGAATTTTTCTGCTTTTTTTTTTTTAATTGTTCTGAGAGCAGCTTAAAACTGTCTTTGCTAAAATTTTCCAAAAAAATTCAGCCGGAGGCAGAGACATGTGAAGTTTCAGTCCAAATGGTTAAAGGCTGGCGTCGTTTCAAGCAACTGAAGACAGGGGCTTATAATCAGAAGTGTCAGGCAGCCTTAATTATATTATTTCCTGAAGGAAATAGTTTTCCCTGCTGAAGTCCAGGAGTTATTAAAAAAAGTTGACCTCACTGGAACCAATCAAGATGGAGACAAGAAGCCTGTGATGGATTCTTAAGGCAGGCGTGTTCATGCATCTGTATTTTCAGGGATCCAGGATTTTAGGACAGGTGTTCCCAGACAAGCCTGGCTTTGCAACAGCTGAGAGCCAGGACCCAGGATGCAGAGCCCCCTCCCATCCATCCTCATGGGTGCCCTGGAGAGGGGCACGTGGGAGCCCCATGCATCCAGGGAGGGTGCTTGCCTGTGCCCAGATCGATTGCCTTGCCAAGGCGAGCGAGGAAAAACAGCCGGATGCTTTGTAGCTGTCAGGAGCACACAGGCTTTTTGTCCATGTCTTCCTCTGTGCCCATAAATAAAAGTGACAGCAACTTTATTTAGGACTTCTTCCAGTTAAGAGGGGATGGAAGAAAAGTGAAAAATTAAATCGTAGCTCAGCAGAGGCAGAGGGGGAAGGTCCTGGAGGCACAGCTCAGGCTGTGCCACTGCTGCAGCAGCCTGGGGTGGTGGCAGCCCTCACTCTCCAAAATCAGCACCTCCTCATCCCCATCAGTGCACCCCTCTACCCTGCCCTTCCAGGCACAGAAATCCCAATCCCAGCCCAGTCCCACACTGTGTCCTCTGCCTTCTGCTGCCCATCCACTCAGCAGTGCAAGCTGAGAAATTCAAGCATCTGGAGTGAGTTGAGGTGGAATAACCATGTCTTCTTACATCCTAAAAGAGACTGAAACAACCCCCAAATAATCCAGAGGAGAAAGTCACCTCTTCCCTGCACGTGTGCAAAGGCTGTACTGGTAGCACCAACAGCTGCCCCAAAAGGCAGCTCAGCCCTGTGCAGCTCACCAGCGTGGCTGAGCAGGGAGTGCAGCATCTCCATCAGGATCCACTACCACAGAAAGTCCTGTCTGTTTGGCTATAACTTCCAAGGAGTATTTTACAACTGAGGAAAGACCCCCTTTCCATAAAAAGCATGAGAAGAGCAGGAGAGGGGGGAAGGCTGCTCTGCAAGAGGGCTGAGCACCCTGCAGACCCAGCCCCCAGCAATGCCCTAGCATGAGCGAGAACAGCCAGGGTTTGAGCATCCCAGTCTGCTCTCCCCAGCTCCCTACAGCCTCTCCCAGCAGCACAGCACCTCGTGTCTCACTGCGGTATTGCAACACACTGATAACAAGCTTTGTTTCAGCCTTCATCCTGCTTCCACCAGCGCTGAGCCAGAGCTATGCCACAAGCCAAAATCCAGTTCCATAGGGACTGTATGATTGTGCCAGTTCCCAGGTGCTTAAGGCATTGACTGCAGCTTGTCTGGAGTTGTGCCCTGCACTTGCACACAAACACAAAAACTCAGGGCAGGTGTGCAGGAAAGAATTCTCTCCCATCCTGGGGATGAGCCCACCCCATGCAGAAAGGTTTAGGGTGGAAGTTGTGTGCAGGTCCCGTGGGACAGAGGCTGCCAGTGACCTCATGGGTTTCTTCCACTGCTGCCCTCTCCGCTGCCATGAGTCAGAGATTAATGACAGGCCATTTGTCAGCACCGGTGGCATCATTGCCAATCTCATTTCTGAGCAGACATCTGACCTTGCTTGCCTCCCCGAGACCCATGTTACCGCATGGCTCCAGCAGCCTCCTGACAGCTCCCAGGGGAAGCAACACAAGGCAGGGAACTGGGCTGTGACAGCTTGATCCTGAGTCAGGATGCACAGACAAACAGCTCAGGATGAGCAGTGAGTGTTTGTCAGCTTGCCCCACTGCCCTACCCCCCTCCCAGCTGGAACCCAAGAAAGGGCCTCTCTTACCAAGCACTGGGTTAGGTTATGGAGAAAGGAGATCTGTGTCCAAAGATGAGGGCACAGGCAAAGCAAGCCTTGCCTGTAACTCTGGAAGGAAGAGGAAAGAGGGTGCGGGGGACATATGATCTTTTCCCCAAGCCTGCAGTATCTGTGTCTCTGCCCACACTACCCAGACAGCTGAAGGGATCTGTGTGCAGTTCCAGATGGGGCAGCTTCTCCACAGTCAGCCGTGACCCAGACTGAATCTTAACCCAGATCTCGCTCAAAGAGGAGACCAGGTAAAATCCAGATCCATCCTGCATTCCTGAGCAGGACCTGTACCCGTGTCCTGAGGTGTAGATGACCTATGCCACAGGGTCCTGCACTCCTCTGCCCCAAATCAGTCCACTATGCGACTGTCACTTGGCCACCACACACAGTCTGTTCCTCACAGAGAGGGAATAGAGGCACAGGGGAAGGTGAAACAAAGCATCTTCTGCATTCCAAGAATACCAAGGCTTTTCAGCCTGGGAAGAAGGAGGAGGCAGGGCTTACTTAGCTGCAGGACCTTGGGCTAGGCACACGGTGTTGGCCAAACCATAATGTCCACACTGCTCCCTATTAAACAACAGAAAACAATTTTTTTCCAGAGGAGCAGAGAACATTCGAGAACAGGTCTTCTGACAAGTGCTGGTCCTGATGCAAGCTTTGCCTCCACGCAACCCTCAGCCTTACACAGCCAGATGCATCCCCACCAGGAGGGATGAGACAACCACCAACACAGCTCCTCTTCTGTGCCAAGTCAAGCCAGTCCCAGTTCTCATGCTTCTCAGAAGGAGAACAAATTAAAATGATGTGGGACTGGGAAAAGACCCACTTGGTTAAGATGAAGAAATCAGTGCCATTAAACGTCATTAGAATAATATGCCCAGAAAGCTTCATAAAAGGAGATACCATATGATTGAATGCTCTCCAGACCCTCATTTTACACAGACCCAAAACATCAGCCCAGAGCCTCTTTTAACAGCCAACTCTCAAAACAATCAGCTTTTAGGTTTTGTTTTTTGAAGTGTTGGTTTTTGTTTTTTTTTTTTTTTGTTTTTTTTTCCTGAGGAGCTTTTACGTCTGCAATTCAAACTACAATTCCTTTAGTTCCTGGAGGGGGGAGAAAATAAAAATCATTTTTCATTAAGCTGAAGCAAATGGCATTTTTGCTTGTCAAAAATATTTGACACAGCTCTGACATACTTGACCAGACATATAAATAAAAGAATTAAATCCTTCTGCTTCAGAGCTTAAGAAAAACCTGCTGTCAGTCCAGTGCTAGTACAAGCTCTCTCCTACAGCTCACACTCCCTGGGGGTTGCCAGCACCATCCTGGCACTGATGCTGGGATAGAGGGCAGGTACCAGCCACACCAGCCTTTTCCTGCAAGTAAAACCCCACCAGCCCGTGATATCCCTCTGCTCTCGGGGACAGGATCAGCCCCCCCTGGCTCCAGCAGCAGGGAGGTGAGCAGCATCGATCCCTTCCCTCTCCTGCCACCATCTGTATCTGATAGCAGCATCGACCCAGCAGCACTGGATGCTGTATTTCCTCGGCCACCTGGGCTGTGCACCAGCCTCCTTCCCCATCCGTCGTGTCAGCGAGGCGGCCGCAGACGCCGTGACAAGACACAGAGCAGTGTCGGAGCCCATTTCTAAATCCTTCTATCCTATTCAAGCCAGAGAGGCTTATGTGTATGGATTTATACTGTTTGCCCCAATATTTAGCTACTGAGCTGACTAATCTGTGTGCAAGAAAAACCACGGTGGCTCAGAGGCTGAGCAATCTACATCATTCATCATTTAGATTAGCTATTGTCTTAATCCTCTTTAAACTACTGTATAATACATAAGGGAATGGATGTCCTATATGCTCAGGATATGCAGAAAAAACCCAGGCTGAAGCTCAGAAACTTGGACAGAAGTGAGAAAGACAAATCCTACCAAGCCACAGAAGGAAAAACGAACTTGTTGAAACCCCTGACAGATGGTTTAACTTCTTCTTGCTCTCTCCACCCTACCAGCCTTTAATTATTTCCTAGCCAGCTTCCCAATTACTTCCCAGGCAGTTTCCTAAACCTCTTCTGTCCTCTCCCTTCATACAACCCCATGATGAGCTGTGGGCCCCAACCTGCAGCAGCCCATGCCATGTGGACTCGCTGCTGCCCCAAGGATTTGCAGCCCTGTGCCCCAGGAGCTGGGACATCCCACTCCAGCCTCAGCTGTGGCTGTGCTGCCCTCAGAAAGGCAATGGCTCTGCCCAGCCCAGGGCCACGCTTTGGGCCATGCCTGGCAAACAGGCAGGCTCAGGTCAAGGATTGAAGCCTTGCTTGGCTATCCAGGATCATGCCACGCATTGCTGCAGTGCCCGGCCAGAGGATGAACAAAACCAGGTTTCTTTATGGCAACAGCAAAGAGTTCAGGGGCAGAGGGAGGGACAGCAGCAAGGCAGTGGCAAACAAGGCTTTAGTTCACTGCCTGCGGAGCTGAGGGAACTAATAAACGGACAGATGAGCTAAATTGTCTTCTGAACCTCTGTATCAGTATTCACATTACAGAGCCTGCTTCCAGCAATTCCAGCGTATTAATAATAAATGCTACATAATTACAGCAGACTTGCTTTGTCCTCTCTTTCTGTTTACTGTCAATGTCTGTTTAACCCTTTGCAGTCCACAGCTGGCTCTCCACTGGCACCAGACCCTCCACAGATGGCACAGCCCTGGCATCACTGATGGGCATCTCTGCCAGCTCCCTCCTGGGCTGGTTGAGGTGCAAGGGGAGGTGAAGGAAAGCTCAAGTGCTGACACCTCTCAGCAGGGATCACTTTTTACCTGTCAAAGCCCTGACAATCTTGCTGCAGGGCATGAAAAAGGTGTATTTGAGGCCTCAGGAGCACCCCCAGGCTAGGATGAGTTGGGGACTGTGCAAACAGTGTCTGCAACACTCAGAGTTGTAAAAAGTCACCAAGAGCCTCTTAACAGCAAAGAGGGTTTATGGCCTCTCCTGGTTTTGATCCCCTCCAGACTTACAGATGGATCTGCCTTCCTCACACATGTTTTTGGGGTATCTGTACCCCAGCCCACTGCGACTCTTACTGCTGCACCCGTGGTCCTTGGGCTGTCGGTGATGACAACCACCTGGGATGCAAACACACACTGCTGGGAGCTGGAAGTGGGCTCTGGAGCAATCCCTGAAGGACACATTCCTGGGGACACAGAGGAGATGATCCACACAGGTGCCAAGTCTGGCACCCAGGCAGGGAAGAGCAAAGGTTTTGGACAATCAAGTTTCAAACCAAACACCTCCTGTGTTTGATCAGTGGCCGCATCCCCCATCCTCAGCAGCACCACAGCCCCACACAGCTGCTCTTCCCAAGTCTCCTTCCTCACAGACAAGCTGTGCCAAAATGCCTGCCTTGTCTCATCATTTCATGAGCTGATCCAAATGAGAGTTAAAGACCCTCTGGCACTTTTCCCCCGAATTTTTGACGTATTTAATCCAATGTAGCTGCAAACTGAACTCTGGAGCCTGCTTTACTTCCCACAGGATTCTTGGTAAGTATTTCTTCCTCAGTTGCAAGCAAAAAGCCCCAAAACTCCGAAGAAAGGCCCACATTAACAGTGCAAGAACAGTTTTTATCTGAGCACAGGTTTAATTTGCACCTTTCAGACTAGCTGTCTCTTTTCCAGCCTTGCAGGGAGGCTGCCATGGCTCCTAACATGGGTTCAATAAGAGAACAAATACCTCAAATGGGATTTCTGCAAGAAACCAGCATGCAAAACAAAGTATGCCTGCCTTCCAGTGCAAATTAACTCAGCTTCTGACCCGACTGCAGACCTTTCCAGACAGGAGACCCACTGGACAGCAAATGAATGCCAAACAACTCAGATGCAAATCTCTGCCTGCAAAGAGAGCCTTAAATGCGAAGGGAACACTTGGCTCAAACAGCTGGGCACTGAAAAGCTTTGAAATGGAAAAACACAAACAACTTAAACCCAGTTATGTCACTCACACTGGGAAGGCTAGTTTGGAGTGACATAAGAACATCCATCCCTCAGACACCATGTCTCCCACTCCACCTGGGACATGCAGAGCATCCCCTCGTGCTGGCATTCTGCCATCGTTTTCCAGTGGTTCCCACAGCTGCACACATCCACTTTGCATTTTCTGTGCCATCTCTCCTCTGCCAGGTGAAGCATAGATTTTTTTTCTCCCTGTAGTACACAGACATTTCTTTTGATTTCTCAAAAAATGAAACAGCAACTGGTCATTCAAGAATAATCACCAAAGAAAAAGGAAGACAGCACTTCTGTCCTAAAATGAGTACAGGCTCCAAGAAAAGTGGGAGGGACAGATGGGAGCAAGACACAAAGGCAGGAGTGCTCTGTACCACTTACGTGGAGCATGCACGCCAGAGAAGGATGGAGCAGAATGGGGACTGGGAAGAAATGGGACCAGCATCGTTACATCCAGCTCTTCCTTCGAGGACAGTACCAGGAAGAGTACTTGGAGAGCAACATACGACACAGTTAGAGCTAGCAGACCTGCCCAGGGTACAAGGAAGGGCAAGTTCATTCTGCTGGGTGGCCCCGGGTTGATTGTATCTCTGCTGTCTCTTCACTCACTGCCACTTTTGGCAAGCAGTTCCAATTTCTACATGGCAGGGACCCGTGCAAAGGGAACTCAGCAGGCTGGAGTCCCCTCACGCCGTCACAGGATGGTACAGAGAGCAAAGCAACAATCCATATGGACAGGAAGGGAAACCCACAAAGACCTGCAAGGAAGATGACACATGCCAGCCCCAGAAAGGAAGATCCCGAGGACTGGGGCACATGCAACCTGTGCTGCTGGAGGAGCTGCCACTCGCAGGGGAAGCGAGGGCTCTGCCAGCCCCTCGCAGCACCCCCCAGACACACGGGCAGCCCCCAGCACTGCCAAGGTGGCTGTCACAGAAGGATTGCAAGGGTGGAAGTGCCTGGACTGATCCCTGCTCAGTGATTTACCCCAGGATTATCAGCCAGATCTCACAGATGCAAATACAGAAAAGCATCAGTGTTCTGAGGTCCCAGACTCATCTCCAGGACAGCCTGCATCCCAGTCCCCTGCCAGGGCTGTTTCCCTGCTTTCTAACAACATCCATGTCCAAACCCACCCCCCAAATCTCAGGATGCTCCTCGGCAGTTGATGACAGCACACTGCAGGCTGGGTGACCCTCCTGTATCAGCCCCCTCCGAAAGCCATTTAGAAAAGAGACAGCAAGTTATTAATTACAAATTAAGCCGCTAATTGATACTAAGCTCGGTTAGCTCTAGGGGAAGCAGAGGCAGAGCTGTGCCCCTCACACCACGGTTCACTGACTGCAAGTGCAATACGAGGGGCTTGAGCTCCCCGAGAGAGCTGCTGAGGGCACAGTCACACCACTTCCAGCTTGAGCTGCATGCCTCAGCCCAGAGATCGCTCAGTGCTGCACTCCCTCCATCCCTGACCTGCCTCCAAGCACTGTGACCACAAAAGGTTTGAACACCCTCTCCCAGCTGACATTCAGACCCCAGACCACCAGCCAAAAGTGCCAGTGACAGCCTCCATCAGACTTTTTCTATAACACAGCACTTCAGAGTGACAGCCCCAGGGCTCACCTGAAATAAAGATTTCCTCTCTTGGAGGTGATGAGCAGTTTTCCTATCACCACAGCCCAGCAGCAATTCAAGGTCTGTACAAAAAGCCCCAGGTTTTTCTGGTCCTGTGTGAACTCCTGCATCTTGCAGGCAATAAGGAGATGAAGCCACGCAAGAAACAGCCCATGCCAGGCAGGAAGGATCACACCATCTGAAATCCTAGATCTTATGAAATCCCTCCTGCCAAAAGTTCCTCAGCTCTGCCTTCTGAAAAGCTAAGAACACAGTGCAGAATTACCTCCTCTCTTAATAGGTAACAAGTAACAAGTAATAAGTAATAAAACAATAATATTAGTAAATAATGAACAGGAGGCAGTAAAGTTCTAGAGTATTTCACCCCCTTGCCCCGTCTTTGAAGCACATGGGAAGTTCTCATGCAAGAGAAGCTCAGCACTTGACGCTTTAGACAGACCTGCCTTGTCCAGGGGCTCTGCTGGAGCAGGATCAGTTCTGCTGGGTTTGGCAGTCAAGCAGCTGATGCCAAGGGTTCCATCCATCCACTCTTGCACTGCCCTTCTCCTCTGGCAGCTCAATTAAGCCTAACGAATTACATCCAGCACAAGTCATGAGCAAACACAGGAAGACTTGGCGGCCGCAGTGCTGTGCAAGCAGAAGGTGAATAAATAAAATTGACTCAAGTTGATAGAAGATGCCAATTCAGTGGTAGAGAATCTGTAGTGAAGCATCTGTTTGGGTGACTTTGGCCCAAGAGGAGACAAAACAAAAATGACACAAGAAGCAAGTTCTACGTTTAAGTGGGAAAAACTCCAGGTAAGTTTTATACTATTTCAACATTTAAGTTTTAGACTTAAAAAAAAAAAAAAAAAAAGTATTTGTAGTTACCAGAATGGATTTAGTATCTGAGCTGTAGAATATTGCAGCCTGACTCAGATCTTAACTCAATGCCATGCAGGGGGCATGGGACCAGCCATCTCAGGTACACAGGCACTGCAGATCAGGGCTGAACATCTCAAAGATGGGACTTTTCCCCATCTCCTATTCCTGTTGCAGTGTTTGACATGGGGACAAGATAATTCTCAATGCCTGACCGGCTGACCCCAAACTGGACTGTGGTCTGCTGCCCTGTCCCTTGGTGCTTACAAAAACCACTCCATCTCCTGCCTCTCCCTACCCATCTAGGAGTTTGAGATTGTCATGACGCCCCTCAACATCCAGCTTCACCTTCCCTTCCCAGGCTGCACAGACCCACTGCTCCCAGCATCTCCAACATCATTCTCCTCCACAAACCCTCCAAGTTCCCCTGCCCAAAACCACCCCAAGGAGTTTTGACATCTCATTCCCCCAGGAGATGATGGTGGGGAAATCTACAAACCGAGAGAAACTGCACAGCTTCCTAACAGACAAGAAACCCCCCCCAAACCTAGTTGTATCCAGCTGTAAACAACTGCCACAGTTTTCCCTTGAAAAAACAGAGAGCCCTGCTCCATGGTGGCACAAACTGTTGCCGTTTCAAGACAGTTTCTCTCTTCCCCTCCCCTTCCCTTCCCCGTTCAATTTGAAGTCAATTACAGGAAGGTTAATGGGGCAGAGAGGATGCCAGTTGGCTGGGTAATGATGTCAAAGCACCTGGCATTGCCTGGGCAACAGCTAGGCAGCGGGGATGCAAATGAAGGCACAGGATTGCACTTGGTCCCTCAAAACGAGCTGATGCAATTGAGCGTATCAGCGTTAATGAACATGGAAATAACGAGAGAGAGCACCCAGAGAAACAAGACACTGACGGGGGATGGGGGCTGTGCCCACAGCAGGGAGATATGGTGACGGGCACCGTGTTCTGGCTGTCAATGGGAGCACTTGCACAGTGCTGACATTCTCCCAAGGCTTCACCCAGATGCGCTTTCCGTGGGTTAACGCTCCAGCTTTGCACACCCGAGACCAAGTCGTGTTGATCTGCTGAAAGCTCCCCTCGTGCGGCTCCTGGCTCCTCTCCAGACAGTCTGTGACAGGAAGAGCAAGAGGGGAGATCGTGTGCGTCAAGAGGCCACATCTCAGAATGACCTGATAAACACGGGGCCAGGGCAGCAAAGACCCGGGGCAAGAGGTGCACAGGAGCAGAGGGCTGTGAGGGCGTGTCAGTGCAAAGAGCAGTGACCTGCTCAGTGGGAAGGCTGTTCCAGCAGTGCAGACCAGATTCTCCAAAGCTTGCAGTCCCCACATCATCTGTGTTATGAATAAAAAAATTACCTATTTTTGTTTAAGATTACAGAGCTAAAACCAGTTGGACCAATTGCTGTCAAATTAGCTCCATTGTTAAAGAGTTCTTATCTAATTGCCCATCAATGGTTGGTGATTTAGCCATTGTCCTCCCAGGGCTTGCCCTGGAGCTACACCTGGACAGGCAGCCCAGGAGAATAGGAGTGGCCTGAGACCACGTATGCAGATGAGAAATGCACCGCTCCGAAATTTTCCCAGGAAAACCCCAAAAAACAACGAGCCAATATAGAATTAGGGGACCCTAGGTGATGTCTAAGGACGGGCGCGCAGTCCAGTACCTGCTCGGATCCTTTTTGCTTCTCACCCTAACCTGAAAAGATGTTCACTAAGGAGGGGACCCGAAGTGTTGGACCGAAAAGTAGGAATCTGCCAATCTCCCGTGAGGACGCAGTCCCCAGCTCTGCCTGCAGACCAGCGGACAGAGCTGCATCACCCTCCTCCTCCGTGCCACTCTTGGGGACAGCGGCGGCGTGGGCGCGACCCGTCGATTTCTCCCCACCTGAGCTGAATCTCTTTAATAAAGGCATTAAAAAGGAGAAAGATCTCCTGCCCATTTATTTCAATCTGCAACTGATATTTTGAAGTTTTCAGGCAGAGGAACAGGAGCCTCCATATGGGATGTTGTCTGCCAGCACAGCACTTGGCACAGTGTGCTGCCATGGACCAGGACTACAGAGCAGCACATCGGAGTACTGCAAAGCCTCAGACATCAGCAGAAAGCCCTTTCCAGCTTTGTTCCACCATCCAACTGCTTCTCCTTAGTGCACAAGCTCCATCAGATCCCCCTCAGCACATTTACTGCTTGCAAAACCTTCACTCCAGTACTGTTCAGTGCTTTTCTATCCCTGGCCTTTAAGACCACTGCATGCCACCGTTCTCCCTGTTTCCTGACACCAACTCAGACACCAGCACAGTGAAGCATCTGCCTTTGGTCCTCATGCAGAGTTCATCCATCCCTCCAAATCCCACCTCCGTATGTGCCGGTGCCCCTCTCACGGCTTTGCTCAGTGCTCAGCCTCTTCACACTCCACCCCCAAAATACATCCAGGGCAGCAACAGCTCCACCAGTAGCCAGAGCGAGGTCCCACAAGGGCTCTGCTGCCCCAAGAAGAGACGTGTTAGAGGGACAGGGAAGGGCTGACAGCATTTCTCACACCAGTGACTAGCAGAGCTCGCACAGTTGAGACGCAGCTGTGCAAATGAGACCCCAGCAACCACCCCCCAGCCCCAGTGATTCCCCACAGGCGTGAAGAGCAGTATCAGGGACACAAAGAAGCCGACGCCACAGGGAAGCACTTGGGTCACGCATCCATTTACAAGGTCATCGCCCTGTGCCTCTTTAAAGTACTTCACTTTCGCCAGAGGCAAGTCAAGGTGACTCGGACAGACCGTGCTGCCGCTGCCCCTGTTCCCACCGATGCTCCCTGCTATCCCTGGAGAGCCCCGGGGAACACAGGGCATCCTTCTCTGCCCTCTGGAAACGGCCCAGCAAAGCAGCAACCTCGGCCATAAATAACACTGGCAATGGGTAAAAGCAGAGCAGCCGTGGGCTCTGCAGGGACCGGAGCATCCCTGGCTAATCCATACGCAGGCTCTGTGGGACCCAGCGCCTGCCTCAAGCGAACACCTTCCAAACATCCTCCCTGCCCACCACAGCGGGTCCGGGCACGCCTGGGCTCACAGCAGCGCCATCCCAACGCCAGGTCTCTCCTTGAGTCTCCACATGTTGTTTTTAAATGTCATCAGTAAAACCAGCTACAGAGAGGGAATTAAATGGAGGAGGGGGAGGAAGGAAAAAAAAAAAAAAGGAGAGAAAGACGAAAGGGAGAAGAGACAGCTCTGCTAATGAGTCAGCCAGAAGTCTCAGAATCCACTTGAAACACGTAGGGCTTAATTTAACTTAATGGTTTTGTCAAACATTGGCACTCTGTTAAAAGCACAGGAGAGCTGGTAATCCAAATGCCAGTGGCTCTGCCTTTGCTAGTCACAAGAAAGCTGCTGTTCCAGTCCCCAGATAGATCCATCTGGTTTCAGGCAGGCAGCAAGTATGGCCCTGGCTAATGCAGTCACTCATGAGGGTAGTTCTGTATTTACTTAGCACCGGCAGCAGCTCTGACTTTGCCCAGAACACAAAAAATAAACACAGCCACTGCATTTCTGAGCTTGTACATGTCCTAAGGCAGCTCCAGGCTTCTCCTGAAAACACGGCTCTGTCAGGGGAAGAGAGATTTGCAACTTACACTTGGGAAGACAAAATGAAATCTCTGACCTATGCGGACTTTGGAAAGAAGTTGGAAGAAAAAAAGAACAGCAAGCCCTTTGCTCACAAGCAGGCAGAGAAAGACATGAACTGAGCTGAAAAAGCAGCTGGTTCCCCACCCAGCCCTGCTCTCCCTCCTCTGTGCAGCAGCCCTAGGTCAAGGGCCCCCAGCAAACCCTATGAGATCAAATGGGGCTCAGCCCTAGGGCAGCACTAGCTCTGCTGCTGTCAAACCCTTCTAGAGAAAAAAGCAGAAATTTCAACCTGCCATTTAAGATGATCTTCCTTCTGCAGACTGAGCCCATCTTTACACACAGTAAGGACCAGCAGAGAGTGTTTAACACTCCTTGCCTGCTGTGATGCCCTGCTCTGCCAGTAGATTGGGAGTTTGGGACATCTCATTTTGGTTTTATCCCCTCTCTATGGACACCAGCAGATGAATTTCAACACCAGGCACTGTGTGATTCAAGCTGCTGAGCCATGGGCACACCAGTGACAGTGACCAGAGCACTCTCCTCTTTTGCAATGACAGCAGTCCAGTAAGGTCAAGCTTACCTGTAGAGTCTTGGGAGGAGGGTAAACCATCACTTTTAACCTTGCACCCATCTCCAGGACACCACCAAACACTGATCTGTCCTCTGCAGCCACATCCTCCCATGCAGCAGCAGCCACCACAAACTGGTGAGACCAGAGATGCTGCTGAGCTCTGCCCACCTCCCCAGCCCCATATGCTCCCAACAGCAGCAGATCCTGGAAACCTTCCTTTCCCTAGGGAAGTCTCCACTTCCCAGCATATTCCTCAACCCTTTCTCAGAGGACCACCTCTGCTCTGTACCCCAAGGCAGAGGGTGGTTCAAAGGGCCAGCACTAAAGGAAGCAGTTCTGCCAACCCCCAGAGCAGAGGACCACAGAGAGAAACAAAGCCCTAAACTCCAGGGCCATGGGCACATTCCCTGCTCCACACAGCGCAGGTGGGGAAAGGACTCCAGGAAAACTCAGGGGGGGCAGTGGAGGCTTTTGAGCCTCTGCATCCCCTTAAACCTCCCCCTCCATCCCAGGACCTGGATTCCTGTTTGATTTAAGACACAAATGGGATCGAGTTTAAAGGTCTCAGCCTGGCCCTTGACTCCTTGGTGGGAGTCTTTCCACATCACAAAACCACCAGACAATTCAGCCTGATTGACAGCCTTTCAGGCAGAGGGGCCCGGAGCTGAGGGAGGGGAGGGGGCTGTGGCTCAGGGCTGAGGGGGGGCAGCCAGAGCAGTGCATGGGGCTGGGAGAGCAGGGGATGGCTGAGCAGTGGGGACAATGTTCAAGGTTTGTGCTTCCACAGGAGAAAGGCTTTTGGGAAAGGCTGAGAGGCTAGAGTATCCTTGAGGAGATATTAAGTTCCACTTAACACAGGCAAAATCCGAATTGCCAATAGCACACGCAAGGGGAACACAGAGATTTGGTACAATGCAGTCTTTCCTGAGGTAAGGGTATGGCAGCATACACCAGAGAAAGCAGGAAGCTGAGGACAAGGCAGAACAGGGACCACAGGCTCACAGAGAAGAAAGGAGTCAGTGACAGGCAAGAGCCAGGAGACATCAGGAAAAACAAGTGAGCAAAGCCAGAATTCAGTGACTCTGGGCTCAGACACTGGGGCTGCAGCAAAGGCTGAGATGGCAGCACAAAAACACAGACACACACGGACCTGTGCCTTGGGCCTATCCCTGCTCTCCATCTCCAGCAAAACCCAGCCCAGTGAAGGGCCTTGACCAAGTTATCCCTGCAGCAACAGGCAGGACCCCAGAACAACCAGTTGCAAAGATGAAGTGCATCCTCAGCTCCTCCACCCTTCTACTCCTCACACTCCAGCTTAGGAGAGGTGGGCACAGTGGTCACCTCCTTCCAACACGGCTCTTCCCCCTGTTCCAGGGCTGATGCCAGCAACCTTCATGGGTCTGCAGAGCCCCATCTTCCACAGTAGGTGGTCAGGCCCTTCCAAGCCCATTCACCTTGCTAATTTTGGGAGAAGGTTCCTTTGAAAATGTTCTCACTTTGCAGTCTGGGTCAAACCCATGTTTGCCAGCTCAGGAGGACACTTCTGCAATAAGATTAGAGTCATCACTTGGGGAGACCAGGCAAGGGAATGCAAGAGGACCACAGATACTTGTCATGCTATCTTATTTATACCCCCTTTTACACACAGGAAACCCTTTCTCCTACCTTTTTTTTTTTTTTTTTTTTTTTTTCCCGTCCTCTAAATAAAAGAGAAAAATTTTAAGCTGGTGCTCTAAAGCACAGCAACCGCCAGCCCATCTCCATGGCTTGCCAAGAGAGCAATTCATCCTCTCCTCTATTCTGCAGTAGGTAAAGCCCCCCCTCCGCTTTTGTTCATCTCCCCGCTCTTTTGTCTGGCCCTGAAAGCGTTGATCACTCCTGCATGAGGAATGTGAAACTGATGTGATGTGATAGGAACAATGCTCCAGCCCCGGTCCTTGCAGCCACATCAAAGTCCCCATTTGCATGGCTTCCCCTTGCCTGCCTGTCCCCCTCTGCCCCCGGCCGTGCTCTGGCTGCTTCAGCGCCTTCATTGTCCTCCCGGCTTCGAGAAGCAGCCTTGGCCTCCTGCTAAAAGGCACTCGATGGGCTCCCATGCCTGCCCCTGGGAGATGGGACCCACGGGCAGCATCTGGCCGGCAGGAGATGTGACAGTCGCAGGTGGCACTGCTGCCTAGGATGCCCCAACACCATCTCCCTGTTCATCCTGCTGCTGTCTGCTTCCCCAGCTTCCATTCCCCAAAGGATGCTTCTCCCCAGAGCACTGCCAGGCTGGGGTGGGGGCCTAAAAGGATGGAGAGGTGAGGAAGACAAATCCGGAGGTGTGGGGCAGTGGGGCCGAGCCCTGCTAGAGGAGAGTGGGGAAGTGCTTTAGCATAAAGATTAGGACATTTCTAAGCCAGTGAAAGGCACAGAGGTAGTTCACACTGAAAACGCTCTGCCCTTGCAGTATCTGGAGGAGGTAGGACCCTGCCTGTACTTCTGGTGTCGTGGGAGAGAGCAGGATGTATGCTCTCAGTGCAGACACAGCCTGACAGCTGGACACCACCACACCTACAAGCACTTCCAGCCCATGCAACAGCCTCCAGCCTGGCAGTGGCACAGGGCTCCGTGGGTGCTGCAGGAGCTGCTGGAGCAGCTGCAGAACCACAGCTCTGGGTCCAGGCAGCCTCCTGCTGGGCTGCTGAACCCAGGAACGCTGTCACCAGGTAAAAATCCTGCTGCTACTTTGCAATGGGCAGCTACAACCCAATGCTAAGCAATGCCCTTCCCAAAGGACACATCACAAGGAGCCCAGCTTGCCAGACTCCATCAGGTCAAAGGCTTTCACACAGCAAAGGAGGCTGGTGAGAGAAAACAAACCCTCCAGCAAGACAGAGAGCCTTTCCTACAGCAGCTGTGGCTTCATAGCCAGCCTCTGTTGACATGACAGCAACTGGAAAGTGATCGCCCTACACCTCCCCAAGGCACCCTCTGCCTCTAAGTCCAGTGGGAGCTCCAGGCAAGAAAGCACCCTTTCCTTTCAAAGGGCATCCAGGTGCCTGCTGACAGGCAGGGAGATGCAGGCAGCACCTTGGCAGGGAAGGGGAAATCCAGGCAGTGGCCATGCCAGCTGTGGAGCCAGGGAGAGGCTGACATGGAACAGGTCCAGAGTAAAGCAGTAGTGGAGCCACACGGAACCCTGTGCTGGAAACAGCAGGGACACTGATGTCTCTGCAAAACTGAGGGCTGCTGGTACACCTCACAAGCTGAAGGACTTAATTTTTGGCAAAGAGGAAATACGCTTAGCTTACCCTTGCCATCAGGGCCCATGTAAGATTGATTCCCCACCCCTTTCGTCCTGGAGTGTCGTGTTTCCATTCAGCCTTGGCACCAACCATGATGCTGAACTGGTCTGTGCCACTAACCAGCATACAGAGATGGCCAGCATCTGCCTGCTGAACAGCAGAGGCTCCCAGATCCAGCCATTCCCAACAGAGAAAGCAAGATCCAGGTGAATTTGTGAATCTGCAACCAAGGTTTGAGCCCAAGCACATCTCCACCTTGCACCTTATACAGGTGATGAAGAGGGACTCCAGGTGTTTTGGGCTTCAAATACACAGAAAACATAAACAAACAGTCCAAGAACCATGCACGGATCATCAGCCCCGAGATCCAAATGCACTCATGGGTCACATGTAGGGTGTAGTGCTCTAAGGTTAAACAGGCACTTCTTAAGCCTTTCACAGGCCACCTCTTCTCAAGCAGCCTCCCTTATTGTGAGATGCCCTACCTTTCTTCAGTTTTTACCTGGTTTTGCTTATTTTTATAAGCTTATAAATGGCAAGCTTTATAATTTGCTTTCTATTTGCCCCTCTTCGAGTGCCTCTGCTCCTCATCTCTGGCTGGAGCTCATGAGCCTGCCAAGGGACACAGCACTGGCAACTATTCCTGATTTATACTGATGGAGAATATAACTTCCCTTTACTAAAGTAAATAGAGTCACTACCAAGAGGCAGAGCACAATATTTTTTTATTAATGAGCATATTTCTGCCTCAGTGCTCACCGGGGAGGTAAGACAGTCAACATGGAAGAACTAAAACCCTCTTCCTAACACTCTGGGTCACATTTTCTACACAAGGAGCCTGCTGTTGTGCATTATACCTGGCCAATGTCACTCCTGTTTAGGAAAGAAGTCGCTGCTAGAGGAGTATCTTGGGGTATGATTAAGGAGGATATTTTATGCTGGCACTCAGATTTTTCCCTGCCAAGGTGGTTTACCTTAGGATGACACCAGAAAGGCTGTTTGGCTGTAGCTGTCCTCACACACTAAGCAGAGCCCCCAGCAGTTTTGAGGCTCCTTCATCAGGCTGGGAGAAGCACAGCACACCCAACCATGCCGCCCTCCTCTCTGCTGGACTCCTGCCTGGTTATCCCCAGGGGATAAAGCTCAGAGCTCCCTGTGGTGGGCTGACCCAGGCTGGATGCCCACCAAAGCTAATCTATCACTCCCTTCCTCAGCTGAACAGGGAAGGTAGAAAATACAGCAAAAACTCCTCAGCCAAAATTAGGGCAGGGAGAAATCACTCACCAATTACAGTCATTGGAAAACCAGACTCAGCTTGGGGAAATTAATGTATTTTATTACCAACTGAATCAGAGTAAGGTAATGAGAAATTAAACCAAATCTTAAAACACCTTCCCCCCACCCCTTCCTTCTTCCTGGGCTCAGCTTCACCCCCAATTTTCTCTGCCTCCTCTCTCACAGAGACTCTGTGTAATGGGGATTAGAGGATGCAGTCAGTTCATCACACGTTGTCTCTGCTGCTCCTTCCTCCTTAGAGGCTGGAATCCTCACACTCTTCCCCTGCTCCAGAGTGGGTTCCCTACCACAGGAGTCAGTCCTACACAAACTTCTCCATCGTGGGTCTGTCTCATCAGCTGCAGTTCATTAACTTCTCCAGCACAGGTCCCCTCCACAGGGTTGGGAAGAGCCTGTTCCAACGTGGGCTCCCCACAGGGTCCCAAGTCCTGACAGCAAACCTGCTCCATCGTGGGCTCCTCTCCCTGGGCCACAGGTCCTGCCAGGAGCCTGCTCCAGCACGGGGTCACAGCCTCCTTTGGGCATCCACTGCCACGGCGTGAGGTCTTCCACAGAAAGCACGTGGATGTCTGCCCAGGATGGGCCTCCAAGGGCTGCAGGGGCACGGCTGCCTCACCCTGGTCTTCACCTTGGGCTGCAGGGGACTCTGCCCTGACATCTGGAGCACCTCTCCTCTCCAGGCATTTGCTCTCTGCAGAGCTGCCACTCCCACATAACCTCACTCCTCTCTTCTCTGGCTGCAACTGCAATTTCTTCCCCCATTTCTTAAATCTGTTTTCCCAGAGTCTCTGCCATAGCTGCTGGTGGGCCTGGCCATGGCCAGTGGCAGGTCTGTCTTGGAGCCAGCTCTTACTGGCTCTGTCGGACACCGGGGAAGCTTCGGGCAGCTCTTCTCACAGAAACCACCTCTGCAGCTCCCACCCCTATCACCAAAGCCTTGCACACAAACCCAATACATCCCATGCCCCTGGCCCTGGAAGATTGGGTTTTTTTGTAGCTATAATGGTACAAAACAAGCAATTTTGCTGAGAGCCTGCAGGGCTGCAGGACGGGAGCCTTGTTCTCATGTTATGGCAGTGAGCTGTTGCAGAAGAGAGCACAGATAAGATGCCGTACACCTCTCCAGTGCCCCATCTCCCCAGCCCTTCAGCCCTCCACACAGCTGTGAGCAAGACAGGGCAGAGGTCCCGCTCCAACAGAAGGCTCCTTGCTGATGCTGCACTGGGAACAGGGAATATATGCTTTGTGCCAGTAAGGGATACAGTGATCCCCACACTGTGCTCACTGGGCACCTCCCTCTAAAAGTGGGAAAACACTGCAGAACCTCCTGCCCCATGAGTAAGGCTGGATATGACTCCTCTCCTGGGGGTCAGGGACCAGGAGACACCTGACCTTTTCCTTTGCTCTACCCCAGCAGTCCTCACAAGCTCCTGGCTACCTCCAGCAGGTGATGATGACCCCATGGGACGCTGCACCTGGGAAAACCCCCTCAACCTACCTTACACCAGCATGGCAGTGTGCTGGAGCTCAACACTCCTAATCCCTCCAGCCCATGGAGAGCCAAAATGCAGCGAGACAGTTCAAGAGAGCCACCTGGCTCGCTGCATCCAGTTGCCATTGGAGTCATACCACAGGTGAAGAGATCTTAAATAAAGCTGGACAGATGTTGTTTCAGGGCTTCCTAGTTCTCTGTCCTTAATTCATTCCTGGTTTCTGCAAGACGCAGTTAATTCTTGACCAGCCACCACACGTGCGTGTTTCTTTGCTTTCAATTCGCCCAGCAAAATCCATTTACCCTGCCTGTCTCATCCGGTTTCCATCAAGCCTGCTGAATTCTCCTCCAGTGAAATAAGCAAGCTTACTGTAACACCCTCTTTTGTAAGAGCATGGTGAAAATGACAGTCTTTCTGGTACCTGACTATTTCCCTTCACAGGAGCTAAACACTGCTTGTTTTCAATTGTGAACTGTTCTGACTTCTTAAAATGCATGAAAGTACCAAGAGAGTCAATTCAGCTGGGAAAGAAGTTTCTAAAGGAGAATATTTACTTACCTTGCAGTTTCCTGTGGAGAAGTTTAGGCTTAGAATTTACTAGCCAAGGCTGTGGGGGTCTGCAGGTGAACAATAGGGGGAAGCAATGCAGTTTAACACCTGCCTTGTCCAGCGGCAGCCATGAGGAGACAGAGATCAAATTGTGGTTTAAGGTGCCTGGTTCCAAAGACCCACTCAGTGGATGTGTGGGAGACAGAGCAAAATCTCTCACAGCTTGCACAGCCTGTGTTTTTTTTTTTTTTTTTTTTTTTTTTTTTTTTTTTTGGGGAAGGGCCCACACCCCAATATTAGCATTTTTTTTTTTTTTTTTTTGACTTTTGGTGGCAGAGCCACAAGCCACCTTTGGATCTATCAAAACACAATTCCAGTCCTCTCCAATATGTATTTTCCACCTTGAGATGCCTCCTTAGGGTTTCTCAGCCTGAATTTGGGGCAAGAAACAGAGAAGAGAAAACCCAGACCTGTTCCTCCCATACTCCCTGCTCCTTCCTTATTGCTTTTCTAGTAGCACACACCAATGACAAAGGAGCTACAAGACACCAAAGTTATTGGCTCTGTGATAAATGCTGCCAAAGAAGCAGCATATGAGTCAGAGTGACCCTCTGCCCCAAAACCAGCCAGAGAATCAGGTCAAGCTGCTATTTGCAAGTACCTGGAGGACCCACAGTGTTAACTTCTGCCCAGACACCAGCAGCCTCAGAGCAGGGGAGAGTCCCCAGGGATGCACACCAGGAAAGGAGACCACCAGAGAGCTCTCCTCCCATCCCCTCTCCTGCCTAAGCAGGGCAATTGTACATCTGGAGCCAGGCAGCTGACGGGAACCCAGCGTGGTGCACACCAAACTATGCAGAAGGAAACCTGGCCCCTGGACTCCATTTGCAAAATGCTTGAAGTCTGATGCTTTCAGCACAGGAAACATCCAAACTCCTTACACTTTAGGATTTAATTTCCCTCCTGCAGTAGCCTGGAGTTTTCATTTCTCATCCTCTCTTGTTTTGGTTTCCTTACAGTCTTTTCACATCCTTGCCTTTTTTTTTTTTTTTTTTTTTTTTTTTTTTTTTTTTTTTTTGCCTTTTTTTTGCCTTTTTTTTTGGCGGCTCCTCAAGTTTCATTCTCTTTTCCAAGTTACACAAGATGAATTTAAGACTGCTGCCACTCCTCCCTGCTCATTAGCAGACATAAATTAAAAGCAGAATTAAAGAGATTACTGCAATGCCACTTGAGACACCTTCAAGCCTCTTATTGCTTTACCAGGTACTGTGAATTCTGACCCGCCAAGGGACTTTACATTCAGACCTTGCCATATGTTTATCTACATCCTGTTAGATAGGTTGGAGGGAAAAAGCTCCCATCCTTCTCAGAAATAAAGTCAGATTAAGACCTTGCTGGAAGCTTTCCATTCCTGCATCAAGTTTTGTTGCAAAAAAGTTACCACCTGCTAAGGTGTTTTGACACTAAATAGCAGATATGACACACTTGCAGGAAAACAAACAAAAACACAAACAAACAAAAACCCCAAACAAACAAACAAGCAAACAAATGAAAACAACAACAACAACAACAAACACCAAAAAAACCCCCAAAGCCAAAACATGCAACAAATTTTTTTTTTGTTTGTTTCATGGAGTCTGGGTAGGATGTTACGAGACCTGTACTGGAAACAGCTACCACCTGCAGGGTCCTGGTTCTCCACAACCTCCCACAGGAGGAAAATCACTGCACACCATCCTGCTGCCAGGACCAAGAGCACGCTGTTGATTTCTACACCTCCAGGTGACAAACAGCTGAGGATCTGAAGGCTTTTATTGTTGTGCTCAGCTGCACCTATCACCTCCCCTCTGCGATCCTGTGCGTCAGGGAAGAGGCTGAGAGAGATGCCACTTGCTCCATGCTCATGGGTGTGCTGACATTTTGCACCCAGCAGCTCAGGGACACAGTCTGAGTGCAATCACAGTTATTTCTGAAGTCTCATATGATGTTCACAGGTACAGCCTCTGCTGTTAAAAGCTCAGCTGGCACAAACCAAAGGGCACAGGGCTTACAGAGTCCTGCCTGTCCCACACTTGCACCCTGACATATAGATCCAGGCAAGAGGCAAAGCTGGGCTCAAGTCCCCCAAGGGATGGAGGGCAGAGCGCTCAACCACCGGTGGGAAAAGAGCAGCAAGAAGGATGGAGCATGTGTCAGGAGACATTCTACCACAGCTGGTCACCGGAAAGGGGCTGGGAGTGATGAGGACAGAGCACAAAGCCAGCAGCTCAACAACTGTCAGCTCAGAGCGCCAAGGCACGCCGAGCGCACACGGGCCATCGCTGCTACGTAAGGCACCACATGCCTTAATCTCTCCCAGGGGAGAGAACCTCGTCCAGCCCAGACTGTTTGTGTACTCAGCTAATTTTGTTGCCTGACTTTCCACCTACTTGCTCAGCGGAAAACTGATCCTCCCAAGCAATCATCACTATTCAATCCCTACCCTCGGACCCGAGGCCATGGCACAAGCAAACCCTGCGGCGCTGCATCAGCTGCACGCCCAGTGTCACAAGGGCAACTGGCTCTCCTTGCCGTGTCCCCTTGGCTGCAGCTCCCCTTCCAGGCTGAGCACCACCTATGCCAGCACAATCAAATACTGCAGCCCACTTGTTAACCTAAACGAGCCTCCTATATCCTAAAATGCTGTTCCAAATCTCCTCTGTGGCTCCTACACACAAGCCAGGCTGTTCAAGCACAGTAATATAATTAAGGGGGAAAAATGCCCTGCATACACCAGGGAGTATCCTTAACAGCATGAGCTTAGTATTAGCTCTTGCTAGAGCACAGTGAGACTATTCCTGGCTACTGCCTCCAGTGCTGGTGTCCACACTTGTGAAAAAAAAGAGGTTGTGGAAGTGGAACAGCTTCCAAAAATAATTAGGAGAATGAATTGGGAACTGGAAAGCCTGCTGTGCAGACACAGGCTTGAGCGCTCGATTGGTCCAACTAAGCCAAGAGATGATCAGGAGAGGACTTAATCACCCCCTGCAAAAGTGCAGGGAGAAGATTTCTGCTGGCAGTGGGACTCTGGTCCAGGGCTGCCCAGATTCCACACAGCAAAGGCAAAGGAGATAACTCAGCTTGTGGGTCACTTTAAGAGGGCAAACCAGGCTGGGGAGGCAAGTATTGTGCCCAGGTCTGCATCTGAAAGCCACCACACCCAGGAGGGCCCGAGCTATAACAGAGGAGGGCACATGAGTACTGGAGATGCCCTGGTCCCTTTCCCTGGGCTAGCCAAAAAGATCAATCAGAAGCCAACCTGCATCACAACACCAAGAGCATCTACTGACAGCCCACCCTGAGATGTCCCTCTACACCTTCCTTTATCTCTTAATTTCACATGTAAGAGACTTGCCAGAGGAGAAGCCCATGTTCTCAGAGTCAGGCCAATGGAAAAAGAGAAGGCAGATTATATTGCTTTCAAAATGCAAGTCAGCCATCCTGACGGGATCAAGGGGAAGATCACTTTGGATAGACCAGCAACCTCAAAAGGTCAGAACAGGCTTCAAAGAGTTTCACCATCACTTTTAAGTCTTACTGTTCTTCCACTCCTGCTTCCATATTGAAACCAATTTTGTCAGGGAAGCTCTGCAACTCTAAAACTCATCTGCAACACCAAAGCCTGGTCTTCACTTGTCCCTCCAGCTGCAGCTCACTTCACCTTTAAGGCAAGGCTGCCTGAGATGCCTCTTTGAGCTGCATAATAAATGGCACAGGTCTTTCACACTGGGGCTGTAATCTCATTTCAGAGGTGCATCCTGGAGCTGAACTTGCACATGAGAGTGCAGAGACATTACACCACTTCATGGGGGGACAGGGACAACTCACTGAGAGCCCTTCTTGCCCCTCAGACTGGGATGTCCTTTGCACTGTCTACACCCCTGGCACCAGACTACTTTCTTTTTTTAAAGCAAAGGGACACAGTTATTTACATTCTATCATTAATTCCCCTAATGCCCTGAAGAGTATTTGCTGAGGTTAGCCAAGCATTTGAGATGCTTTCAAAGTACCCTCAAGCTTTCCTTAATAGCTATTTCTCTATAGTCATGTTTTGTTCCCAATCTCCCACACATCTCTTTGGGCTTTTTTAGTCTTGCTAAAGACAGGTATAAAGAGATGGCAAGGATCTCATTCTTTTCCTCTCTCTCAGTTTGAGAGAGGAAAAGAAATTGGTGAGAAAACAATTCTATTTAATGGACATTGTCTCTCTTCTATTTTCTTCTCCCTGGCAGTACTGTGAAAAAGCTTTTCTCCTTCCTTCCATCACCAGCTGGAAAGGCTGAGATCATGCACCACGGACACTTTGACACTGTGACTTAGAGCTTCATCCCATTGTGAACTCCAGAGCATCCACACCCCTCTCTGACATCTAGCAGCATCCTTGCAGATGAGTTTTTAATAGTTTGACTGTTCTTCCCAGACCCACAGAATCCACATATGAGCACACTTCTTCATTTTACATCCCTCACTGCTGCATGTCTTCTCACAATTTTTTCCTTTCCTGGTTCTCTTCCTGACACAATTCTCCAGGGCCACTTCACACCTCTGAGAGCCTCCCATTTCAAAGTCCACTTTCTACTTCAGTTTTCCCAGGTACAAAACTATTGACCTAAAAATGCAACCGGGTGAGGTATTCTGGGGATGTAAAGCTTCCTACAACCTCACAGCGAGAATCCTGCCTCAGGCATTTTTTCTCCCCCGAGAGTCCTTCACTGTTTCATCACAGCTTTCCCATCACCTTCTCCTGGAGGCAGCTAGAACCAATGCAAGTTCTTAGGTCGCCAGACTTCTGTGTGCTTGCAGTGCTGCCACTGTGCATCAGCGGGGTCAGTGCTGAGCCATCTTGTCCCCACTGCCCATGTGCAGCTGTGTCCCTGCAGCACTCCCAGAGCCTTCAGCTGGACAGCAGCTCCAACACCACTCACACAGCAAGAGGCCCTGCCTGGAGGGATTTAGAGCCTGTGCAGATACAGCAGGAGTGGGGATGAGAAAACAAAACAAAGCCAAAACAAACCCAGGTCAGGAGAGAGGAAGGCAGCTCGCTGCAGGGCAGCAAGCAGAACATGCTGTGTGCTCCCTCTCCACTGCCCGAGGCGCTCATCTGCAACCATTCCTGCTGGAGGCTGGAGCACAAGTGTGGCTTCCGGGCACCAGGGCAAAGAAACCCCCGTGAGAAGGGAGGAGAGGCCAGAAGAACCAGCCAAAACAGGCTGGTTTGGTTTTGCATGAACTCTACCCACCCTTCACCTTCAGGGACACTTCCTGCCCTTGCCACAAGTAACAAGCACATATAATTGAAGGAAAACATCATTTCCCAGAGCACTTCTGATCTGTATTATCCATGCTCATTACAAGCTGTGAGGCACGCTCTGGTCTCCATCAGCTCCCAGCAAACAGGAAAGTGCAGCACAGGGATAAGGGGCAGAACTGCTGCTGGGAATGCATAAAACCAAACCAAAACCACTTAGTAGCTCTTGAAGGACCTGCAAAGACACATGGGTTTGTGCTCAGGCCAGGATATCAAAGCCCTAGGGCATTTGCACAGCCCAAGTTGCTTCCTTGAGCTTATCCAAAAGAGTAAATTTAACTGGGCAGTCCTGGGGCATCGGCGCCAGAGCTCAATTCTCATCTATTGACTTTGTGGGGTTTTGTCCTGCTCTCCTCTAGGTTGCCTCCTAACGCTGGCAACAGTACCTCACTGGTCAGTCTGACAAAATGAGTCCTTGGAAAAAAGAAGAAGTTTTTCCTCCTTTTCAGTCATTTTCTTAAATTTGTGGCTGGGGGTGGGGGGGGGGGGGGTGGTGTTCTTATTTTGGTGTTTTTGGTTTTGTTTTTGTTGTTGTTTTTGTTTTTGGTTTTTTGCCATTACACATGGAGTTAGTTGCTACTAAGCTTCTTCTGCTTCTACTCTGCTGCCATGGCTGGCTGGAGCCTCCCGGGAGGTGACTGGACAGACACATGGGATGCAGGCCACTTCACTGTCTCACCCCAGCACCTCACAGCTCCTCCCCACTTGGAGAATTTTCAAAAAGGTGTTCAGGGACCACATTTCACCAGCTCATTGTAGAAAGGTCCTATGCTCAGCAGCAAGGCATTATTAGAAAAGCAGCAAAAAAGCAGATAAGTAAGAAGACTTAAGAGGAAAAAAATTGCTTTGGCAGCACATTCAAGGTCCCTCTCTCCAGAAGAGCCATGAAGATCCAGAAGGGATGCTGCAAACAGCCCACATGCTAAAATCAGATTTTTTTTTTTTTTTTTTTTTTTTTTTTTTTTTTTTCTTTAATAGCATTAGCCTCAATCAAGGAAGCAGAAGAGGGCTGGCCGACCTGGACAGAGAGTAACTGCAGATAGAACTACCCCCAGCAGTGTTGTTTTCCTCTCAGGGATGATGGGAGACACAGATCTGGAAACATCACCCACCTCCGAGTCATCTCCTGCAGCTGCTGTGACAAATGTGGGGACAGATGGGGAAAGAGTGATGGGAAGCAGCAGTGACAGGCTGCAGCAACACACCACCTTCCTTTAAACAGCCTCTCTGTGTGGAGAATCAGGGTCCTGCTTGCTTCATATTCACCCCTACCCAAAAACCATCTCCCACTCACTCAAACCTCACCCCCCTCCTCTCTCCAGCCCTTTTTGCTCCTTTTCTTCCTTCCCTGCTCCCATCAGGGCCAGGAAACTCTCTGTTTCAGCACCTTCCCTTTGTGAATTATGTGATTTATACCTGGTAAACTATAAGGTATTGGAGAGGATCCAAGACTGCAGGAAGCATATCTGCCTTGGCAAAGACAAGAAACAGAGGAAGAAACTGGATGGGAACTAGATGGGCTCTTCCTTCACCTGGCGCCCCAACCTCTCTTTTCCAAGCCGTGTGATTTATCTCTCTCCGGACCATCTCTGCAGGAACCAGGTCCATTACAGAAATTAAAATGTGCTGCTGCCAGCAGCTGGCAAGATCAAACCCTCAGCACGCCTGTCCCCTCCAAGCAGGGATGGCAGACACCACGGAGCTGGCAGCCAAGTGCATGAGGAGCCAAGTGCTCTTGGCACCTCAGAGGAGGTGCCAAGAGCAGCTCCTGCACTGTGCCCCGGTGGGCCACTGGCTCTGAAGCCTGCTGGCCAGTGGCACGACTCAGAGGGCCAGGCAGCTGCCAGTCTGAAGCTGGATTTTGGCACAGCCAGGCTTCCAGGAGCAAACACAGAGCTGCCACTCCATTGCTTGCAACGCACGGCATAAGCACATCCAAGGTGTTAGAGAGGCATCAGATGCTTCAACACTGAGACCCAGTTTGGGGTGCAGGAGGAGAAAACCCTTTCCCTTCTCCCCACAGCTTCCCTTCCTAGGGAAATATCGCCAGTAAGAATATGCCTGAATCAAGGAGAGATTAATCTCCCAGGACAAATAACCACCACAGGAGGATGGTGGCTGCAGGTACTGCTAGAACGTGTGACCAGCCAAGAGATCCTTCCTCAAAAGAAAGGCTTTAGCTTCACTCACACAAGAGGAGCCCTAGAAGAGGCAGTTTGATGTCTCATTGACTGCAAACGCATCAAGGTCATTATCATTCCCTACAAAAATCTTTGTTGCTCATGTATTCCAAATGATAACACGAGAGCATTCAATCTTGAAGACGTTTGTGCTCTGAGCTGGTGACAGCTCTGGAGAAAGCACAGGAATAAATGCCTGGGGAAGCGTATTAGAAGGGCTCAGAGCTGGCAAGGCAGGCACAAACTTCTCCTGAGCAAGATGAGCTCAGTCAGGCATTTCTGACTGAAACAAGAAGAGGGAAATGCAGCCCATGCTGGGAGGAGACGAATTCCAGGTGCCCCATCCCAGCCCCATGCAGCAGCACGTTGCTCCCTAGGACCAGCACTCCTCAACCCAAGACACTGAAGGCATCACTGCACAGCCCAAAAACTGCTGCAAAGGCAAAACCTCACAGCCACACACAGCAGCACTTACTTGCACACACAAGCAGCTGTAGGAGAGGGAGAGGAGGTTTGTGAGCAGAAAAATGTTGGAATACATCATAAAACAGCCCATGGATTTTTGTCATTACATACAAGGTGGCCCTTAAAAGTCAGGGAATGCAGTCCTGAAGGCTCAGGTCTTCATGGCCACAGCAAGACCACAAAAGCCTTAAAACCAAGGTGCCTTAAAACTCCCACTGTTTCCTTGATGCAGAGAATGCAGAAGATGTGCACAGACCCTAGCCTTAACAGTAGGACAAGGTGCCCTTGTGCACTCAAGCACTAAAACAGGAGCTTGTTCCACCTGAGCTTCTGCTGGCCTAAGGTCTTGAAAAACCAAAGCACAGATAAGAAACTACCAGCTTTGGCAGGGTATCAGGCTATTTTGTTTTTCAATGAATTTCCTGCAAACAGACTCCTTGCTGGCACTTTCTGTCGCTTAAGACAAAAGAATGGAAGTTATCGTCTGGACAGTCAGAGTACTGCCATGCCAACAATCAGCCTAATCCCTCTGATTAGAAGAGGATTTGGAAAAAGAAAAAAACCAAACCAGGAAGGGAGATTTGCTTACTTCCTTCCTCAGTATTTCAAATTAACCCACTTTGTGCTGTGCCACAAGGTAACCTTTTACCAGGTTGTCCTCAGCCCAGCCAGACATGACAGGGCACTGAGCACTCTATCTAGGGCCAGATAACTAATTCTGAAGTGCCTCTGACCATGCCCTGTTAAAGGGATCACAGCAATCTGCCCACACAACAGCAATATCCTCCTGCACATCACCTGGGAGAGCCCGGGGTGACTGGATCTGAGCCCTGACCTCCCAGTGCCCTTTCAAACCTTCTGCACTCTGCTCCCTGCATTGCCATGATACTCTTGCTCCCGGTCACAAGGAGCCTGCCAGGATTGCTGATCAGCTGCTTGATCTGCTTAAGAGGGGAAGATCAAAGCACACCAACCAGCTCCTTTGCAGCTTGTGCCATTTCTGTCCTACGCCTCTCAGTTCTCAGGGAAGCACCAGGGTCAGGCAGGTGCAGGTAGCACTGGCTGGGCTTACCATGCCTGTACCCCTGGAGCTGGAAGATGCTGGAGAAACGTGGCATCTTTGCAATCAAATCAAAATCCAAATTCCCAATCCAAATGTGGGAAACAGCAAAAGGAAAAGTGAAAGTACCCTTTGGCAGGTCCCCTTCTCCCAGGAAAGGTCACTTGGGCCAGCAGATGCAGGGAGGCGTCAGAGTGGGGCTCTCCATCAGCTGTTGACAGCACAGACACTTCATCTTCCGCCAGCAGGAACGTCTGGGCAGCCCTGCATAAGCTCCTTGGGTACTCTGGACCATCACCAAGTGACAGTTCATCCTCATTCTCCCATCCTTGCCAGCCTTCTGACCATCTACTCCTTAAATAGCTTGGATCGTTTCAAAGAGATGGTACAAGGAACAAGAGGTTAAAAAAAAAATTTTCTCCCTCCCTCACCTGCCTGTGCAGCATCTCGGTCTGAGGCTCTGGGTCAAACAGCCTCCTTCAGTTCAAGGCAGATGGAATCTGTGATTTTTAAGTGACCATCTGTGACCCAGAGCTGCAGCGTGGAGAGAGTGGATGCAGACCTGCATCTTAAGTAGATTGGATTTTGTATTACACTTACACAGCACAGGCAGCAGAGAGATCCCCCAAAGGCTTCACAGCCAGATGTAACAGCAATGTGCAAGGCTTAATGCCATGCAGGGAACATGCTCTCCACTGGCTGCTCAGACCCTGCCCCACCGTGGGGAGCACGAGCCAGCAGGTCCTTTGTTTTTTCTGTAAGGAAAGAGCTACAGCCACTCGGGTTTTGGCTGTCCAAAAGAATGTAGGCACACTGCTACCAAAGAGACAATGCACCAATCTACAGGCTAGGTCCTGGTTAGGGTTATCCTAACCTGAAAGCACCGAACCAGCCCGCCATGATCTGTACAAGGAGCAAGAGCTGGGGATCAGATCAGCTGGGGAGCAACACCAAAACACTCCCATCTGCCCCAGCTTCACGGCCAGGGAAGCACAACGGCAGAGCTGGGAGCACTCAGCATCTTTCCTGCTAGTGTTTCCCCTCTGGATAAAACGCAGTTCATCTCTGCTCTGCAAACATCCCTGCGCCTCACTGCCCTGGCCAAGGGCTGTGTTCTGCAGCTCAAGGGCAAGCAGATGGTAGAAAGCCACACTTGCAGCGGGAGCAGAGCAGGAAGCCTTTGAATCAGGCTACAAATGCCATACAGCCAGGCTGCTCCAACTGGCAAGCCCTTTGCCGTGCTTAAGTGGAGTCATTGCCTCCCAGCACCTGAACATTGCCTTCAATTTACACATGACGACAGTAATTAGCACCTCATCTCCAATGGAATAAGGCTGGATGATCAATTTAGCTACCACAACCTTATTCCATCCCCAGCACAACTTTCTGCCATGACAAAGTCACTCAAGACCCTTTTCTTCCTGATCACAAGAGGACTGCCAAAGGCTCACCAGAACTGGTACTGCCAGTTCATGGGTTCTCCTTCTGAACTTAAAGTTGTGTAGACAAATCTGTGAGGTATTTTTCAGGCTGAGGTGTTGACATTTTATTTGCCCAGTATGAGCACCCTCAGTTTCTTTATTGCAGAGGTTGAACAAAGGAGCAAGAACAGAAAGGGATAGGGAAAACCTCTGTGAGGGGCAGCTGGGATGTTCCTGATCTTAGAGCTGTCACGCATCAGCGCTGAAGATGCTCAACCAGATTACTGTCATACAGCATAAAACCTGTACCTGGATATGCTTGACAAGGCATGTCTGGGCAGAGGAGGGATGCAGCATGAAGCTGGGGTGCACAGCATCACCCAGGCTCCTCACAGCACAGAGCCTTGCTGGAGGGCACCTTGCAGCTGCAGGTACAGAGACACAGACTTTGCAGTGGTGAGGGACAAGTTTCCCACTGAACCCTGAGAGCAGCTGAGCTCCCACAGAAAGAGGGACAAAAAGCCAGCTCAGCCAGGTCCTCAGCTCTTCCCAAGAGTGGGTGGGTGGGGTGGTGATGCTGTGGGTGATCACGACTTGCTTTCCTAGAATCAATGCCCTTAGACAAACTCACAGCAGAGGGGAAAGAAAAAAAAAAGCTCTTTACTTTTGAGACTGTCAAAGGCTGGAGTTATAGCACATACTCACCCTGTTGTTACACCATTCCTTGCATGTCCAGTACTGTCCACTGCCAGGGACAGAACCCCAGGACATTTGGCTGCACTGACCAAGCCATTCTCAAGGAATAAGCCAGCCTAAAGCATGCAGCAGGAAAGCACTGAGGCAGATATTTTGATTCACATTTGCAAGGGCTTTTGACAGGAGCAAAGAAAGAACATTTTAAGCATTCCTTTCAGCCAGCATGCATCCCGGCCCATGAGACTTTTCCTAGGGCAAGGCACAAGAACAATCTCTTTGAAATCAAGGGCTCCTTTGTCACCCTGCTGCAAGCCATTTGACCTTCAGAGTCAGAAGGAAGCTCGTATCACTAGTGGTTTGATGGGCCTGGGTTGGGAGCGAGCCCAGGCACTCGAGAAGGACCACAGCCCGGCTGCCAACCCCAGCATCTCAGCATGGAGATAAACAGACCCCGAGCCTGAGCACTCAGCTCTGGGAACACTTGTTTCGACTCAGCACATTTCCTCTGACAGCCCGACGCAGAAGGTCACTCAGACCAGCTTTCCATGTACAAGACATATCCTTGCCAAGAAAGAAAAGTCCCAGGCCAGGCTGTGCTGCAGGTGTCCAGAGAAGGTTTAGGCCTTTGAAACAGGCTTCACTTCACCAACAGTATCTTCCCATTTCTTTTAACTGCATCAATCCCCCCTGCCCTCCCTGCTCTGAGGAGGGAGATTGCACACTCCTCTTCATTCATTCACTGCTCTCCCTGTAATTGCCCCACCTTGAATATTTGTAGTTCTCTTCCCTGCATCTAACTACAGAGGTATTTATTAGGGAGCACAGGGCTTCTGAATGATACATGGAGACAGCTGGTCCCACAAGGGGCAAGAGGCAGCAGAGCTTCTGCCCTAAAATTCACCAAGTACCCTGGTGCAGCCTTTTGAGAACTGCTTGCTATAGGCAAGCTCTCCCCCACACCAGAAACCTCGACAGAGCTAGAGCTAACATGAGTTGCTATTGCTGTGACACGTCTGACCTGCAGCTGTGCTGCCAGGGACTGCTCTCCCCATGGACCCTGCTTCCTGTTCTGCACCAAGGTGGGACCACAGCACCTCCGAGCCACTGCAGAGCCCAGCCAGCATCCAAAATGCTGTGGCTTCTCCCAGCTTTCAGCTGCCAGGCCCTATCAGAGGATCACAAGCCAGCTGAAACTCTGAACGTGTCTCAGGCATCAGTGTATTTGCACACAGGAGTTGCTTGCTGGTGCATGAAGAACAAGAAGGGACACTGAGCCCCAAGACAGGGTTCACTCCCCAGCACTAACCCAGCTACCCCAATTCCCACACCCCACTACTGCTTTTTACCTGATGCAAGATAAAAAACAAATCTGGGATAACACCAGCCCAGCCAATATTCTCCTTCAATCCTGGCCTGCAAAGACCCAAACCATGGCAATAACAACAGTTTTTACAAGGAGACGGGAAGAATCTGAGCATCAGGCACCAGCCAGAAGGAAGTCATGGCTACATGGGCACCGCAGAGAGCTGATCTTGGACGGAGCCAGCGTGAGCAAGGCACGGGTCAGCGTGAGCAAGGCACACGCTGGCTGGCACGCCAGCTTCTCCAGAAAAGGGAAATGTGTGACAGATGCAGCGTGTTTATGCAGCAGAACGGCCACTGCCGCTCCCACAGAGCCCTGTCAGTCTGTCTGCACACAGGCACACCTCAGGCCTGTGTGTGTGTCCTTCCCAGCCTAGCCAGGCAGCGAGGTGTTACAATACACATACAACTAATTCAATTACTAGGAAAAAAAAAATAATAAAGAATTAGGGCACACAGCCTGTGATTAAGAATTTCTTTCTCAACATGCTGGCAACATGCCTGCAATTACCGAGCCCTTGATTCTCTAAATTCCCCGGAGATCAACAGCACCTGATACCAGCATGTCCTCAGGTCTTTCATAACCCAGAAAGCCGCTCTCCCACCCTGCTGTTTCAACACTGGTGAGATTTTTCACACCTTGCAGCTCAGAAACACTTAAACCTCGGACATCCAGCCCGGCAGGTCACACCAGATTCGCTGGAGTAATTGGCAGCACAGGTGGGCTGCAGCTGACACAAGCCAGGGCAAAAGTACTCTCATTAAAAGCAGCAAAGCAAGACCACGCTCGGTGCGATGGGAGGGAAATTGCTTCTCACACCGAGTCTGCCGAGCCAGCCACCAGGAGCACTGCGAAGGCGAGAGCTAGAGCAGCTCTCCCTCTAACAAGATCCCCCAGAAATGCGAGTGATGGCCAAGGTAGCTGCGCGAAGGCAGGGCAAGAGGCTGGGGAGAGCCAGATGGCTTTTCCCAGCCAATAACCCCAGGTGCCATGGGGTTAAATCAATGCGTGAAGCTATTAAAGGGGGTGGAAGTGTTTTAACACGGCTGAGTGAAATTCCTCACACTTTTAAGTCGACAAGGACGCCATTGGGGCTTAATGGGCTGGCACAACCCGTCCCATTACAGGTCGTTAACACGCACGGGAGCCTTGGGAAGAAGGGCAATTAGGGTTCCCCCCTAACTCTGCAAGAGGGACTCCCTCCCCAGCTTTGAATCCCACCAATTGCGAAGAGGGATCCTGGAAGAGGCCATCCCCTCGTCTAGCCTCTGCGCTTTCTCCACCTGGGAGGAGCACACACACCTTGCAGGAGATTGAGCTCTCAGCAGGCTGAAGGGGCAGAAAAATGGTCCCCACAGCAAAGGACAGCGCCAGAAGTTCCTAACACAACTCCTCTGCTGGACAACACTGCTCTGCCCCATTTTCCTGCCTCCAGACTCAGGGCTGAGGAGCCACTGACCCTCACACACCTAGCAGCAGGAACAAGGAGATACCAACAAAGCATCTGTGCTGTAGAAGCAGTGGGCTGCTTCCCAGAGGTGACGGGGCAGTGCTGGGAGCACTGCAGCCCTCAGTTTCTGCCATATCGAGTACGGTGTTTCCAGCCCAGAAATAAAGTTAAGACCTCTCAGGAACTTAATAGGTATACACTGGTTACAAGAAAACACTAACTAAAGCTGAAGTAAAAGGAAAAGCAAAAAGACTGCATTACTACCTAAACCACCTTTCTCTGCTGTTCTCCAGACATCCCTGGGGAGGGCAAGCAGTTCTGTTGGTTTGGTGGGGTGGGAACCCCGAGGCTGCAGACCTGGAACTAAAAGTGGGACAGAAGTGGCCCCCAAATGTGGCTGCCAGCTTCTCCCACGCAGCCAGCTGTGGGGAGGGTCTGAAATACTGATCTGCTGAATAGACTTTACAAATTCAGAAACAAGAACAATCCAGAGCATCAATGCTCAACCCAGAGCCGAGGACAAGCTGGGAAATGCTCTGGGTGGCTGCAGGAAGCATTGTGGATGGGAGAGAGAGACCACCCGTGGGGAGAATGCCTGGAACAGTCCCCAAAAAAGTGAAGAAAAATCCTACAATGCAGAGTGAAGACAGCCTTGGACACTATTATTTGGCAAATAATGACTTTACTGTGATGGAACTGATAGGTTTTTTTTTTCTTCCCTCCCATAAGAGGGTCCAAAGCTCCACAGAGACTATAATAAGAAACAAGCTCAAAGGGTCTGCTTCCTTCAAATACCTATTCCTTTGGGCTTCCAGCCCTGCCCACAATCTAAACATCCCCAACACATGCAGCCCATCAGGGCTTTGGTCTCTCACAGGTGGTGCTTCCCTTCCTTGCCTGTCCCAAGAGTGGGGTAAGATCTTTGCAGTACCACAATTCACCATGGGCAGTGACGCAGCTCTGCACTTGCATCAATCCAGCCAGGACTCGGCTCCAGCTCTTTTCCTCCTCCTCTGTGCTCAAATACCACCAAATATTGAGAAGACCTCGCTCAGAGCCCTTTGGTGGCTGTGTGGAGTGGTTGCAGCAGTCTAAGTCTGACTTCTCCTCATGGAGACATAGCTGTCACTTCCAGTTCAGCCCAGGACAAGCCAATTTACCAGTTCAGTCTCCACTATTTGCTCACCCTGACCATCATGGTGCTTCCCTGGCTCAAGGACACCACATGTAACACCACTCCACCCCTCTGACTGCACCCAGCTCCTCCAGGCTCCCACTTTTGCCCATGCCCTTCATTGCAGCTGCCTTCCTTGGGCAAACAGACCCTGCTCAGACCTCTCCAGCCTCCAGCTGCAGATACTCCCCTCTTTGCATGCTCCTCCAAGTCTCTTCCCAGCATCCCCTTTCCCCCAAAGTGCTGCTTACCAACAGTGGCGTGGCTCCTGAAGGTGCCCGTGGAATTGCCCAATATTTAGTTACCAATCACTTTGTACTTTTCTCCCATCATCCTACTAGGAGCCCCAGGAACACCTACAGCAGTACCAACCCAGCTTCAGGTTTGCTTTGATGCCTCAGCAAGGACCAAGCAACTGCTGTGAATCCACTTGCAATGACTTCTACCTCACCTGCACCAGGGCTGGTGTGTACTAAAAGCAGAGTTTAGGGGAACAGCCCAGCAGGGTTCCCAGCCAGGAACAGCTTGCAAGCTGATGTCTCATCCCTGCCTCTGGCTGGGGAAGGGCAGAAACACCTGCAAACCCCAGAGTAGAAACAAACAAACAAATAAACAATTCCAAGCAATTTATTTTCTTGCTGTCCCCGTCTTGCATGGGGACAGACCCAACTGGAAAGGACCTCAATGACACACCTAGTGTATGCCTTACATCCCTGGAAGCCACCCCAACAGGCAGGGCTGGAACAAGCAGCATTAGGAGACATCCAAGCCCCTTCCAGAAATCCAGGAGAGGAGCTGAAGCCCCTTGGAGAGAGGAGTGTTCGAGCAGACAGGAGCCACATCTTGCAGCAAACAATTTGATGTTGAGCTATTGGCACAGGTTGCTCAGGGAAGCTGTGGCTGCCCCATCCCTGGAAATGTTCAAGGCCAGGCTGGATGGGGCTCTGAGCAACCTGGGATAGTGCAAGGAAACCCTGCTCATGAAACGGGGGTGGAATGAGGTGATCTTTAACGTCCCTTCTATCCCAAACTGTTCTATGATTTTGTGATTTTGCTCTGCAAAGACCAGGGTGAGCCCAGCCTGCAAAGGCTCCAGGGTGGTCTCACAGTGCTGTTTTCTGCCAGAGCTGGAGCTTGAAGACATCACAAGGGCATGGGATTCTTCCCATCACCGCCCCCAAGGAGACGTTACCTGGCCTCTTGCGATTGCAGATGTTCAACAGAGAGAGAAACCACAACAGGGCAGTTGAAGGGACATGGGGCACTGCTCTAACCCTGTTTTTTTCCTTGCTCACACAGGAAGCACTGCTGAAGAAGCTCATGGCCAGGTCTGTTCCCCCTGTTGCCGCCATGCCGCAGCGCTGCCCGAGGAGTGCAGACCACTTCCCTGCCTGATCCACCATGCAACATTTGTTTTATCTTACAAATAAGACACTGGCAGGTCTTATTTGTAAGATGATGAAGTGGTCTGAAACCTTCCACACACATGTCAATTAGATGCTCCAAATCCCGGGCTCAGAGCAGGGTCAAGTGCGTGGTGTGCTGTGCTCCGCCGCGTGCTCCCGCGTCAGCCGGGCTCCTCGGTGGGATGTCTGAGGAGCGCTGCTTGTTTTCATGGCTCACAAGGAATTGGCTTAAAACAGGGAGGGGGGCTGGAAATAAAAGTCTAGGTTTTTTTTTTTGTTTTAAACAGGGAGGGCAGACGTGTAACAGTCTCACAACTTCAAGCTGTTTTGATCCAGCCAGCCCCCTCTCTGCTGAGTTCTGTCAGGAGACAGGCACAAAGCACCAATTAAAGACGAGTTATGCTTTTTCTGTCAAGCAAAAAAGAAATGGGGGGGGGGGGGGGAGGGGGGGGGAAGATGATGGGAATGGGGGAGAAGAAATCCAGCCCTGGAGTAATTTTGCTTTCAAAGCAAGCTGTCAAGGCAGCCCCCTCTCTTCCCATCTCCCACAGAAGAAGAGCAAGGGAGCACCCGCGCGCCTGCTGCGGACGTGTGGCATCAGTCACCAGTCACTTGGCATATCAGGCCAAGCCGTGCCCTCGCTTTCCCCCAGGCATCTGTCAAAGCCCGTGACAGGGAGCCAGAGCAGCAGATTTTTAGTGAAGATGGGCTGAGCACAAGCCCCACCAGCTCTGATGACAAGCATCCCCACTTATGAGCAATTAGACTGGGAACAAAACAAAACAAAAGCAGCAAGGACTCAGGGCACTGACTAGCTCATGTGGCCACAACACCAGCTCTGTTTTTCCATGGTAGAGGCATGCACAGCCAGCACAAGCATGCAAACCCTGCCTCTTCTGCCATATAGGTTACCATGTTTGAAGGCTCCCTGCAGCTCTCTTGGCTCGCAGCTGAGCTCAGGACAGAGAGCTGAGAGCTTCCCACACTTCCCACACAAGGCTACCTGCTTTGGCAGCACACTGCCAAGGAGCCACAGCATGGACACAGCAAGCTCTCCATCACCTTGGGCTAGTACCATCACCTTTGAATCTACCTTGAGCACTTGCAAGCCATTCCTGGGTCTCATCCAGCAAGCACCAGTCCTGCAGCTGGACAGATTAAGATGATTACAAAGGTCCCTCTGAGCTTTATTGTTGTATGAGGAAGATAAATAGCAAGGACAAGCCCTTCTAGGGTGAAAAAGGGCAGGCATTTTGGCACTGCACAAGCACCAACCCCAGCTTTAATAACCTATCAGTTTCTTTAGCACAGCACCCTTTGCAGAACCCATTGGTACTGATTATGGCATCAGCTTCACTCCCACTTCTTCTTTCCTGGGCTTTCTGAAAGCCTCAGCTAATTACAGCAGCAAAGTCACCCACAGGAGATAACGCACACCCTCATTTCAACAGAGTGGCACTCGTGCTGGGCTGACTGCTCCCAGGGAGGGGATATCCTCTGCCTGCTTGGCAGGACTCAGTCTTCTGGGCTGGATCCATCCCACAGTCAGCCCAGAGGAGGAGGGGAGAGCATCCCTACTCCAGTCTAGGTCTGCTTGGGCTGGCTGCACACACTCCCAGCGCGCTTGCAAGTGCCCTGCTCATTAGCATGGGGTCACTCAGCTGCAGCAGGGCACAAGGACCACTTGGCTATTGCAACACTGCTCACGTCCACTGCTGTGGAAGTGTTGAATTTCTTTTAAGAGCCCTGAAGATCTCGGTTTGAATTTAAGGGAGGAAAAAAAAAAACAAACATCTCACAAAGAATTGCAGGATCTCTGTAAATATACCAGAGGAAAAAAGAAAGTGAATCTTTGAGCCTCTTGACCTTGACAATGTCCTTATAATTACAAGACTATTTATTTTCAGTTAAACCCCAACTATTGAACAGACAGTGTCGAGTTGGTTTTTTCCTGAGCAGGTGATTATCCTGCCTGACTAATCTAATGAAAATTATCAGGAGGCTACTGACCTCCTGCTACACACACTAAATAATGCACAAAGCTTCAGGATCAGACAGGCAAATCATAACCCTGCCTTATCTTAATCACTTTCTATACAGCTCCAGGCCTGTTCCACTCCTGGTTGGCTGTGCTAGCCAAATGCTATCTCAGTGGAAACCACAGCAGAGCCAGCCCTGAGAACTGCACAGCAGAAAGTTACCTCCTTAAGATTTATTTTTGTAAAAGCCAAGAGCTGCAGAGGCAGATATATTTAGTCTTTAAGCTGCTGTCTGACTCCTGAGCTTACAGTGTGAGCCGGTGGTCCCCTGGTACCTGGCTTTGGGAAAAGCAGTACTTTCCTGCTTCTTTGAGGCAGGGTACAAGGAAGGTAAGTCTGGGGGAAAAAAAAAAAAAGGTGCACAAAGGGGCTCATTGTTCCAGATAGGTAAAGCAACCTTTCCACTCCATCCTCCTGGAACTTTGTGTCAGTCTACCCCTGCAAACAGGACTGCCCACAGCTTCTAAAAATGCCACAACATGGCATGAGGACTAGGGTAAAGCAAGAGGAGCCAACAATGGGGATGCTCTGTCCCCAGCTCAGCGCCTGAGGATCTGCAGCAAACCTGTCCCACTCTTTGCAGCATCACTCTCCTTCAGAGAGACAAGTGCAGCAGCTGGAAGAGATAAAAGACTACAAATATCAATTAAGGAGCATAGAACTAAAGAAGGAGACATTAAAAAAGAAGTTATCACATACTCTCCACACAGACTTGGCTTGAACAGCACCCACAGCTAGACAAATAAAATGCATTGGGGTGACTTCAAGCCTAAAATAAGTTTCCACTTGGGAATCTACAGAGAACAGTGGAAAAACACTGCTAAAGGACAAACTGACTAATTTTTACACGCCCTGCTTCCCTACATAGAACCCCAGCTAAAACACCAGAGAGAGGAGAGGGAGAGGGAGAGGGAGAGGAGAGGAGAGGAGAGACCCCTCTTACCACCCAGCCTGACCTTGCTGCCTCATCCTCAGCACCCATCCTGTGTGGTTCTTCAGACTTCCTGCTACAGGAGCTCCCAGATCCCCTCCCATCACTGCTGCAGCCAGGAGCTTCACCTCGCAGCCTTCACAAGCTGTTGACAGCCTCAGCAGCCTGCTCCTGCCCTGCAAGGCTCTCCCCATCCACAAAACACCTGGCTGATCCTCCCACCCCAGGAGTCCTGAGACACTTTTCTCCAGCTGGGGAGGTGCGAAGCACAATGTGGGTGGACAGCATTCCTCATATTTTTAAATGGCCCTTTCTTCCCATCTTATGACCTTTCAGAAGAAGAGGGGCAGTTTCTTCTGAAGTGAGCTGAAAAAAAGCCCAGGGTGGTTTTAGGCATGACAGAAGAGGGAGCAAGAGAAAGCATAGAAAGACGGGCAGGAAATAGCACAAGCTTCAGCTTTGGGAAAATACCAGCTAACACATGCAAGGAAAATGATCCATAGCAGAGATATTCAAAGGGAAGCAAAAATCTGGGAAAAATTAATGTCCACAGCAGCAATTGTTGGGGGGACAGCGATCAGGCAGGGCTTTCAAACTGAGCAGTACTGAGACAGAGGCTCTACCCAGAGCAGATCCCAATTGTGCAGATAGAAGGGTTCAGCACTACTGCTCTGTGGGCATGGCCATGCCCAGAGGTGTCTCCAGAGAGATGATCCGCAGTCCCACGGAGCCTGGTCACGCCATCTGGACACGGGATGGCTAAAAGGGTTAACTTTCCAGGACACAGCAAAAGGAAAGATCCTGTGCTTTACGTCTCAGTTTTAGAGAGCTGCCTGTTGCTGAGGCATCTGAGCTGCTTCTGGAAAGGAGTTAGAACAATAAATAAATTCCTCCATCTCCTAGCCTGGTGACAAGAGCAACCTCTGGCTTTTCTGGTCACTGAAGCCAGTGCTATAAGTGGTTGTGTCACAGAGCCTTGCTCTATCCACACAGCCTGACTCTGCCCCAAAAAGCCAAGGTGCAGGTCAGTTTGTGTCTCTGCTGTCTAGCAGCTACTTGGTATCCCCCACAGGCACAGCTGGGCTTGCCAGAGGGCCACTGGCTGGGTCAAACTGGTAGCACCCCACTGAGTTATGGGGAACCTCTTGAACTGCCATTCTTGCTGAAAGATGCTGCTCAGGGACAGCTGAGACAGGCACTGTGCAGGGTCTGGTGAATGTAAAGTGGAAGTGAGAGGCAGGCAAAATCCAGAGAGCTACAGCTGTCTCAGGATTGACTTTGTCACTGTGCCTGCCCAGGGAGGAGCCTTGCACAAGAGGAAGGGATGGAGTTGAAACCACATTGCACAAAACCCTCAAAAATGCTCCCAGGACTAAAGCTGGAGCTGGCTGCTGGTGCTGGGAACAAGGGATGGCTCTGGCTCCAGCTCCAGCACCTTCAGCCACCCCTGGCTCTCTATTCCAGAGCAGGGTAAGCACCATCCTCTTCTCATACCAGGAAACAGGCACTGAGCCTTCCTGCTCACACCGTGGCAGGAGGTTGTGACTGCCTGGGAGGGACTGCGACACACCAGAGCTTGCAAATTCATGTTCTGGGGAGGTTTCTCCACTCCCCAAGCTGACTTCCAGCTGGAGACACGTCTGTGCTTGTCCCCAGGGCAGACAGCAGCAAGAGGCATCTTCTGGTGCCGCTCCCCACTAGCAGAGCACAGCGAAGTGTTGGAGTGACTGCCTCCAGGGACACGGGAGCAATTTCCTCACCGCACACACAAGGACAGTGCTCGCCTTCCTTGCTGAAGCCCAGTGGGTGAGAGGCTGATTAGTGCCACTCATCCTGACTGTCTTAGGACAGACACCCAGCCTGCTGGGACTCTGCTGAGAGCCCACCAGCCCATGGCACACATGCCTGCCTCTGAGACCTAGGTCAGACCCAGGCTTAGGAGGAAGAAGGGTTTGCCTGCAAGCCTCTACCACTGCCCTCTCCACCCCAACACATCTTTTTCAGTGCAAGCCTGGCTCTGTCTGCTGTTTCTGAACTGCTGCTGCTAACTGAGCCTAGAATGGCCTGATCAACAGGGAGAAGAAGGAAGCTAAAATCTGTTTCTTTTCTCCTGTCCACCAGCAAAGCTGTTGCTCCAGCCCCCACACGTGAATGCCAGTGATGGGAGGCAGGAGGAACCCAGCTGGACTCCTCCAAGGCAGGGATGGAGCAGAGCAAGCTGTTGCTGGGCCAGCACTTAGGAGAAAAGAATCTTCAGCTTGACAACTCAGCAAATTTGATTTGAAACCGGCAAGAGAGAAAAAAAGTAAAGCCTTTAAATGTCATCTTAGGCTTGACTGCCAGAAGCACTACAGACAGACAGACAGATAGACAGATAAGCACAGTGCTGCACAAAGAGCCGGATGCCCTACTTTGATCTACTCAAGTGTTTACTAATGTGTCCCACAGCTGGCAGGAGCTGTTAGCAACTCAAGAAATCTGGTTTTCTGCCACTAGCTCTACTCTGGGACCTCAAGGAAATCCCAAAGCCACTCCAGGTTTCAGCTTCACCTCTTTGAAGGCAATGATGCTTGCCTCCAACCCCTAGTGGTGGCAAGGTTAAAGGCTGACCCTGGTAATGTACCACAGCAAACAGCCTTGGGGAACCCTCCAAGCCTAATCACAGATGTGCAGTGAATTAAACCTCTAGTTTGGGTCCAACACCCTAAGACAGGCCAGTTCAATTCCTTGGGAGAGGCAAAGTCAAAATCATCAACACAAATCCTTTGCCACTGGCTCTTTTGTAAGTCATGCCATCATCTCCTTCCTTCCTCTGGAAGGAACTGGGGAGATACCAGGTCCATTTGTGCAGAAATGGCTCTCCCCTGTGCCTAAGGCAGCCCTGCTTGGGAAAAAACACCACCACTTCTGGCCTGACCAGAGGTACAGATTTACCAAAACTAGGAGGCACAAATGCTGCATGCTCCTGAAGTCGAGGACCCACCATGGCTGTTGGGGAAATTCCTCTTCATCCTCGCTTTGCAGTTGAACAAGCTAGGGTGAAGCTGGAACTGCTGATCCAGATCAAAGAGGGCTGGGGGAGAGCAGATGTGTCTGTACAGCAAAAAGCAGTTTGCAGGGTAGGGATGATCAGTGATCCCCATTCCAGTCCTCCCCCCATCTAAACAAGCCCCAAAAACATGGTGTGCCTCAGCATTGCTGGAAGATGGCAACACACACAAAACTGGAGCCCAGCAGGCAAACGTGCAAGTGGGAATGACTGATGATAGCTTGTTGGACTTCTGAAGGATGGACACCTTCACTGAGAGTCGTCAGGTGCATGCCTGGAATGTCCTCAGCACTCAGGTTTCACTGATCTCAAACTTCATTTTCTGGCAAAACAACTCCAACTGCAGATACAAGGGAGGAGTCTCCAAAATGGTCAGGAAGTTGGGACATTACAGAAATGCCACATCAAAAGGGCAAGGGGCTTCTGCCAGGTGGCACAGCACATCTGAGGCACAGCCAAAAATACTGTCCAAAAATACTGACATCTGTCCCTCCTGCACAGATGTCAGCATTAGCTGGTGCTCTGAGCCCTGTCATAGCACTTACTTTCATGCACAAAACTAGACTCGCCAGCATACCCAATGGGCCTGTCAAACTAATCACGTTAGGAGAACTGGAAACACACCAGCAGCAAGAGCCGGCCCCTGCTCCAGAGCCCTTGCAGAAATCACGCGTCCAGGAGACGGAAAAGCCTCTGTCGTTCCCGTAACCAGGTCAATAAAAGCACAGACAACTCCATCCAGAGAGAGACTTTTTTTACCAATCACAAGAAGGAGCAGCTTCAGCTCCCCCGACTGCAAATAGGTGGGCAGGCACAAAGAGGCGGCGCGGAATCGTGTCTGTGCAACACGTGTGGGCAATCGGCCGCCCCGCACATGGCCGGGGTATGGGGCAGGAGGAAACCGCTCTGAACCCAGCCGGGAGAAACAGCGGCGGCAGCTCGGGGTGACTGCTCCCACCCCCACCAGCTGGGCTCCCAAATCCAGCAGCCTCCCACCCATATGTGTGTCTGGCGTGCTGGGGAGAGACTACAGGCTAGACAAGGGTTTCAAAGCGGAGAGGTCCCAGGCAGCTTTGAATGGCCTTGGATTCACGGAGTGACAGTAACCCTCCCCTCTGGGGGGAGTAAAAATGCCCAAAATGAACTTCAACCTGGTTCCTCAAGAACAAAACAGTCCCGTCCCCAATCCCACAGTTATCTGAGGGTGCACTTTACTGTAACACTATTATTTCTAGAGCTCTTGTTAAGTGAGAAGCCCAGAGGACTGGACAGAGCTTTTTTTGATCGAATTTCAGAGCACCAGCAGCCTTTTGTTGTCTTTCCTTCCTTTTAACATATTTATTTTTCAAGCCCTCAGTTCAGTGGCACAGAGGAGGGTAAATCACACATTGGTGGTGAAGTCTAGCACAGGCTGCCTCTCCTTTGCATCTGAAAACCACACTCTAACCACAAGAAAGGATGTGTCCTCATTATCACCAGCATTTTTAGGCCTTAGGCAAAAGGACTGTGGTGCAGAGTGTACCCAGAGCAAAAGCAGAGATAAGGTTGTTTTATTATACATGATACTCTTTGAACTCACAACCAAATCTCGTACCTGGCACCAAAGTACCCAAACCAGGCTGGTTCCCCAGGCAGGAGGGCAGCAGTGCAGAGCCCTCCTTCTGTGCTGATCAGCTTGTGATGCCACAGCACAGGGAGCAGCCCCCCACCCATCACCTATAACACAGCACCCTAAAATGCAGCGTGGCCCCTGCAGCACTGGGACACCAGGGCACTAGCACAGGGAGAGCTGCCTGGGTCAGCCCTGTGTCCTCCAAGTTACCAGACCCACTCCCCAAGTTATTTGCACATGTGCTCCAGAGTCTGGGAATGCCAGAGACCAGGAGCAGTAGGAAAACACCAGGCTGCAACTTTGTGAACAAAATGAATTCACTGGCTTAACACCCACATAATTAAAAGCAGGCGCATCCCTCGGTGACTGTTAGCACAGGAGTGTGCCTGGTTGTGTTTGCATTTGGGGGACTGCAATACCACCTACACAAGCAAAGAGACTCCCTTTGCAGAGCCAGGCTCCTCATAGCACTGACGAAAAACACAGGGAACATCCTCGCCCCAGGATCCAGTTCATTTCCCATTGACACAGGAGTAACAGCAGCTCCCTCCTGCCAAGGAGGTCTGAGCTACCCACTGCTCTCTCCCGGCAATTCAGAGAGCTCTGACAGCCATGGGGACCTCAGCCCTGAGAGAGGAGAGCATTCTTTTGCTCACTGCTGCTGAGCATGGCAATGGGCCCTGCTCTCCACGCTCATCCACCAGCCACCTCCCTGGCTTCAGGTGGCTCCTACTGGCTCTTGGCACCACTGCTGGGAATGGGCAACTCCCACTCTCCTCTCCTCACAGGGCTGACTGAACAATGGTTCTGATAGATGAACAACAGGCAGCGAGAGCAGCCCCAGTGGGAGCAACCCCCAGCCCCACTCTCAAAAGGGAAACAACCACCCACCACCCAGGTGTGGTCCAGGCTGCAAGGTCCTTCCAATATCAGGGAAAAGCCTTCGCAGGAGCCTTTCCCTCTTACCCAGCACTTCTTGTACTGCTCCCCGCACCAGTTCCCCCTCACAGGGTGTGTTGCATAGTATTTAAATACAACCAGGTCTGGGCAAGCCAGATTTCAGTTGATCCCATGTCCCCTCTGTCAGGCAATGCTAAGAACGGGGTCACGATTCCTCCACCAGCTGTTAGCACAGCATCACTTAATGCAAATCCTCACAGCCCTCCTCCTCCAGCCTCCCCCAGGCGGAGAGCAGCAGAAAGTGATCCCCCTCAGGGAAAAGAAAGGAGATTTCCCACATAGTGGGCACCAGTATTAATTCTTCCAACTGCTGCAGGCTTTCCTTTCATTCTGTGACTTTATGAACATCACTCTGTGTTGGCAGCAGCCCCGGAGGGTATCACAAGTCACCTGAAAGGAAAAGAGCCTCTTCAAGCATCTGGGCTGCCTCTGAGTCGGAGGGCGGCAGCTCTGGCCGTGCACGGCCACACCGACCAGACAGCTCACAGCCCCGGCCCTGGATCAGCCATGCCTCAAGGGGGCTTTGATAACATCTTTAGGGTGTCATGGCTAATTAGAGCCCTGACTATACCCTCTAATTAGGTAACACTTTCAGACAAATCACCCTGTCCTCTTCAAACCACTTCACACCTCCAGACGCATCCCTAATTGACTTGAAAGTTGACTCGGCACTTCTTCCCGGACCTCCTTCCAATTCACAAGGCAGTTCAAAATAAATAAACCCCTGCTCCTCGGTCCTGTCTCAGAACCCAGCTGGGGAATTGCCCTCACATCCGCACAGGCACGCACCTGCACGACCCGACACAGAACCTCCATCACAGGCACAAAGCAAACGCTCTGAGGCAGCGGCAGCCCCGTCCTCCTCTGATCTCTCCTTTCTACCCATGCTAGTGCTACTTCCAACAACAGCCAGCAAAGCTTTTTCTCGGAGTACAGGAGTGTTTGCGATGCATCAGTGTCCTACTAAAAATATTGCCCGGGGGCTCGCGAGAGAAGCACGGCTCCAGCAAAGGAGCCTGGTATCTGGCAACGGAAGGCATTAGAAAAAACCCTAACCATTGAGAAATTAATATGCCAGAATGATATCAAGTGCCAACATTTCAATCCAGAAGCTTGACTTCTGCTTTCATTACCTAATGAGTAAGCTGAAATTATCCAAATGTTTTCAGTTTCCCAACAGCACAAGATTTGAAGTAGATAGGCAAACCCCCCACCACCATCATAACTGCAAACATGCTGAACAAAAACTATCAAAATTCATAGAAGATAAATACTGAGCCCTTAAAAGCCTGCCATGAGAACAATGTCTCTTTATTTGCTTTCTGTGAGGTTTGTTATAACAAGAGAGAAAGACTCCAGTATACAGTGCTTTAATATATATATATACATGCATTCACAGCTGGAATAATAGATTTTAAGGACTCAGGACAATATTACAGCTGGATGTATGCAGAAATGCGTAAACATATCCTTCAAAAACAAATCCTTTGCACCCCACCCAGATATGTAGATGGACACATATATAATACACACACACACACACACTCCATGTTTCAGATCGATCAGAACCATTCATTAAATCAGACTCTCTAAAGTTTCTGCTGCTTTGGGAAAACATGACCCTGAGGAGACATCATGCATGAATTTAACAACCAGCAGAAAATGAAACCATAACACGCTGCATCTTGAAAGCCAGCCCTGAATCTAACTTAATCCCTGCTCTGGACAACGCCTCTAGAGAGGCATTAAAACCATGCTAAGGTGTTTTCCTGGATTTCCCAGATTCCCCGGAGATTCCCTGGCACTCCGGCTGCATCCACCTCCTCGCTTCGGGGATGTTTCCGGCTGACCGCATCCATTCCTACTCCTGCTGCTTCCACGGCCAGTGAGGGACAGACCCAGGAGAGAGCTGCGTCCTGCCCTGGCAGCGGGACGAGTCACCGGGACAGCTCGTGGGGTTTAACACTCGTAATCCTACAGAACGCGCGGGGGAATGATGTACGGGGCTTGAAGGGTCAAGAGCAGCTTTGCATCCTCCTTTCCCATCCCCAACAAAGGAATTCCAGCAGATCTCGTGCCCCCTAGTGTCATCCTGGCGAACGGACCGACACCGGGAGCCGCCAAGCACCGGGTACCACCTGGCCCGGGCGGCACCCTTGCTTATCCCGCCGTGAAGAAGCCGCCGTGTCCCGCTGGCACCGAGAGCACAGCAAAACGCCATTCCCAACAGTTCATGCAAGGGACAGCGTGAGCTCGCTGTCCTTCCCCAGCACCCCGGGGTAGCCACAGCCCACCAGGCGTCCCCATGCCCAGCACGGAGCCACCTCCGCTCTGCTCTGGAGGAGCCCCCGCAAGATCGGGCCCTGCCGCAGATAGCCCGAACGGTGTCCCTGGAGGAGGGCCAAGAGGAGGAGGCAGAGAGCATCTGCAGTGGACACTGTCCAGAATACAACTCCTCCTAAAAATAGACGGATCCTGGAAGGGCACGGCCCTTCCAGGGAATGCTCATGCTCCGTCCTAGGAGCTTAGGGTTTGGCATGATAAAACTTCAAAGTGCACGAATGCAAGGCACTTTGTTACCCTGTTTCTTCCCCATGAGAGCACCTGTGGCATCAGGCTCTGGCTACGGGCATGAGAAACAAGGAACAAAATCAACACAGAACCCAGCATCCCCATGTGCCAGCCTGCTCTGACCAAAGATCCAGCAACTCCTCGGAAAATGCCCGTGCCAGCTGCAACACTAACGAGTGCAACCACACCCCACACACAGAGCACCTAAACAAGAGCTGTGTGCTGGAAAGGTGCATAGGAAATGTGCATGCACGTGCCTCAGTTTCCCCATCTGCCCAGCTTACCCTCTCTTATTTTCCTCATCCCTCCTGTTCAGCTGTTAGTTCTTGTGGGAAGAGGCACCCCAGGAATGCACCTAGACCACCGGCCCCTTCCAGCATCTCATACCAGCATGCAACCAAACCTCAGTAACCCATCACCAAAATTTGGAGGAATTCTCCCCAGGGCACTGACCTGAGTATGCTGCTTTCTTCTGCAACACCGAGCAGGGACTATAGCTTAGAATAATGGGGAAGTAACTCAGTTCAGTGCTGACAAAGCATCACAAGCCCCAGCGGGGTGGGAGGGGAGGAGGTGTCCTTCCCTCACACTGCCATGCCTGGTATACATCATGTTTAGGGCCAGGCATACGTCACTAACACAAAATGGACAAATTGGAGGGATTTCAGAAAAATGAGCGACAAAAATTATCAGGAGGCAGGAGGGATTGATTTACAAGGGGAGATTAAAAAAGCTGCGATCAGCCTAGCTGGGCTGAGCAAGTGCTGACTGCAAGAAGCAGTTGGATGCTAATCTGCAAATGGGATGAAAACAATATGGGCAAGAGTAATTTAGCATCTTCATCAGTACTGGGATGAAATGAGGGGGAACTCAGGGCTGAGTAGACAGGGAAAAAACCCAAACCAACCTGAAAACTCCCTGCCTAGTTATGCATGACACTCAAAGTCCCCAGAACTCACTCTGCCTCGGGCAAGGACCCCGGGGAGCAAGAGAGCCTGTACACACACACACACACACACACACACACACACACACACACAGCCCTTTCCCACCCCTGACTCACACTCAGGAAAGCAGAAGGGCTGCCACGATAGCTGGAGAGGATGGAGGCTTCACGCTTGCAGGGGAGCAGTGGAGAGCGAAGGCTAGAGCTGGCCGTAGCGGTGGGAAGGTCCCCGCAGAAGGATGCTTTTGCACTCCTGGGTCTTCACAGGGGAAAGGTGCTGAGATGGCTTCCTGCAAAGTGGCAGGAGTGAGCTCAGCTGCGAGCACTCAGATATTTACACACAAACAGCACATTACTCAGCAACTCTCATTTGTCAGGCATAATGGCAGCGGCAGCAGTAATAAACGACAGAGCTGAGAGACAGGCTCCCCAGGCGCACACCCAGCCCCAGACTGAGCTGGAGCAGGATGCATGTCTCCAGCTTGCAGGGAATTAAATGAGAGTGGCCAGGAGCTGGGGCTTGCACCCACAAAACTCCTGCTGCCGGCTTCAGAGAGTCAGTCACGTCTCCAAAAAGCTAAGCCTTAGCTTCACAGTTATTTGAGTGTGTGTGTGCACCACAAGCTTTGTGGCTCTGAGAGGTATCAGGGCTTTTCCCAAGTCCAGAAGCTGCTGAACACCTTTCAGGGGAAAGGGGATGCAGAGTCCTGGCACAATGGGGTCCTCTTGGGGTAAATCAGACCAAAGATAATGTACAGTCATTAGATCATGGCTTGGCTTGCTCTGACAAGAGGCTCTGATAAACTTATCTTGAGGAGCTGTCACAAGGAAGACTGCCAGGCAAGAGGCTCTCATTTCTAAAGCTCAGCCTGTCTTGGGAAAGTCCTCCTGGTGCAGTGAGCCCCAGAGAGTTCTGGTCCCAGGACCTGGTCTCAGCGTGCTGCCTGGCCAGACAGGAGCATCCCTTGCACGTCTCCAGACATCACAGCAAAGCTCTAACTCCTCACGGAGGGGCAAGGCAGGGATCTGGGAGCAAGAACGGCTGCTCCCACATATTTGCACATTTTGCAGAAAGCAGCCAATATCAGTGCCTCGCTGCCTGAACACACAGCCAGTGGGACTAGCAGCAGCATGTGCAGGTCCTGTCCCTCACACAAGTACACAACGTGGTGTGCTGAGAGGGGGCACAGTCAGTGAAATTCACTAAATCTGAGGAGACGTCAGCAAGTTTCCGAAAAAAAGCAATCCGAGGAAAGGACCTCCTCAACCATCCCACAAATTAAAACACAAAGAGATGGGGAAAAGAAACTGAACAGTTTTGCAGGCAATCCCCTTTCTGTAACCTGTGCTCTGAACAGACCCTGCACGTGTGTCCGTAAACTTGGGGTGGGGAACTTAAGAGAGTAAAGAAGTGCCGATCGTTATACCAAAAAAAAGTTTAGTGGTTAAAGAAACAACTGCCAGAGGAGCCAGGAAAGCTGGAACATGCAGACCTGGTTCTGTCCTCAGTGAAGACACCACAAATTGGCTCACGAGCTGACTGGAGTCACAACTCGTTTTCAGGATTGCAGTGGGGGAAGTCACCAAGATGTGGAAATGTCAGGGAGTTTTGAGCAGCATAGGGATCGGTGTGTATTATGCAATTCTGGAAAGCAGCCGTTGTACTCACGCTCGGGATGAACTGTCTGCCTAGCCCAGGGAGAGCAGTTCCCCAGAAGCACCATGCAGACACTTTTCTTATAAAATCACACTTCAGAAAAAAAAAAAAAATTAAAAACAAGGAAAAAAAAAAAAAAAAGAAAAAAATAAAATCTGCACTGCCACAACAGGAAAGAAGGCAGGTTGCGCCTTTGAAGAGACGAAGAAGACTGCTCTCCCGCCCAGGAAATCCACGGACTCCGGTTTACAAAGAGCCGCCCCGCAGTTCCAGCCGCTCCAGCCCCGTGCACTGCCGCAGGGAGAACTCATCCCTCCCAGCCCTCAACCTGGTGCCGGCCGCTATGCCCTCCCGGCCGGGCAGGAGACGGGGGTCCCACCGGGCAGAGGACAGGGGTTCCACCGGGCAGGAGACGGGGGTCCCGCCGGGCAGGGGACGGGGGTCCCACCGGGCAGGGGACGGGGGTCCCGCCGCCGCGCCCCGATGCGGACCCGCTGTCTCGGAGGGTGCGGGGACGCGCCGTCCCCTTGCCCCCCATCTCTCCCGCCGGGAACACGCGCACGGCGGGGCAGGAAAGTAAGCTGCCCAAATTGGATCCTCCCGGGGGGGTGGACGCGCGGCCCACGTCGGGGAGCGGACACACGCGGGCGCTGGAAAGGTGCGCGGCTGCGGGGCGGGAGGGAACACAAGACCGGGAGCGAATGCGGGGGAAGAAAGCGTTCCCCCCCGCCTTCCTTTCCGCCTCCCTCGGCGGCGGGCCCCACGGCTCGCCTCCGCTGACCCCCGTGCCCGCACGCCGCCTCCCCCGTCCCGTGGGTGGGGGTACATCCCGTGCCGCCCTCCGGCCCCGGCCGCCCGGTACTCACGGCGCCTTCCTTGCCGCCGCTCCCGGCGCTACCCCATGCAACCACCGGCTGCTTCTGCACCGGCTCGGGGGCTATAAGCTCTTTTAAACTCCAGCACATAACCCATGTGACCGCAGAAGCCACTGGTAAGGAGCGCCGGGGAGCCAGCGATGAGCTCAGCCCGCACCCCCCGGCACAGCGCCGGGGACGCGCTCCCGGCCCCGCCGCGCCGCGCGCACCCGCCCGCAACCACACACGCACACACACACACACACAGGCTCACAAACACAAACACACGCACGCACACCCACACACGCACCCCCCACAGCCACACGCTGGTCCACGCCCCTGCGGACACGCCGCCGCCGCCTCCTCCCTCCCCACGGATGCTGAGCCGGAGGGAGGCACCGCGCACACGCGCGCCCCACCGACCCCCGTGCGATTGCACACTCGTGGAAGCACCGCGGGGACGGCGCCCCGCACACACACGCACACACGCACACACGCATACATCACCAGCAGCAGTCCCTGCAAGTCTCCCCACCCTCCCCAGAGTGGAAGCAGCAGGGTCGTGGTCACCTCACGCGTGCCCTGTGCACACGCACGCACACGGTCGTGCACAATGCACCCTCCACACGCACTGTCCCTTCCCTCCACCACGAGATGCAGACCCAAGAGAGGGAGCCACGCTTCCATCTCCGTGCGCATCCTTGCACAAGCCCCACTCGTGAGTGCCGTGCTCCCTCACACCAACACCCTCCTGGAGTGCCCAGTTTAGTGTCTGTAAGCTTGGGGTGCCCACAGGAAGATGCACACTGTCGTGAAAGCCTCTCACCCCTCTCACACACACTGCACAACCAAACACCCACCACACGTGTGGGCTGTGCTCCCTCTCGCACAGCCATTCAGCCACACCTGCACCCACCTTCTCTGCTTCAATAAAACCTGCCGGTGGTGCTGAACAAGCCCACCCTGCCCATCCATCACAACCCCAGGCTGTGGGGTCCCCTGCAGCATGTGGAAACACCACATTCCTCATCACAGATAAGGACAGAGAGCTGTCACACGTATGGGTGGGGTCTGCAGGGCAAAAAGGACAGATGTCTCCCTGTGCTGTGCTCAGTTACTCCTGATGAGGGGGAAGCTCCAGGGGTGGCCATACAGCTGGGCCAGGTTGCCCACTCCAGCCACAACACAACAGAGTTGGGAGTGCCAGGCTGAAGTGTGCCAAGCGGGGACGGGAGCCGGGTGTGAGGCTTTGGTGTGCAAGAGGCTGGGACAGGCAGGCCTGGCCGGGCAGGTGCAGGCGTGTGCTGCTGGGGCACGCCAGCAACACGTGTGAGAAGGCAGAGCTGGCAGGCAGAGGGCTCCGCTGAGAGCTGAGTTATGGAAAATGACTCTTTCCAAGGAATTGCTAAAATTAAAGCAGCAGTGAGGCCAAGCAGGCAGGAGCCAATGGGGAGGGTGAGCAAGGACAGCCAAGCAGCCTCAGGGCAAGGAAGGGCAGGGTGGGCAGGAGGCCGAGGGGAAGGCACCCTTGCAGGCCATCCACCCCTGCCTCCTGCCAACTGCCCAGGCAACAGCAAACACCTCGTGGGTAGGATTTGGGGAAAGGCTGACTGGCGCCCTGGTGGCACTGGCTGGGGAATGCCATGGAGCAGGAGGCCTGGGGGAAATAGCCTTTCCCAGCCACATCCCCCACTTGGCTGCCAGTGTGCAGAAAAATACCTCTGTTTTCCCAGCCTGGAAAAGATAAATGCCCATGAAGAAACAGCCTACTCCCTGCCAGGGGCTAGCTGCCAGCAAGGGACAGGGAGCAGTGCCTGCAGGGGATTTTGGGGAGCCCTGCAGAGCCCTGAATCCCGTTATGCACATCCTCTGCCCTTATCTCCAGCCTAGTGACTGTGGCAGGGGTGCTGCTCCCTGGACATCAGCATTTAGGTCAGCAGTAAGGGCTGTTCCAGCTTCCAGATATCCGAGCGTTCCCAGCTCAAATCCCCGTGACTCAGGAAACAACACATGCGAGAAAACTCTGCAGAGAGACTTGAGAGAAGTACTCCCATTGGCAGGTTCCCACTTTCCCTGGCATCCCAGGACTCCTCCTGGTCTGAAGAAAACAACAGTAGTAACAAAACAACAGAGCTTTCTTCCTGATCTTCCTGTTAAAGAAAAACCCAAAACCCTAATATTTGGGCAAGACTACAAAAGCAGTTCTCTTTTGTTTTAACTAGATAAGTGTTGATCAAATCAAAGCTACCACCTCTCTTTGCAGTTGTGGAGACAGTGTCACACAGGCAGAGGAAGGGGGCTGGGTGGGAGCCAGATTTTGTCTAGTCTTTCACTGATGCTGCTAAAAGACACTATTAATTGGAGGGAAATAATGATGTTTTGTTTCAGATGAAAGTGCACAATAAATTATTATTGTTAGTAATTTTATCCATGAAGAATAACCAGCATTTGGGACTCTGGGGGAATCTGTGATAGCAGATCCTAGGGAAAAAAAAATTAAAAAGACACAGAAAAAAAAAATGAGGAGGGAAAACTAAAAGTCAAAAGCAGATTTCTCCAAGGACTTTCAACAGCATGCAGCAGAGCTGGGGAGTGACCCTGCTGCCCAGAAAGTTGGGATTGGATTTAAGTAGTCACAAAATGGAAGAAAAGGAAAAAATATGCCAACCCCTCACTCTCTCTCTCCACCCCTCCCTGCTGTCAGCCAGGATCAGAGCTGAAAAAGGAGTCAAAGCTCTGTGAGAAGCAGCAGCTCTCTGATGCCATTGGGAAGTGTGTCAGGAGAGCAGGTGGTTTTGTGGGGACAGGAATGGAAAGATACTGGAGCTTTTAATAGGTCCAGGAAGAGAGCTGAACCTGGGGAAATGATTCTCCATTAGCTTGTGAGCCAGCATCGGTCCATCACCCTGGGCTGCTTTCCCCATCCACAGCACCCCAGAGGGAGCCACTCAGAGCAAGCAAGGGGCTCATCACAATCCTGTACACTGATTTCCAGCCAGGACACTTATCACCAAATATGCCACTCCACTGCATTGCATGCCACCCCCAGCCTCCAGCAGCAGTGGTATCCCAAGCAGGAGAGCAGATGCTTCACAGCTGCATGGCAAAAATACAGTGCAGCTGAGCCATGGTCAGATCCTGAACTGGCCAGTTTGAGGCTGGTCCTGGCCCGTTGTAAATCTCTTGGGCACCTAAGGCCAAAGCTCAGGGGACAGCACTGGCCTGGTTTACCCCATAGCTGTGCATATACGAGGTGGGAGTCTGAGCCAGTGTCTTTCCAAACCATTTATTTGATACTCTGTGGCAAACATCTGACTAAATTACTCACAGATTATTCAAACACCGGGAGAGCTGATTAAATGATTACTGGTGAATCATTTGTTCAAAGGAAAATGCCCAAATTCCTACACTGAACTACTGGCAGGCAACAGCAGATGAGTTTCAGCCCTCCAAAATCCCTGAGCTCACATCAGCCCCTGAGTCTGCACTCCTTGCTCACAGCTTCCCCAAAATATCCGCCCCCTGCCCGACCCCTTGCCACTGGCAGGAGCAAGGTGAATAGGAGACGTGGGGAACCATTCCTTGAATTCCTGCTGGACTTCAGGCGAACAACAACACAGCAGGCTGAGCTAGGAGCCTTGTCTCTCGCCTTTGCACAAAAGAGATTCTCTGGAGGGGGAAAAACCCCACAACAATGGTGAGGAAACGTACAAGAAAACTGCAAAGAAAGCAGCTGACCTTGCATGCCGCAGGCCAGAAAAAAGTACAAATGTTCTTGCAAAGAAGCAGGAAAAGATGGAAGCTATGGAGCCGACGAGCTTTTTACCAGCCCAATTTAATCATCTTCTCAGCAAATGCTCCCCACGAGGAACAAGAGGGGAAAGCAAGATCATGAAAAGATTGCAGGCAAAGGAATTCTGCTGGTACTCCTGGACTGATTAAAATTCCTCAGGACTCATAGCAGGAGAGAATATTTTATGTAAAACTTCACCTTGTCTTTATTACATCTGCCAAAACTTCTTCCTGTGTAGATAGTGGGAGGTGCATGCGGAAGACAAAGATGGAGATAATAAGCACAGGACCTGGCTGTGGCTTTCCAGCCCATTACCCATTTGCCTGGGAAGAGTCCTGGTGATGGTGGTGAGCATCTGCCTGCATACAACAATGTGTGGGCAAGGAGAGGCCATGGGGACCTCCAGATCCTGGACAGAGTGTGATGCAGCCATGTGTGTATGCAAAGATTTGTGCAGGAGAAAATCCTGTCCTTGGATGTAGCCCTGATCACGGGCATCAAGTGGCACAGAGATGAGTGATTAGCATGATTTGGGATGCAGAGTGGTACAGAGAGAACCAGGTCTTGCCAGTCAGCTGAAATAAGTGAGTGAAATTTCCATGTGCAACAAGGACGTCAGGTTAGGTGCATGCTGTTACCAAACCCACTCCTGGAAAACAGAGATTGGAGTACGGAGAGACCCCCTCACTTCTGCTGCTGCTGCCGCTGCTGGGTAAGATATCGATGACAAAGTATCGCCTGACACCTGTTATAAATAACGTCTGTCCCATCACCCACTCACCACATGACCCCTGGCTGCCAGCTCCTCACTCGGAAGGGGCTCAGCGTGGAATGAAAGCCATATTTATAATACATTTTTGCACATGTCTTTCCGAGCAAGGAACAAGAGGATAGGGGTCTGGAAAAGTTTTCCTCCAGCACTTTCTTTCCTGTGGTGCCAGAAGAGCAACCCCATGAAATCTCAGGCAAGAACCAAGACATTGAAGCGATCATGTTTTGCACCACTTTGCACTGAATTACAGGATTAGTGTTGCAATGCTCCTGGAATGGGGAAATCAGCACCATAATCCCGTGTGTTTGCCAGATCGGGTGTTTTTTCCCCATGGATCAGGACTTCTTACAAGGGCTCACCGCTGCTGGGGTCGGGGGCTCTGGAGGTGTCCAGAGGGAATGTGGATGGCATCAGGCACACCCAGGTCAGTGCTGCTCTCTGGAGCCTTCTGCCTCCAGCCCCTTCTGCAGCAGAACTGCGCCCAAACTGCCCCAGGCTCTGCATGGCACAAGGATGGAGAAAGCAAGGATGTCCTGATGGTTGTGAGATTCTGGATCTCTCTGGATTGAGAGCCCCTGCCAGAGAACCCCACCATTTGCCAGCCACGTGTGAGCCCTTCCCAAGCCATGGCCGGTGCCAGCAGGGCTGGTTCATCCCCACGATCTGCCTGTGGATTAACACCTCGAGGCAAGCCAGCATCTGCTGCAGCGTGGCTCCTTGCTCTGGTTGCGGGACTGGCTTCTATCACAAATCATCTTCTTCACATAAGAAAGCAGAAGCCAGGGATTAGAGCGGTTTGATGTTTTTAGCATGAAAAGGTTTGGTTTGAAAGAAAAAAGTGAAAGAGCTGCTTTTTGAATGTCTTTTGGTGAGGAATTTTAAAACCCCTGCCCCCATGACTTTCAAAAGGGTTGGGGATTTTTGGTGGGGCTTTTTTTGATTGGCTTTATTTTTGGTTTTTTTGGGGGGTTTTGATGGGGAAAGATTAATTTTGTTTCACTTTTTCTCTTTATTGTCTTTAGCTGAAAAGCACGATTTCCCCAGAAACCCACATTTGGGATAAATACAATATTGCAGTTTAAAAAATTCTGGGAAATATCAGGAGAAATCAAAGGTGACTCAGTTTCAAGCCCTGCAAGTCAGAAACACCTGGGAAACATCAGTGCTGGGTGTGCAGAGCAGGGAATGAAGAGAAGAGGGAGCTCCCATCTCTAACAGCAGATCCCATGAGCTGCCTTTGGAGGAGAGAGCTACACTGGGAAGTCACCATCCCAAATATGATGCTTGTGGAGAGATGCCACCACCACCACCACCACCATTCCTGTGCCCTCCAACTTTTGGCTCTCAAGTGAATATGAACATTTCAAAGATGCATTTTTTAGTAATGATTTGCTGGTTTGTCTTCCTTAACCTTGAGGATAAATTCCTACAAGTCCAGAATCTCAGTCAAGCAAGTGAAGCCCTCCTGGGCTAAGCCCCATGCTCACCCCACAGCTCCTTGGTGCCTGTGTGTGGGGTAGACCTGTACCATGAGATGAATGGCTCCTGTGGCCACTGACAAAGTCAGAATGGACATTGCTGTGCTCCATACAGTCCTTTCATAAAAATGGAAAAAAAAAAAAACCCACCCTCTGCTTTCTGCTCCTGCACCCTCTGCCATCTTCCTTTTTCTGTCTTCCCCATTAGCTGCATTCCAGCCATCCTTTCCTTCACCTTCACCACTACCAAACCCAAAAGGGGGCAAATGTTTACTTTTCTCTCACACACCTGGCACAATCACAGGATGTCCAGCCCACCTGCCTGTTTATCTCATGTTGAAACGTTCCATTTGCGACACTGATCTTCTTTCAGATTTATTTAGCTCTTTCTTGAAACTGAGCAAACCACTTCTCTGTAAAAATGCCAGAATAGGGCATTACGTCAAAATGCATAATTGCTTTTTATCATCTCCTCAGAGCAGGTAGGGCACCTACGTGTTACTGTTCTCAAAACTTCAGATTTGAGAATTTCTACTAAAAAATATCTCCCATCACCCCATCCACCCCTTCCTCTCCCCACCCACCCCCAAAAAGGGGCAAACAAAACCAACCAACAAAAAAACCAAACCAAACCAAACCAAACCAAACCAAACCAAACCAAACCAAAAAACCCACCACATACCCAACCTTCAGCAAAAAACCCCCCAAGCCTCAGCATCAGTTTGGAACCTTTTATCTAAGCCCAAACAGATGTGTTTTCACAAGAGAATTGGTGGGTGTCTTCTCACTGAGTTTCCTCATTATATCCCATTTTAGGAACACCTTGCTGCCTGGGACAATGCACCACTGTGGAGCACAAACACCCATCCTGGGAGTATCCAACAAATGTTTGCCAAGAAGACCTAACAGCCCAAATATTCTCCCCGAAATGCAAAACTATCCTGACCAAAACTGCTCAGCTGTGACTTCCTGAAAGGTGTTGAAAAATCTGGCAGGGTGAGGAAAAGCCCATGAAATTTCCTTAGGAAATTGGGCCAGCATTGCAAAAGGCTGCCGAAATTTCTCAGTCTCATCCAGGTGGAGATTCAAGCTCTCATGAGAAGCAAGAAAATCTGCATCTCCCCTGGTACTACAATGTGAAACAGCGAGTTAGCAAAACTTCAGGTGCTGTAAATTTTGATTTCCTGACAGCCACTTTAGCTAAGCTTCCCACCTAGAGACAGGGAAATTAATTATGCTTGCACAGCTTCTTTGTTTGAACCGAAAAAAAGCTCCTAGGGAAGTTTTGGGTGATTATGGATCCAGAGGAGGCTGCAGTTGAAATATTCATGCTCTGGAGGGTTCCAGGCAGAGTCTGAGACTGCAAGCCACGTTTGGAAAGGGGTGTCTTCATCGTTTAAGGACAGGGCACAGACTTTTTCTGCCTCCATCCCTCTTTGCCCGGATGCTGACAGGGATGTGGCAGCTGCTCCCAACCATCCCTGGTGCACCCGCCGCCTCCTTGCTTAGCGAGTTTTGCGCTGTGAGAGAGAAATACTGCAAAGCGGCGAGGATGCAGCGATCACAGGGGACGAGAAGAGTATTTTCCCAGCGGGGTCTCGGGGGAAGGGTAGGAAAGACCAAAGGAAAGGACTGTCTTGGCTCGGGCGGCTGCTGGCGGCGGAGCGCGGCGGGATGTTCTCCGTGCCTGCAGTGCCATCTCCCGGCACCGCAGGATGCTCGGCGCTCTCGGAGCGGCCGCGGGGGTTCTCCAGGATGGGCACACCTTTCGGCAGGGCAGTGCTCAGCCTGGGATGCTTCCCCCAGCCTGCCCGGGGCTGGGCTGAGCTCCGAGGGGCTGAGGTTGCCGGGGAAAGAGGTAACGCAGTGGTCTCGCATTTTGCCCTGCTTTAATATAAGTGATACCTCGTGTGGGGGGTGTCTAACTGAGATAGGTGTTCTTTGACAAACACTGATCTCACTATCGATACAGTCAGGCACCGTTGCTAAACCTGATGTCTGGACAGAAAGGGAAGAGTGGTGCTGGACATTACAGCATGGCATAAATGAAAATATCCCTGAGAAGCTCTCACAGTGTCCATATGTTTTCCCTACATCCTTCCTCTGGCTTTTGCCTGTCCCTACAGCAGTGTGGGGAAGCAAGGGCCCATCCTCCTGTGCCTTCAAATTATCGAGCAGTGGGTCCTGGGCTCCTCAGGCCCCCCTGGCAAGGGAGCAGTGATACGGAGGAGAAGAAGTGTTGAGAAGGTCCCATTTCCATGCCTTCAGGTGGCTCTTGCTCTGTGAGATGTTTTGAGCAGCAGTTTTGCTTCTGGGAGGGTGTACTTGGGTTTAGGAGTGTGAGGCTCACATCTGAGGTCTGCACTGGCTAGTGAAGCAGGGATGTATTCAGGGCAGGACAGAAGAAGGGGCAGCAAACATCCCAAACAGCTGGTGAGGAGAATGCTCCCCCAAGCATGTGCAGCCCATCAGATACAGCCTGCAGAGGCTAGAGAACAGATCAGTGAACAGAGCAACAACCAAATTACCCCATGGGGCTGGGGCAGCCTAGATTTCAGTGCGCTGGATCCCAGCTTGTTCCCATCAGTGCTCCCACTCTGCTCTGGCTGTGCCCAGGTCAGCAGTGCCCCATATGTGCCTCTCATGGGCTGGATTCTTCCCACAGGCTCCTCTGAGCTGGCCAGGGAGCAAACCCCTTTTTGGGACTTCACCCTTTTCTGCCTCTCAGCACCTCCCTAGCATCTGGATTGTCAGGGCCAGAGGAAAATGTTCCCCTCCAGCAGCCATTTCAAGCCTGTGCTAGGAAAGTGCTGTAATGCTGGTACATGGGGTGTAACAGCTCCTACCACATCACTCTCTGCTGTAACCAGTGATAAATAACTGCAGTGACCCCGCTGTAGATCACAACTGTACTTAGAGACCTCTCTGTGGAGGTCAGGGTTCTGGATGAGGCGTGCTGGGTACTAATGGCTGTCCCCACTGTGCTAATTGAAGTGGGGATGGAAACAAAAGCACACCATCTCTTATTTTCAGACAATGGGCTGAGAGGAAAGTGGTGATATTTTGTCAAGCAGTGCTTTTAGATTTCTTCCCCTTCTCTTCTGACTCAGTGTTTTGGCTTTTCCTCCTGGTATATCCTTCATGCTCTGCAAATCCTGTGCCCAGAAGTGGGCAGAGAAGCAGGTCCTCATTATCTCTGGGGTAGGCATTAGACATCCTTTTATTCAAAGAATTGATAAAACAGCTTAATCTGCACTTACAGACTACTGAAGAGTGTGAGATGCTTGCCATTCTCTTGATCTCTCTATCCATATAGATTGTTTTTCCAAAAAGATGTACAAAAATCCTGTGCTTGATGCAGGAGAGCTCAGGCTGGCAGGAGGGATCAGGTTCACACCAAGGAAGAAGTCAGACCAGAAGATCAAAATGGTCCTCGCTGTCCTTAAAGTTTATGAATGCAGTTCAAAGTCTTGGGAGCTCTACTTCAGTCAGTTGTTTTAAGAAAAAAGAAACAAAAAAAAACCCAAAAAAAACAAAAAAACAAAAAAAAAAAAAAAAAAACCACAAAAACCAAATAAACAACGAAACCAACAAAACAATAAACCCAACAAAACCTTTTGAATTTTGATTGCTTTCCTATTCAGCTAAATTCCAATTCAATTTCTTCTGGACAAGTTTATAATCTTGCTTCTGCCAGCCAGGCGCTTTAATCTCTGCCATTGTCTTCTGTTGCCAGGAGCAGGCAGGAGTTGTGGGGTGAGGGGCAGTTTGGCACCATGCTCACAACCATGGTCAATACCTTGTATCTCAAGCATCCTTAAAACTAAAAGCAGGGAAGGAACTGCCAGGGATAGATTAGTGTTGGCTGCTGACAAAGAATCAGCCAGGCAAGAAAAAGAACTGAGAAAAGGAGCAAGACGAGATGCGAATGCACTCAGCTGCAGGGGAACAATATTTCTTGTACCAGCAATGAATACAGTAACAGGGAAAGACTTGTAAGCATCTTGATTTTTTAAAATATGCTCCTGCTGCCACTGTAACTGCATGTAGTCACAGATAAAGGGTGTTTAGGAGGAGTGTGAGAAGCAGGAGCACAGCTCCCCAAGTAATTTACTTTCTTCCATGGAGAACTGCAGCATGGAAGCAACGGGCAAAAGCTGCACCATGATCTTGCAAGGGATGTTGTGTGCACCAAAATCTTGGCCTTCACTTAGGAGCATTGTGAATGAATGGATGAATGAATGAATGAATGAATGAATGAATGAATGAATGAATGAATGAAGAGCCTGTAATGGTTCCCTCATGGACCAGAGCTTTCTCTTCATGCAAAGGCTGCCGAGGGCATCTGCCAGCCTTGGGCTTACAGAGCAGAGGTGAGACAGGGAACGTGGATGGAAACAGACAGCAAAATTATCACTTGGGATCTGGAGGCAGGTGCACCTGTGTTGAGCTGTTAGAAATTAGAGTTAATTAGAGGAGAAGGAGTTGGCACTTTCAGGAAAACTTCAGTGCCTGGAGTCTTGGACATCTGACGCTCTATGGAGTGGTCCTGAGGGACCTTTCAGCAGCACAAGTCTTGTGTTCTCTACCTTGTCTCTGTCATAGATAGGGCTATTCTGTGCCTGCACCTGGGGGAGGTCCTGATTTCACAGCAACCCCCACAAGCCCTTCTGCAGCATCACCGAGACACCTTGGATGCAGGACAGGGACCACATTTCCCATGACATGAATGGGGCAGTTCTCCATGCCAGGCAAAGCACAGGTCAGGCAGAGGATGTGGGAAGTGATACATTAAATCCCTACATATTGTCTATCCGCCACCCAGACAACATGGCTGGGGAGAGCACAGATGCCACAAGCATTAAATGTTTCTCTTCTGGGAAAGCCTTTCTCTGCTCCAGCTCCTCTCAGCAAGAAGCAACTCTCGATAAAACTCTTTCAGCAGCGTTGATGGCAGACTGAAGTGAAGCAGCAAACACAACCCCAGCAGGAGACCGTTTAGGTTATTATTTTAATTAATTGCACATGTAGTTAAACTGAAAGAAAAATAGAGACGTGACACCCAATTATTCAAATCAGTTTCTGCCAGTCACACACTGCTGCTGCTACCAAGTCCCAGCACAAAACTCTGCCCTCTGCTATCTCCAGAAATGCCAGATATTTGCATCTTAAGGTTGGTAAGCTATTGTCATGCGAGTTTCCTTGCTGTGCAAAAGGGTTGAGGAATTGTAAATCTACCAGCGTGTTCAACAGAGAATTGCATTTCCTAGAGCCCGTGAATCATTCCCTCCTGTGGCAGTTTCCCCCTAAAATGTCTCGTTCTTCACCATGCGGCACAGACTGCTCCAGACGGGCATCCCAGTTATCAAGGAAGACACTGGAAGGTGCAACTCCATAGCCAGGAGAAGGATCCAGTGAGAGAAACAGGCACTGGGCTCCTGGAGGGAAACACCCTCAAAAGCAATGTCCATCTCCAAGGAGATGCTTACACAGTTCCAATCACTTGGAACAAGTTCAGGAAGTTAAAGCAGAGTGCTTCAGGCTGGGAAAACTTTCATTTTCCTTCTGTAGTGACCAAAAGTATGAAAATGCGACTGCCAGGCTTTTCAAGACTGGAGCTTTTGAATATGATTCCCCCTTGGGAACAAGCATTGCTGGTATTTGCAGCTGCCAGTTCCTGTTCTCCCACCATGAGGGCAGACATGCCTGTTTCTGTCTGCAGTGCCAGGCACAAATCCCCCTTCAGCCCCAAGAAGCAGCCCTAAGGCTGTGATCCCCAAATGGGATCTCAACATGCAGGAATTGGGTGGTTTCCTGATTTCCTGACACATGCTTCCCCCAAAGCAAAGGTTCAGTGAGGTCCCTCATGATGCCTCTGCTGGAAAAATATCAGAGATTTCAGCAGAAAGGAAAACTCCCATCTCTGGTCACCTCTGACAGGTCCGTGAAGCCTATCCATGAGGTTGCTCATGCCAGCCCAGCCCAGCTCTGCAGCCTCCTGAAGCCCCCTGTGCCATAACCCCTGATACCCAGTGGGGATGAGAGCTGCACCAGCAGAACCAGGCAGACCCAGTCCCCAGGGCACCTGTTGCCTCAACAGGGAAGGTGAGTGGTAATTTAAATTATTATATTTTCTGTTTGAAAATCAAGCTGGGGCAACGTGGTGATCTGCCTGTGCTTCTGCAGCATTGGCTCAGTTGGGCAGAGGCCAGGCTCTCCCCTGCGTTCGTGTGTCAGCTACTTCTTCACTCCCCCAGTCTAGCTGATTAACAAGTCCAATTAAACTTTGAGCCACGCTTCCCCATTTGCATCTCCCTTTGAAGTTTGCTCTTTCTGTTTGAGACCTGGTAAAGGTTTGATGTGTCCCAAAAAAACCCCTGGGTTTCTTTTCCAGTGATGTCAGTTGGTTTGACAGGTGTTAAATTTCCCTAGAATTCTGGGCCTGCCTAGACACCTGAATTGTCACACCACCCTATTCATAACTGTGCAGGTAATTTCCTTGTTGCCTTAATCTGAAAGCTGTCCCTGCCCATGGTAGGGTGGTTGGAACTAGACGATCTTTAAGGTCCTTCCCCCCCCAAACCACTCCGGGATTCTATCCAGTTATTTCCTCGGCTTCCACCCACTGGCTCACCCCATGGTTTCACTGTAAGCCCTTCAGAGCAGATGCTCTCCCTGGGCTGTGCTGTGCAGAGACAGGAGAACAATTTTAACCACTCCTGCTTTAGAAACAGCTGGAGTTAATTAACATCATCCACCTTCTCCAGCAAGGCCAGCTGCAGCAGTGCAGACTAGGGATCTCCCAGCCTTTCAGGGCACCTTCTTAGCTTCCAGGTCTGCTCTGGCACATTGGGAGGGAGAGCTGATGGAGGCACAGCTTTGTCTCCACACTGTGACACCAGCCTGTGGGCTGAGCAGCCTCTTGCCCAGCACAGTTTGCCCCAGCACGAAGGAGGCTCTTGCAGTGCAGGGACTGCAGGGCTGGGGGTGATTGCTGCTCCAGGGGGGCCCTGCCAGCTGCTGAACAGGTAACACATCATCAAAGCATCACTTCGCAGCAAGCAGCTTCCAGGAGAGGCTTTGATCACAGACAGTTTGTTCTTAAGCCCCACGCTCCTCCTTTACAGTTACAGAGACATTTTTAAAGACAGCAAGGTTTTGTTTTTCCAGTCAGTGCCATCCTGGGGTGGTTCTAACACCACTCCTGATAGAGCTGGGACTCAGGTCCTGCCCCACCCCAGTCCAGCTTTGTAAGGCCATTTTCCCCTGTGCTGGATTTAATCTGTCAGCCTGGTGACTTCTTTAGGGAGAAAAACAGGCTAAGGATAAAATGTTTCCTGCAGCCTTCACTGGAATGATTATCATTAAAAAAATGTACCTCCCAAAACTGTCCCATAACTACAGATAAAGGTGACCCTGCTTTCCTCAGTGCTTTATTGAATTAAGAAGACATTACAAACTCTTGTAGCCCTCACACACCGTCTGTGTCACCAGTGGAGTGTTGAACAGGAGAGAAAGCATTTTGGAAGCTGAAGGGCTTCTTACTGCACTGAGGCAACTCTTGAAGTCTGCAGCTGCCCCACAGCAGCCAGGCTTTGGCTCCATGCTGCAGCCTGCATGGAGCCAAACAAGGACTTTCCCCAAGGAATCATGACCCCCAGAGTCACCAAGCTGTAGGGACAAGCGCAGTGCCAGCATGGGATGCTCAGCTTTGTGTACGTGCTGAGCCTGAGGCAGGTCTGCAGCAGTGAGTGTGCAATGTGAATCCAAAGTCAGTCCTGCCTTCAAAAGATGCTTTTTTTCCTTCTTAGAGTGCTGGGGGTAGTGCTCAGGCCTGGACACTTCAGAAGTCACTCCACATCTGCTCTCTTTTCAGCTTGTGATTTTTTCAGGGCAAAACAGCCCTTCCCTGTCTCCTGTTGAGGTTTCACCAGGGATATTTCCAGAGCCCTGGACATCACAATGGGGCAGCCCATTGCTGAGGTAAGGCTGGGCAGTGTGTTCCAGCCCAGGCTTACCTGCCTTCCTCATCTTCCTCAGCATCCAGAATACCCTTTAGTACATGTATCAAAGCAGCATTTCTGCTTGTGAGGGCCTGGAAAACTCTGATTTCATAATTGCTTAAATGAACAACAGCACAAAAAGAAAAGCAAAAAAATAACCAACAAACAACCCAACAAACAAAACCCAACTGTAATTGCAGACTAATACAGAGAAAAAAAAATAAAAAGAAGCTCTCCTAGGTCTGGCCAATTTTCTCCTGCCTTTTCCAGAAAGTAGGTGACTGGTATCTAGGAGCCCAGCAAACTTGGTAGAATTCTAGCCCCTGCCACAAGGAAGCTCTTCCAAAATCTGAGCAGGGAGCAGTGGAAGGAGCCCATTCCTCACAGAGGAGATGGTCCTGATGGAAAGATGGCCCCGAGGAAGGGCAGGCTTGTCTTGGGACTATGCCTGCGGATGGCTCAGATTTGTTTGCAACAGGCAAATTTTCCAAAACAAAAGAAGAAGTTGTTTCAATAGAATCCAAACCTTTTGCCAGAAAGGTATCATTTTGGTAACATATTTAGGGGAAACCATTCCACTTAATGTTTTGGATTTATACCTTATATTCTATTGCAATTTGCTCATGGTATGTTATGTAATATATATCACACAGCCAATTTGCATGCTGAATTTTAATATAACAAAAATGCTGAGAAAGTGTCGCTTCAATTTTCCAGAACAGCCCTGAGGAATGTTTGCTTGACCAGAAATTTACATTTTTCATTCCTGTTTGGAACAACAACAACAAAGAGGTCGATATTTCCCATGAAACAGGACTCTGCGGCTCCGACCTGCTCTCCTAGACAGTCTGGGGAGAGCAACTTTAAAGGCAGGGCAGGCAAAATACTTTTGATGCTTTTCTGTTCTCTGTCCCGTCCTGCACCGTAACAACCAATGTCTTCAAACGAAACAGCTCCTCGAAGTCGCAGGAAGAGCAAAAACCCTGAACCAGACCCGCCGTGCCCCGAAACCATTCCTCTTCACAGAGCACTCCCTCTGGGCAAACGAACTTCAAATAATTCCTCCCTCTCTCCTCCTCCAAAGAAGCCCTAATGACACCTTGTCCGTGAACTTAATGTGTTTTAAACTATCTCCATGCCTGGCCACATACTTGGAATGTCCCCTAAGGACTGCTAAAAAGTCACAAGCAGGAAAAAAAAAAAAAAAAAAAAAAAAAGCTTCAGTCTGGGTCCCTGGGCTCCCACCCCCGTGGAGGGGAGGGTTTGCCTGTGCTCAGCTTTACCTTTTGCACACCCACACGAAGCTCCTGGTAGATCAAGCCGGGCATGAAAGCAGCTCCGAGACATCAGGCTGTGTTTGAACTTTTCACCATTTTCTACCCCCCTCCTCCCCTCCCCTCCCCTCCACCACTATCTTGAAGGGAAATTTTTTTCTTTCTGGTTTCAAAAAGCCCTTCAGGAAATGATTTAGGAGCAGAGAGCATGGTCAGCTAATGGGCTGCAGCTGAGGCAACGTGGGGTTGTGCTCCTGTCCCGTCCCTGCGACAGCTCTACGCGCACAGTGACTGCCCCTGTGCCTGCACGTGTGCTGCATGCCTGGCACATCCCAGATCCTTGGACAGGCAGACCTGGAAACCCTCTGGAAAACACTCAAAGCCCCCAGACCCTCCACAGCAGCTTGCCCTGTGAGCTGCTGACAAAGAGGCACCAAAGAACTTGTGCTCTTCCCCCTCCAGCACTTGCCGCGTGTCCCGGTGTGCAGTGCCTTGCTTGGCCCTGCAATCACAAATCAGCACTTGCTGCCCAAAATCCCGCATGTTTCCTCCATCCCCAGGCTCTAGGCAGAGATGTGGGTTGGTAACAGGGACATTTTGGGGCTGGGAGTATTTACCACTTCCCCTCCATGGCTTGTCTTCCCCCAGAAAAGCAAGTCAGGCTTTGAACACAAGCAGCACAACAGCAGCCCCTGCCAAGTGCCATCTGTCTGGGAAGTGCAAAGGCTCTCAGAGTCACAGATTGCCCTGTGTTTCTCCTTGCCCCTCCACAACTCGTGCCTGGAATTATTGTCCTAATTTCCCCACTGATTTTAGAGAGGCAAACTCCATTTTGCATCAGGGTGGTGCAGGTCTCTCTTTTGTGTTTTGTGGGGGATAATTGTTGGGATGCCCTCTCCCAAGACAGCACATTTCTCTTCCAGACTTCCATCTCGTCCTCCCCCCCGTTAGTTGCCAAGATGACTGTGGTACAGGTGGTGGGCAGGACACAGGGCAGAGACGTGTTATTGCTGGGAGGACAGGAGGATAGGAGACACCTGAACAGTCCCTGTGCTCTCCAGCGTGCTTAGCAGAGGATGGTGTCTGCTCTCCCGAAGAGAACATCTCCCTGAGGTTTCCAAAGTGCCCCTCGGATGACAGACACCTAAATACATATGAAAACCAGTTGTACCTCACAGCTTACTCCTAGAAGTTACTTGGTTTGAGCCTAACTAGTGAAGAAAGGAAGCCATGCTATGCCTGGCCATTGGATAAATCCTGGCACTTCCCACCTGGATCTCTCTATATTTAAGTCTGCCTTGGGTGGAGAGGATGGGTGACTGCCCTTAATCTTGGCAGCAGCCAAGAAATTGTAAGCCTGCTCTCAAAGGCTGGTGTCACCAACATGGGCAAAACTGGAAGTGAGTGATCCATGGGGTAAAGGACAGCCAGGACAATGCAGAGAGCTTGGCCAGCATCCTGCAGCACTCAGCACTGTTACAGAGCATCCCAAACCTCCCTGTTGGCTCTGTCCCCTTGGGCTTTCCATATTTACTGCAGACACAGCCCACCAGACAGGGGTTTCAGCTTCATTCACAATCTTTCAAGTTTCCAATTAATAACTGCAAAATTCTCAGGATTAAGACAGGCAACCACAGAAGCCCTTGGGTAATTTTGCCACCAGCTAAAAAAAACCAAAACCCAAACCTAAAAATCTAGAAAATATTCATGAGAAAAACTGCTAACCATTCTGCTGCCCTTTAAAAAAAGCCTTGCTATTTCTCAGCTAGCTCATCCCAGATGCTGCAGGAATCAAACTGATCCGCAGAGCAGCTCTGGAGCTGTCTCTGGAACACAGGGTCACACATCCCACAGGGAAGGAAGAGATGTGCTGAGAAGTCACCACTGCTCTGCCAGACAGACATAGGAGCCCAGGGAAGATAGAGGGGGTAATTTTCCCTCCCCAATGCTGTCTCCAGACATCCTTGTGGCAACATCTCACCCACTGTTACCCAGAGCCCAAATCTGCAGCCCTGCTGTGAATTGAAATGTTGTCTTAGAGAAGCACAACTCCCCAGCTGACACCTGAAGGCAAATAAACTGGTTTAAAATTAGGAATCCTAAAAAAAGAAACCCTGATAGCATGGATGGAAGTGCCCCCAAAGTGTGGGGCTTCTGCCAGCAGTGAGGGCAGTGGGGCAGGGCAGAGGAGGCAGGGACACGTCCATATGTAGGGGACATGAATGGTGCTTAGGCAAGTGTTTGGCTTCTGTTTCCCGTTTTCCAAAGCTCTGGAGACTGCACATGGTACCTCTGAGACAGGGGTGCTGCTGGATGGTGGCCAAGGACCAGGCTCTGGGATGTCCATGGGGTGGGGAGATGGAGGGACAGACCGGGGGGAGCACCGTGGGGCTGAACTGGGTCCTGGGGGCTGTGACCGCCGGGTGGGGCACGCACCACCTGCCTGCCTGCCCCTTTCTGGGTGCTGGCTGCTTTCCTCTCTGCCTTCCCTGGTTCTTTCTCACCAGGTTTAATTAACATTGTCTCCCACTGGCTTGCCATGGGCAACTTTTTATTTATTTTGCTCCAATATGCCAGCAGGGAAGACTTCTTAAAATTGCCCAATTTTCTTACCCTGGTCTGGTCTCCAGCCAGCCCCGTCCTAATTAACAAAACATTGTTTCTAATTCGTGTGACACCGTCAGCAGCTTGAGGGGCACAGACAGCACTGGAGTCAGACCTTATTCCTGCTCAGCTTTCTCCTTTTTGGAGAAAGAAGCCAGGTCTTGATGCAGAGGGGTAGAACTGCCACCCCTATCCTTCTGCACACCCACTCCCCCCCCCATGCTCAGCTCCTTGGCAGGAGCTCACAGAGCTTCTCCAGGCTGCACAGGCAGAAATGGGGGGGGGAGAAAAAGGAAGTTGGGCTGTTTTTTTTTTTTTTTTTACATAATTTTAAAATTGTGCTTTTAATTTTTTTTCAAACTAAAAATACCCTCTTGTTTTAAAGTTTCCAAGCACGATGCCCTGAAGAAGCAAGAATGACAGATGCTGCCGAGTACAGATGTTTTGCTTTCCTTTTTTTAATTTTAATTAGTAATATTTTCCACACCAAAACTCACAGATGGCTATTCGTGTCGCTGCAACTGGATCAGGTCAGGACCAGAATGACCTGCTGGGGACATGGCCTAACCACCCTGCAGCACGGTGGTTATATTTAGGCAGGACTTTTTCTCTGCCTTGTTAACCTATTACTTGCCATCGCCTCTCTGGGCACAACTGGGCTGCCCTCAGCCTCATCTCTGAGGCATCCTGTTTCCTCTCACTGCAGATTTTTGGGACAGACATCTCTCCCAAGACTTCAGCAATCAAATGCCTGAGCTCACCCCACCAACAGATCTTCCCACTGCCCTACCTCCACCCTCCCATGCACTTCCATCCGTGCTATCAAGGGGTTTTTTAGGATTCCTAATTTTAAACCAGTTTATTTGTCTTCAGGTGTCAGCTGTGGAATTGTGCTTCTCTAAGACAACATTTCAACGCACAGCAGGGCTGCAGATTTGGGCTCTGGGTAACAGTGGGTGAGATGTTGCCACAAGGATGTCTGGGGACAGCACTGGGGAGGAGAAATTGCCCCCTCTATCTTCCCTGGGCTCCTATGTCTGTCTTGCAGAGCAGTGGTGACTTCTCAGCACACCTCTTCCTTCCCTGTGGGGCTTCTTGCTCCAAGAAGCCCTGATGGAGAGCCGCCTTCCTACGGGGAGCTCACAGTCCCTGTGCCACTGCCCCTGGCACACCCACACACGCAGAGGACTCACTGCTGCCCAGGGAGAGAGAAAACACAGGAGCAACATCGACTGGATTGCAGCTGTGTCCTGCTGGGAAGGTTTGTGCAGGCAGGCTGGAGCAGTGATGGGTGAAGCGCAGCTGTGGGGCATGCCAGCACGGCAGGAAGGGAGTGCTGTGTCCAGCTCTGGCCCCTCACTTTGGGAAGGACGTTGAGACTCTTGAGCGTGTCCAAAGGAGGCAACGAGGCTGGAGAGGGGCTGGGAACACAAACCCTGTGAGGAATGACTGAGGGAGCTGGGGGTGCTCAGCCTGGAGAAAAGGAGACTCAGGGTGACCCTATCCCTCTCTACAGCTCCCTGAAGGGTGGTTGTAGTCAGGTGGCGTTGGTCTCTTTCTCCAGGCAACACTGACAGAACCAGAGGACACAGCCTCAAGCTGCACCAAGGGAAATATAGGTTGGATATTAGGAAGAAGTTTTTTACAGAAAGGCTGATAAAGTACTGGAATGGTCTGCCCAGGGAGGTGGTGGAGTCACCACTGCTGGATGTGTTTAAAAACAGACTGGATGTGGCACTCAGTGCCATGGTCTGGTTGAGGTGTTAGGGCATGGGTTGGGCTCGATGATCTTCAAGGCCTCTTCCAACCTAGTCATTCTGTGAATTCTGTGAATTCTGTGAGGGCAGGCTCTGTAGCATGTATTTATGTACATTATACAGCAGGTGTTTGTCAGGGTCATTCACGCTGCTCCACCAGCCTATGGAAGAAAGCCTGTGTTAAAAGGCTTTCTTAGGTTTCGCTTTGCTCTGAGCAAAGCATTGTGACACAGTAAAGAATCACGGAGGGGCAGACGCCTGTGTGTGGAATGTCAGCTCGGCAAACTGTGGTGATGGAAATTACAAAGCAAAAGGCAGGAATTATTAGGAAGGCACACATGTTATGGTGTGCAGCAGAGCTGCTACACCTTCAGCTGGGGCACAGGGTGTGACACTGTTCCTTATCTCTCATCCAGACGAAGCTGGAAAAGGTCTAGAGGATCCTGGCAAAGATGAGCAGGAGGATGGTTTCCAGGTAGGGAGCAGTTACCCAGGCTGGGGCTCTTCTGCAGCAGAAAGGGTGACTGGAGGGATGAAGCAGCATGGGATGGATTACCTGGGGATGTGAAGTTTACCTTGGCAGAGCACCCCATCTGCACTGCTTGTGGAGTCATGGGCAGGTCTCTGCCACAGGAACAAACCCAAATCCCCAGCACAGGTCATCTCTGCTCCAGCAGCTCACATGCACCTGGGGACTCATCTTCTCCTGCATCTCTGATGGAGATGTCAAGGACCATCAGCAACTGAGAACCGCCCGGAAAGCAGCATCAGAGTGGGAATGGTCAGAAGCAGGGAAAGGCTCACATGAGGCTAGGAATAGAAACAAGGAAAATGGTTTGCTCCCGGGGATGCTGAATAGCACAGTCTGAAAGAGCCCAGGGCTTCTGCAGCTCAGGAACAATATATGTCTAATGAATACTAACAAGTCAGCCCTAATTGCAGAGTTCTGAATCTTCCTCTCTAAGGTGTGACATGCATTACAAGGCATCAAAGCAGAGGACAGGAGACAGCCCAGTTTCTTGGTTCTGAGCAGGTATGTTATGCCCTAGTCCTCTCCTAGAGCCAGTTGTTGATTAACAAGGCTCATTCATCTTCCAAAGAGGCTGATGAGAAGTCAAAGCAAGCACAGCCTCAGCCACAGCCCCACAAGAGCACAAAGACTGGGGCTGTATCAGCCACCCAGGGAGCCTGGAGCTGCTGGGGCTGGACTATAATTGGGGACTTACAGAGCAAGAAAAAAGGGGCAAGAGGAAAGCCATGCTCAAAGAAACCACAACAGGCAGCCAGACTGGGAAGGGCCGGGTTTAACTGCTGTGGTGTCTACAGGAGCATCCAGCTCTCCAGTGTGAATATCCTGAGGTAACTCCAGGGATATCTCAGAGACAGACAACTTGCAGGAGCCTGCCAGGTGGCTGTAATGGGATGAACCTATGTTAGCAGCAGACCTGCCTAATGTCAGTAAATGGAGCAGAAATCCTCTGCCTTCCCCAGGCCACGGAGTTTTGTGTAATAGACCCCAAGTGCTCCAAATCCCAGCCAGGTTTATGTTGCGGGGATATGGCTGTCTGCCTTTTATTGTGTTTAGCTGTGCTATCCTATTATACTGCACAATAAAACACCAGTTTCCTCCACTCATTAGCCATTTGCTTGTGCTTGAAGTGCACTGAGCATTCTCACGTGCCTGTGGAGGGAGGTGTAATCTGCTCCCTGGGAGTCCCTCACATCCCTGCAGACCCACAGCCTGCACCAGAAGTGTGGCCACAGCCTCTGTGCGTGTGTGTGTGTGTGCCCAGCTGCATGTACAGCCACAGCAGCATCACATAAACACTGCTCTGGAAGTTACATTCCTCAGGTCAAACTGGCAAAAGCTGGGGAAAAGGAAATTCGTGGTTATCTAGGTTAACTTTAATTTATCCTCTTTGTGCACCAAAGATTAAATGAGATATGGGGACCTATGAAAAATGATAAGTTTGAGTGTCAGTACAGACAGCACAGGTGGGAAGAGGCAAAAATAAGGTGTTCCAGCAACAGCAGAATTTGTGCTTTTTTACTTTACTGCCTTAGATACAGCCTGTCCACTATAGATTTTGGGGTTTACCTGGTTGATTTTTGCTTTTAGCACTTTTATGATGCCTCTTAAATAAAAATTAGGTTATATTACAGGTGCACCAGTCCAGCAGCTTATGATGCCCCTTGAGTATTGTGAGGTAAACAGTGTTAACATGAGATTTGGGCACTGGATGGCAAATCCAGGCAGGGTTTTTACAGACAGGGGCTGTGGTAAGGGAGAGACAGAGCATCCGTTTTTCCTTACTTTTCTATGGGAACGTGTGTGTGGAGAGAGAAGAACAGAAACATCTTGGTGCAGGAGGTGACTAAGAGAGGCAGCAGGAGCTACCATAACCCTACTCAAGACCAGGCTAGGCTTAGCCTTTGCTGCATGGACTATGATTCAGAGGATGGAACAGCCCTGTGGGCTTGCAGACACCCCCTGCACCTCAGCAGACATAGCAGCAGCAGCCTGTGGCCCCCAGTCTAAGCTGCAGCTACCCCTGCACGCCTGTTCTGAAGCTCTGCAAAACCTCCCAGCTTCCAAGTGACCTGCCTCCAGCAAGGACCGATAGTTCCCTCTGCTGGGAGGACTGTGAAGAAGTGTCTTTGAGCTCCTTTTCCCATCTGAGGAGGACACAAAAATCGGATGTCCCATTACTGGGGCACCCTCACCACTAAGCATCTCCAAGAAAATCCTTCCTCCGGTGGTGCTTCCCTCTCTCCTCGTTAACCTGATAACGGTAGAGATGAAAAGACAATCCACAGTTCACACTTAATGATTTTATTTGGTGGTGTTATTTATTTATTTTTTTTTTATGCCCTTCCCTGTGGTGGAAATGAGCTATTTCCAGGGAATTTAGCTTGGGTTTTTTAAGTCTCTGGAGCATAGTCCTTGCTGTCATAGTTGCAGAGAAAAGCTGGGCGATGCGTTCCTAATATAGCAAAGAGCAAATGCTTCCCGTTTTTTAGATCTTGCAATTCTTTTTTAGGCTGATCTGCAAAATCTGATAACTAAGGAGTTTTAAAAGTTGGATGATATTAACAACCAAACAGAGCATCCGGCAGCTACTCTCCTTTATTTCTGGCTCTCAACAGGTATTTCTCCATTAGACTGAGGCATGTGGCTATGTTTCTCAGTCAGATAAAATAGTCTTTTCTGAGTCCTGTCAGCCTGAAATCCCATTAGTTTTATCTGGATGGATTGGTAAGAACACAGGGGATGTTCCTCTTTTCTTGATCCAATAAATGAGGAAGAAGAAGAAGAAAGGGTGTGCTGAGGAAGCAGAGGCTTTGTGTCATCCAGGAGAGACAGCAGCAGGGCTGAGGAGAATGTCTTCAGACATCCTTAAAAACCAGGTCAGGAACCAGCAGACACATTAATATTTTAACTGCCTAAAGCAAGCACTGCCCCACCTTGCCCTGCCTGATTTGGGGTGTAGGAACCCTGAGCTGAATTAGTTCATTGCTTACACCGTGACTGGAATCAGTTATGATGGTTGCAGTGAGTAGCCTGTGGCTCTGCTGGCTCTGTGTGGCTCCTGCAAATGCAAAATGATGCACCTGGGGGGAAAAAACCCCAAAGAATCTCACACAGCTGTATCCAACTGACAACAAGCTATTATCCTCCTGAAAGAGGGTTTGGTGTGGACAGCTTTACAGAAGTCTCAGTCTCCTGTTCATTAGCAGCCAAAGAAGCAAACAAAGTTTTGCCTTTTTGGGGGAGGAATGGAGAAGGCACCTGTGTGACCACACAAACCACAGTGAAGCTGTACCTTGGATGTGGCTTTGACCTCTGCCTCAGACAAGAAACAGAGCTGGAAACAGCAGAGGAAAGGAAAGGTGACAGGTCTGATCAGAGGCACACAACAGCTCCAGACACAAAGTGACTAAATCACTTAGGATTCTGCAGCTCAGAGAAAAAGCTGAATGGAGATGCTGGGAGTAACCTGACAGGTTAAAAGAAGGTGTCAGATGAAGTATTCTTTTTTTGCTGTTGCTTCAGCACAAGGGTGAACAAGCATACAGGGAATTCACCAGGCAATGACTTAAAATGAACACAAAAAGATGCTTTCCTGCCACCCATCCTCACAGCACTCCCTCACCTCTCAATTTGTGTTCAAATTGTGAAGCTTGTTGCCAGCAGATCTTGTAGATGACAAGAATTTCATCTGTTTCCAAAGCGAGTGAGCAACATGAGTAAAAGAAAAAAAAAATCCCGTCAAGAGCTATTAAGGGCAAAGATACCATCTTGAGAGGTGTGGGAGTGGGGAGGCTATGGCCATATGCGCCTCATCTCTTGTGCTTCTCTCCAAAATTTTCACTAGTGGGAAGTGGCAGAGGGGAGATTTGGGAGGAGGAGGGTGGTTCTGCCCCTTGCTGCCTGTCCTTATGACCTTTGGCATAAATTTGGGCACCGGCAGAAAGCAGAACTAAGCACCCTTTAGACTCCAGGGATGAGAAGAATGACAGTAAAACAAACTCAGGTCCAGCCTTACCCCATCTACACTTCAGTGTGGCTCCTTAACAAGAAGTGCCATTGCCTTCAGCCCTCTCTGCAGCCAGGAGAGACAGGGGCACTGTCACAGGGCAGGTGATAAAGGTGACCGTAGTGAGGCTCACCTGACAGCAGCCAGGTGAGTCCGCCTCAAACAAGCACAGCAGGACAAGCCTGTAGTTGTGCTTCCCCGGCAAATCATCCCTTCTGGCAGCAATCTGCTGCTCTGGGGCTTCCCCAGCAGTGAGCAGCTCTCTGTTCACCAACTCCGTCGCCAATTTTGTGACTGCAAAAGGCTGCAGTGCCTTTAGTCAGAGACAGGCAGATGCCTGGCTGCCTGGTGAATCCCTGCATGCTGTGGGTCTCAGCTGAAGATCTGACTGGGCATGGAGTTAGAAGCAATGTGTTGTCTCAGCTCCCATCGCTGCATGTGAGCGTGGCGAGGTCCAGGTGAGCCAGTCCCGGTTACTGCTGGAGTTCCGTCCCATGGTGCTGAGGGCAAGGATCAGTGCCCAGCAAAGCTCACGGAGCAGCACAAGACCAATGCTACAAGCTCAAGGTCATGTAATCACTTCTGTCTTTGATGTCTGCTGAAAAGTGGAAGCCTAGAAACTCAGGAGAAACCTCCATCAAGCCAGGCAGCCAGGGAATAGGCATCTCTTGCCCAGAGGAACTTCCTGACTAGGAAGCATCATGCATTTGCGTCTCCCTAGGAGACAAAAGAAAGACCAAGACAGTCCTTTTGCCAAATCCACTCACAGTGCCTGTGTCACAGCCAGAACACAACCTCATGGATGTGGGCTCATCCATGGTCCCAGCCCGCACAACAATATTTGTGTGAAATTCCTGGGACTTTTCACCAGAGACAACATTTTCTATCTAGGTGCACTCAACCTGAGCTTAAACAGAGGCCCAAGCCAAGCCGAACCCCAGGCAGCAAGTCCACCTCATACAGTGTGAAAGGACAAGGGATAATGCCTTTAATGGTTTCAAACTGAAAAAGGGTTGATTTAAATTAGGCATAGGAAAGAAGGATTTTTACAGTCATGGTAAAAAGAACAGGTTGCCAGGTTTCCCAGGGAGGTGGTGGATGCCCTGTCCCTGGAAACATTCAAGGTCAGGCTGGACAGGACCCTGAGCAGCCTGCTCACTGCTGAGCAGTTGGACATGGCCTTCAGAAGGTCTTTTCTGACCAAAACTGTGTACAATTCTGTGATTCTCTGGCTCTGTGATAGCAGAGGACTGTGATAGCGGAAGCCTTATCATCTCAGATCAAACACAGCTGGGTCTTGATAACCCAAGGCACATATCCTGACTTTTAGCAGCCTTGATTTCTTTGGATGTTTCCTAGAAACCAGGGGCTTGTCACCCTGTTTCCTCAGCCTTCACTGGGCTCACCAGTCAGGCTGGACTTTGCAGTCACAGGCAGAAAGTGCCGACTTGGTCTTAGATCAGCTGAAAGAAAGGCAGAGGGAGATGTGATCCCACAGCTCTGGAGACCCCAGCAGTGTGCTGGCTGCCCACCAGCACTCAGGATCACACATCCAGAGCCAGCAGCAATAACTCCAGCTGGGAAAAGGGGAAAGCAAGACCTGTACTTCCCCCTCTCTGGCCACATCCCCTGCAAGGAGATCTGTGATCAGACACCCTCGCTGAGATATCCCAAGGCTGGAGCTGGGGAAGCAGAGAGCACCCTGGGACAGCTGTGTTTGTACCAAGCACTGCCTGTCTTGTGAAAGGTGATTATGAGTTTGTTCTCAGCTGTGGTGGCTGCATCACCTCTCCACTCTCACTTCTGCCTTTCCCATATTTCCAAGAGATAATGATCTCATCTCCTAACTGTTGAAGATCACTCCTTGTCTGCACTTCCCTTCACTGTTCCCCTCCTCTGTTCATTATGGGATAGAAATGTTATCGACCAACAATCACTAGATGTCAAAAAATCTTATCACAGAATCCAGCTGCCAACATAGCCTAAACGTGCTTAGAAAATGTCAGTAAATTACAGCAGAGAGAGAAAGTGAGCAAGAGAGGAAACATTAGGATGAGCAGTGAACTGCAATTAACTGCTCCACATTTGGAAGAAGCAGGAAATGTATGGAGGAAAGCAGAGTTAAGGGGTCATTGATCTCCATAATTGAGGGGAAACTGTGAAATTGATGGTTTAATGGGGTTCAGCTGAATGGAATGTGAGCTTTGTGGGCCATACTGGGGCAGGGAGACCATTGCTGTTGAGCACAGGATCCATCCTACTTAGATCACAACACTCAAAGTACTTCTCAGCCTTCTTCCTTGGAAGAAACTTGTCTGTGTTGTTCAGCTTGATATCCACCTGGAGAGAGCTTCTTGTCTCATCTGCATGCCTAGACTGTGCTCTTGCTTTGGGACAGGCCTGTGATCACCTTCTTTCCAAACTGACTGGAGACCAGGACCTGGGCTTTGGATTGTCATCAAGGCAGATTGGGACCCGTCATTGCTAAGGATGTGTCCAAGAGCCTGGAGAGGAGTCAGCCCAAGGTTGTTCAGTCTGAGTTTGCCTCCTTTTATCCCACAATTCCTTCATGAAATATCACGTGGAAGGTACTGCACAACCATCTCTTGACCAGCCTCCTGCCAGTGCCCTGGGATTCGCTGGGGGGCTGTTTAGCAGTCCCGGGGGCAGAGTGTGAATAACTTGGGGCTCCAAACACACTCAAGGGTTGCCCTTGCAGGTTTAACTGCCTGTCCCAAGAGCACACAAGGGTCAGCTCTGCAAAGCTCTGGCATAGCTGGACCACAGGTGGAAGCAAGCACCTTACAGGCTCTGCCTTCCCACACCAGGGTCAAGCGATCCCATCTCTCCCTCCCTCTGAGGCAGGATCAAACATCACTGGAAAAGTCCTGAACTGCCATCCTGTTTATTTCCTACCACCACTGCCTGGTTGTTTCCCATACATGTGTCTGCACATATTTTGACTCACAGAAGCAGGCTTTAGGCAAAGTAAACTGCCACAGAGATCTGGAGGCTATTCTACAGACACATCCAGCCCCTCTCTCCCTCTCCTTCTCCCTCTCCACCATCTCCATCTCTCCTTCAAAACTCTTATTCTTGAATCAACCTTTCAGTCCCAGGGCTGTTTCCATCCCCCAGTCTCCTCAATGCATGCTGCACCTATCCTGGACACTGCTTTCCACCCTATCTCAGCTTTTCATCTCACACTCCCCATCCTCCTGATTTTCTGTCCTGCACACATCCTCCCTGAGCTGTGAAAGATGCTGCAGTGAACAGAGCTGGAATGGAAAACACAAAACACTGCACAAACATTTCTCCATGACCTGGCTATTCCATGGGAACAGTCTGACCTTGGCTTTAATCCCACGGCAGAGGGAAGAGGTTTTGAGGCTCTTTGTACCACTGAGGAAGAAATGCTGACTAGTAGAGTTCCCAAGGACAACCACAGGTCATCTCCCGTGACTTCCTTTTCATGCCATAGATGCCAGGTCCCAATTTGGGAACCACAGCCCTAATGTCCTGCAGGTGTGGTACCACTTACTGTGCTGGGAAGTTGTCAAGGTCAGAGTTCTCATCGCCTGCCAGATTAAATGGTCACTTGCAAAATTCACAGGCCCTTTGGAGCTGTCAGCCTCTGGTATTACAAGCTCATTGCTTGTCGCTGCAGCTCTGCTCAGCTCATGCTTTGCACAGCTGAGGCAGGCACCAAGAGGCACAGACCTGTGTTCCTCCATCTGCTCTCTGCCCTTCCTGCAGCTGCTGCACAGCCAGGAGAAACTGTGACTAAAACTCTCCTCACGGCTTCAAAACCACAGCCAGGTTCAGGATCCTCTTTACAGCATGCACAATTTAAGGATAGGCCAGGTTAATAATTTTCCCTAAATGGACTAGAGAATAAGCAGAGGTTTGTTCTTTTTCCAGAGGGTCATTTCCCCACTCTTTGCAATGAGACACTGGCATTTAAGAAATAGCAGATCACATTTATTTGGCCAGTGAGTGCATCCAACAAAGATGCTTACCCTCCTCCAGGAGATGATGACATTTCAGTCTTTCTAATTAAGTTTGTGTCCCAGACCAGCAGAATCTGGAAGATATAAATCTCATTTTTCCCCCTTTGTATTAAATTGAATTTAATGTTTGTGTAAGATAAAGAGCTTATAGCCCTGGATATCTTTGTTCTAACTCCCTATGGACACTGCTTAGGACAGCAGGGTCTGCTCCTTCATGGCCCCTGGTCTGAGGGGTCTCAGAGCTGCCTCTGCTGATAGCCCAGCTCGCTTACAGTGCAACCAGCTCCCACTGGGGAATCCTAGAGAGACTTGGACTTCTCCACAGGTTTCAGACAGTGACCTGCAGCAGAAGAAAGGGAAAGCATGATTAGCACCACAGGAATATGTCCTACTTAGGCAAAATGGTTCTTGTGGCTGCAGCACCTGTGTCATTGTGTAGGATTTTAGAGAAGAAAGAAAAGAAAAGCTGGACCTCTAGAAATCAAAATAAACCTCTCCTGAGACAGTCTCTATCTGTAAGTGGCCTGAAATATGGCAAGTATCTAGACACCCAAAGCCTGGACACAAAGTCTGCACACTGTCCCACCAGAAGTGAAGGCAAATATTCAAAAAAAACCAACCCACGATGACACCGCTTTTAGAAAATGTCCAACCATCCACTGAAAAACAGCAAATGAAGCTTCTCCTCACTGTTGGCAAGTGCCATCACCATCCAGTACTGATTTGCTGACATATCGATCACCAAGGTCCTGCAAACTTCTGCTGTTTTTTCTCTCTCTGTTCTACTGAGACAAGCTGGAGCTATAGACCTGCCCTTCTTTCTTTGCTGTGTTCCTATGAGTGTAACGGAGTTAGAGGTGATCCTGAAGCGTGTTTGCCAAAGAGCTGCAAAAAATAGTGAGAAAATCCTCTGTAGCATCACCCCAGAAGTGGAAGCTGGCCTTGCTCTCATGGAGACTTGCCCTTGGGTTGTGTTTGCAGTGCTGCACTGAACATGGGGGATTTTCAAGCACAGAGAAGTTAGTCCTGTGTTTTGGCCATGAGGAGAAGAAATAATGCCCCAAATCTGTACAGCTTCATCCTTTCCTTCACTGTATCCTGGGAACTGGTGACTGAGAATCTGCCTGCACCCAACTGGGACCCTCTCTTAACTTTGCCCACAGAAGGAACAAGAGAAACTCCCTGACCACAGCAGCCTTGGAACACTGTAAAGCACCTGGTGTGTGAAAACTGAGCTCAAAACCCTGCTTGGAAACTGCTCCTCTCCTTCTCCAGTGCTGCCTTATCTCCCTGCTCCCTGTGCTTCTGCTGTGACAGTGGAAGGGCGAGGTCATGGAGCCCTGGGAACCTACTGTCCTCTCCTTCCCTCTCAGCAACCTTCCCTTGCCCGGGGCAATTCCAAAGGTGTCGATGTTCATTTGGCTGGGCCTGCTGTGCAACAAACTCGTGTGGCCCTTGAGGGAGTCAAAAGTCAAGACGATTCCAAAAGGAAAGCAGAAGCTTCTGCTTGCAATTTCCTCACTGCTTCCCGTCCGCTCCACTGCAGCGATGGGAGGCCAGAAGCAGAAGAGAGACATGATGTGGCTGAAATACGTCAAACCCAGAAGTTTCATTAACCATCCTCAAGAGTTATTATTCAGACCTTCCTGGTGCTCCAAGACTGCTTTTAGTTGGCTGAAAGCTTTTAAGTGCAGAGCCACTGGATATAGGCCAAATTGTGTGACTGTGAGGCTGTCCATGACCTCCTACAAGCTCCCTGGACTTTTTACCTCCCAGGTGTTCCAGCCGATCCGTAAAATCAATATGCTGGGACTGTATATTTAACTGAGTGCTTGTCTTGGGCCAAGGCCTCAGAAATGTAGATCACAGGTAGGTATTTCTGGAAAAAGACAAATGGGAGATGACAATGAAAGGGTGTAAAGATCAGTGCAAGAAAGGAATCAGCTCATGCTGTTCAGTAGAAATAGCATGGTCATAGAATCACAGAATGGTTTGGATTGGCAGGAACCTTAAAGATCATCTTGTTCCAACCCCCTGCCATGGGCAGGGACATTTTCCACTAAGTCAGGTGGCTCAAAGCCCCATCCAGCCTGGTTTTTAATATTTCCAGGGATGGGGTATCCATGACTTCTCAGGGCAACTACTGCCAGTGTCTTACTACCACACAGTAAGGAATTTCTCCCGAATGTACAATTCAAAATAGTCCTTGGTCAGTTTAAAGCCATTCCCCCTTGTCCTATCACTACATGCCCTTGTAAAAAGTCCCTCTCCAGCTCTCTTGTAGCCTGTTTAGCTACTGGAAGGTGCTCTAAGGTCTCCTTGCAGCATTGTCTTCTCCTTGTCTTGTGTTCTGAAGTCCCTGGTTTTCCCCCTGGAGCAATCACAGAGTATCTATGCATACCACAGAAGATTCAAAGCACTGCAGGCTTTTTCATGTTTTCCAGTCATCCTGGATGACGTTTGGGCACTCTGCTGAGGGTGTCAAACTCTAGTTCTGTCTCTCCTCTGATTCACTTTTGTCCTGTGCAGATACACATGACACAAGGTTTTCAGCTGGTGTCCACTACCATTTCAATCCTGGTGGCTGTTCCGCTTTGGATAAACTATTCAGTATTCATCAATATCAATCCTTCCTCCAAAGCTCTCTGGTCTCGGCTAGTACAGTGTTTGTTTGGCTATCAGAAGTCTCATACTCAAACCTCTGACCATAAGAAAAAAAGGATATGTATATTTTCAATTTGCAACCCTCTAGTGACAGAGAATGGAGGGGGGAGAAGGCAGGTTTTCCCATGTCTTATGCCTAGGATCTGCAAGGCCTTCAGGGACCATTTGCTCTCTAAACTCTGAGAGCTGCTGTGATCCCAACTGAGCACGAGCTGAGATTGCTGCAGCCATGGGTGCTGCTGGCACGCAGCTGGGGGTGTAATAGATAGCATCTCTGCAGAGACAACTGCAGGCAGTACAAGGGTAGTGCCTGCTGTAATTTTGTATTAATTACTGATGTAAAAGCAGTACCCAGATGAGATGGAGCTCTCTGAAAAACAAGGGGTGGTGCTTGTTCCATTTGAGTCTCCAGACTTACAGTCTGCCTTGAGACAAAAGGTAATGAGGAGTAATAAGTCTGTAAGAACGATAAAAGTGAGAGGGGCAGCTCACTGTGGCCCCATGTGCCTTTGCTGAAGACATTCAGGGGACTGAACCCTTCCAGAAGCCAGCCTACGAGTTTGTGTGTTCGGCCCAGCCCTTCTCCAGTGAAGAAAATCTCATTTCCCACCACTAATTGATGCACAGAACCACTCATCTCACTGAAATTACAGAGAAGAAAGGGTTTGGGTTTTTTTTTATTGGCCATCTATTAGCATTTTTAATTTGCTCCATGAGGTAAGTTTCAAAAGGTGCCAGAGGGCAGCTTAAGAAATTAGCTGTTCTTAGCATTTTCTCTTCTTTCTGCCTGACTTGGGTCCTCAAAGCCTTAATTAAAACTAGGGAGTGTTTCCAATGCACGACACAGCAGACAGTGCATGACAAGACAAGCTGGAGCCCCTCAGAGAGCATCATGCTTCTCTGAGACTTCTGATGGGAGCAGGGAGCAGGAGAGAGCAGGGGGAGATGGGCATCTCCACGTTCTGCAGGTGTGGGAGGCACTGGGGCTGTGGAGCAGGACTGCAAGCCCAGGAGCTGCTGCAGGAAGCAGAGCCACATCCACAGCTGGGTGAGAGGGGCAGACAGGCAACATCACACCCTGGATGGGAGGCTCTTGTGGTGTCTCTCTCCTAGTCCCTGATGCCAGCTAGTAGGTGAGTAGACTCATTTACAGGAGGAGTCTCCCTACTCATCAGTCACCACTGGGAAACATTTCTTCTCCTTCTGATTCCCCATCATATCCCTTGCTGTCAAGCAGCAGCATCATCAAACAGCTCAGGATGCCTGGAGGAACAAAAGGATTTTCAAGCATGCTGTGTAGTAATGTGGGAGAGAACTTTGCTGCAGGTTGGATCACTTAAGGCCAAGAGCTTGGTTAAAGCAAGACAAAATAACACTTTGCAGTGATGAATAATTTGACAAAAAAAATTAAAGAGCAGACTCTCAAGTCTGTCGATAATATTCAGCTTCCTCAGCTGCTTCTTATCTTCCTTTCTCACTTTAGGTCAAGTGGGACACTTTCTCCACTGACTCAGAACATAATTTCTTTGTCTCAGCTAACCAATGCCACGTTCTTCCCACCGTCCATCCATGTTGGACATCAAAACTCAAAGGAGCCAGGAAGAGGCCACACTGCTGCCAACATATGTCACAGCCACAGCCTTGCTCTTAACCCCTGCCATGTGGTTAAAGACAGCAGGCACACCTCTCACTTCTCACCCTGGGCCCCAGCCCAGCACCACTGTCTGTACCAAGGCAGGAAAAGGTAGGAGGCTGGAGAAGCAGAGGACATGTGCTCCTTCCAGCAGCAGGGAAGTGGACCAGGGAGAAGCTCCAGGGCCAGACACAGAGCATAGCAACAGATGTCCTCGATGCTTGTCTCAGGATTTATCTTAGGGAACAAAAATGTGTTTTGGAAGAAGATTGGGTGTGGAAGTAAATGCTAGCTAAGCCAGGGACAGAAGAGAGACCACCTGCCTTCTGCAGCATGAAGCAGCCATGAACAGATGGGATGCTTTCCTTTGAAGAGAGAGTGGTCACCATGACCTTGCCGGAATGGAAAACTTGGATCACTTTGCTCCACATGACTCCACCTGTTGAAATCCAAGGACAGAATGTGGCTGGAGCAGCTCAGGGTGTGGATTTACAGGCTCTGGATGGAAGCTGTCCCCAGCTGTCTGCTTGGCAATTGCTGTCTCAGCAAGCAATGTGAGCTGAGGCAGGGCCATCCAGGGCCATTGCCCTGTGGTACTGGCTTTATTAACTGTAGTTGAAACAGCATCTACAAATTGTCTGCAGTGAAAGCCTCAAGGGTTAAGCCCTCCTGTCTCAGTTCCTGCCCTATGACTGCACCTACAGTGAAGGGACTTGACTAACCCATTCAGGGTCATCCTCACCCCCTTCCCTCAGTGTTTGGCTGGCAGCAGTCAGCAAGAGATCATAGCAGGTGAGACTGAAATCCAGCTGCTCCATCCACAAAGCAGCCAGAATATTTTGGAGCAACTGGTACCCCTGCTGCTATGGAACACAAGTTGTGCCTCCAGGTGTCACAGCTCAAAACAGTCCCCAGATATCCTGGGAACAAGGACAAGATTCCCCTTCTGTCTTGCTTCCTGCCTGGCTTTCACTCAGCCTTTCGCCAGCACCTGGGTGATGAATATCTGAACAGAGCTGCCATACTTGCACCAGGTCTGCACAGGAACTCCCCCAAAATTTGACATCAAAGAGGGGTCAGCAATTTCTGGCTGAGCCCATGCTAGCAGCATGCAAGGGCTGGAGCAGGAGAGATTCTGCCGGGGCTGTCCCACGCTGCGTGTACAGGCACAGGATGGCTCTGCAGAGGCTGTGGCTGGTGCTGTCATTAGGCACAAGGCAGCCTGTGCAGTGAGCAGGAGCTTTTGCATATCCTGCAGACCCCAGGAACCATGCTGCACATAGTTGGGTACCATCTGTTCCTGCCTTCCCCACCGACTGTTCATCCCAGTCACATCCATAGGCTCTTGTTAACACAGCTCTCCACTGATCAAACCCTGTCATCGTGCTGGGCTCAGTTTTCCTCTCCCTCCTCCGAGGAGTCTTCTGTGGGTTACTCCACCCCAGCTTTAATTAACACTGGGGAGGGAAAGTGAAAACAGCTCTTAGTTGATCGTGGCAGGGGACAGACCTAATAAACCCCAGGAGAGGAAGACTGACTGTAGAAATCAGGGTAGTAAAACCAGAAACCTCTGGAGTGAGGCTGGGCTTGGGCTCTGCAGCCGGTTAGTATTCAGCTGGAATGCCATGTTGTTATAGACAATGCATTAACATCAAAGCCACTGGGTAAGTGGTTTTAGTTAAGTGATGTATTTGGTGTTATATTTTTATTGTTTGTTTTTTACACCGTGTTTTTATTTTTATGTTTTCATGTTCGAGTTTTTGCAAGAATTTAGTGCTGCTGAAAAGCATTCTATCGACAGCCCCGGAGATTGAAGCTCTTTGTCTATATCCAGAGCAGGCAGCACGCTGGCAGCTTGCTGGCACCACGCTGGCTCTTTGCCTCAACCCCACTCTCAGGGTTCACCTTCAGAGATGAGGGAGCAGTACCGTTGGCCCTGCCAGGAGAGAAGGACAAGGGGATGCATTTGTGGGGTCCCAGTCTTGGAGAAGATACTCTGAAGCCCCCTTTGGAGCCCAATTTGCCAAAAGCCTATATGGTCCTATGCCCCACTGTGCCAGGGACAGTCAGGTGTGCCACAACTGGATTTCAGGTTGCTGGGTGCTATGGATGCTTTTGACCTCCAAGCCAAAAGTCTCCTCTAACAGCAGGATTCAGGAAATCTCATCAGCTGCTTAAAAGCAAGGACATCAGTCCCCTTCCTGTAGGACCAAAACCTGTGAAAGAAAAAGTTGAGATCAGACTTGATTGGGTGAAGGGTCAGAAAGAGTGAGGTCCTCAGTCTCCTCTGGCCCTGCTAAAGGATGCAGGGTGACACGGGTCACTGCTGCTGCTCCCCTTCCTCACTCCTTTCCTTGCCAACACATTGCTTTCCCCTCGCCCATGAAGAGCTGAATTGATGGGAGAGGAGAGGATTAACCTTTGCCACCCATGTAGGCTGCTGCGTACAAATATTTCTCTCCAAAGCATCAAGTAATAAATGAGTCTTCTTCTTTGTCAAACACCTTGGAGTCCATTTGCCATGTCTTCCCAAAGGCAACACAGCCGGGCAAGGCAGTGTGTGAAATACAGGAGGACTATAAATCTCTCCCACACTGTATGGGCATTTTACAGCTTGCAGTTTTCACTGAGAAGTGGCTGTAAATAATGGAGGGGGATATCTGCCACCTGTCTCCAGGGGAGGATTTATTTGGGTGTAAGTGCTATAGATCTTCATATGTATGCTGAAGCTGTAAATAAGCAAAGTTTAAGCAGTGACTGGGGTCTGTTTTGCTCCCTCTCCCCCCATACTCCTTTTCTCTCTATTGTTTCACCTGTTTGTTTCCCTGCTGTTTTAGGCTACATCTCACTCCTGAGGTGAGCACATACCTGGAGAGTCACTTGAGGAGGAAGTGGGTTGCTGTGATTGAGTACACATTTTGCTTTCACATTCAGCCCATACAAAGGATTTGAGGGGAAGAGAAGCTGATAGTTAGGATTCAGGACCTGCTGCTATGTACTCTTCAAATGCTCCTTTGAGTTCTTGGTTCAGGATTTTAATGATGCCATTGTTCTTGTGCAGAAGCATATGGTTTGCTCCAGTCTGTTCTGTGTTGCTGTGTGCTGGCCCCTGTTTCAAGTCACTTCACTGAGGAAGAGTATCTGGAGGGAAGTTAACTCTTTGAAGGCATTGAAGCTGCCAGTCCACAGAGCCCAGGGCACGCGTTGGGATGTGGCACACATTGGGATGTGGCATGTGTTGGGATGTGGCACGTGTTGGGATGTGGCACACATTGGGATGTGGCACATATTGGGATGTGGCATGCGTTGGGGTGTGGCACACATTGGGATGTGGCATACGTTGGGATGTGGCACACATTGGGATGTGGCACACGCTGGGGTGTGACACACATTGGGATGTGGCATACGTTGGGATGTGGCACACATTGGGACGTGGCACACGCTGGGGTGTGGCACACATTGGGATGTGGCACACATTGGGATGTGGCACACGCTGGGGTGTGGCACACATTGGGATGTGGCACACATTGGGATGTGGCATGCAGATGCAAAAGGCTTTGCAGGCAGCTGGCACTGTCAGGACATGCTAGGCTGGTTGTCAGACACTGGGGACACCTTGCGAGTCTGGGTGTGTGTAACTTCACCTGCAGGGATGATGAAGGGTCCAAAGAAGTCACTGTTGATGGACATAGCAAAGCAGCCCTCAAAGACACTGCTGATTTCAGCCATCAACCTACAGCCCAGCTGGTTGCTGTCTGCTGCAGCTAGGACGTAAGCAGAAGATGACTGGTTCTTAGGCTGTGTCTGGGAGCACAGAGGCAGATCTTGGATGTATCTACAGTCTGCAAATGGCTGCCCTAGGGCTGTGTTGGAGGAGGAGAAAATAGTCCCCTGGGTTATGCCATTAGGAGGTGGATTTTGCTGTTGGCAGTGTTGTAAAAAACCACAGTGACCTGAAGGTACCGGTCACTGTCAGTCCCACCCAAAACCATCTTCCTTCCACACCTGGCTCCATGTGTTCCTCCAGAGACTACCCAAGCTCTGCTCAAACTCCAGAAGAAATGCATATGTATGGGCAGTGATCCATTTTCAGCTCTCGGCAAGCCAGAAAGAAACCAAAAATCACAGCAGGAAAAAAGTAGCCCCCCACTGATGCAGGGTGAGACCAGATCCCTGTCCCTGTCAACTAGGCACTGCACGTGTGCAATAGAAATGCAGACCAATTCAAAACAGCTTGTGGCATTCTCTCAGATGCCATATTAAGTAATGCCCTTCCCCTGCCCTTCAATATCTTTATAACTTCAACCCTTTCTTCCTGCCCACACAACGTGCTACAGAAATCAGAGAGGAAAGAAAGAGCTGAGGACAAGGAGACCTGGCATCCCACAACAAAGGGCTCTTCGAATTCTTCAGGAGATCCCCATAGTGTGATTAGCATCTCTTTACAGCAGCATCATCTCTCCTTCTTTTGTTTCCCCAGAGGAAGATAAAATTGTCACCAAGCGCCAGAGAATGAAGCTTGATGAATACTGAAAAGACATCCACCTGCACACTAGGATGGACTGGCCCCAGATGCTTTTAATTAATGTGTTCAGAAGCTGGGACAAGATGAAATAATTGGGTTTAGAGCTGTGAGGGGAGTGCAAGGAAACAGGGCTGCCTTAATGAGAAAGGGCAAGTGGTACTGGCTGAGGTGTGAGCTCACATCCTGCTCCCAGGCACACATCCTACTCCCCTCTGCTCACACAAAATTTTCAAAGAAAATCCTTTTTAGTGTGGAGGACATGGGTGGAGAGATAAAGCCCTGCTCCAGGGTCACCCCCCAGGCTCCCACATGGGCTGCTCTGACCACAAGTCCAGGTGAGGAGCCCTGACATCACTCTGTGCTTTGCTGTAGGCAACGAGCTCCTACTCATCCTTGACTTCCTTTCCCATGTCTCAATTCTCAACAAGAAAATACTTTTCAAGCTAGAGAACAGGATTGCTATTGCTCTTTTTCTTGTGTGTGTCCGTACCTTTTTTTTTTTCTCTTAAAAAATAAAAAACAAACAGCAGCTCTCAAAAAATATTTTAGAGGAGGTTTATTTTGTGAAATGCTGTTGCTGAACTGAAATTTGCAGGAAGTTTGTGGGCAGTTTGAACTGGGTCTTTTTCCTTCCCAGCGACTTCTCATATTGATGTTTCCTATAGTGACTCATTGTCCTCTGTATAAGCATCTCTGACTGACTGAAGCAAAAAGGCTCAATTAGGGAAGGGTTCCTCTATGGATCTCCTGAAATTATGGTAGTTTAAATTGCTGCCCAGCAACCCAGAGCTAAATTGCAGTGCTTCAGCACCTCTGGCAATTGCTGTTCCTCAGTTCATATGCCAGAAAATGATGGGTCCAAACAAAGAGAGCTTCACTGATTGAAGGAGAGTGGGAGATGTGTAGGCAAGCCATGGAAAACCTTGGTACCAGATTCCACCCCTCTAAATTCAAGGATAGGGATGACTTTTGAACCCCAGCTGTATCAGCCTCAGAGTCTTTCAGGGATGAATTTGGACAGGTTCCACTCTGGCCCCAAAGGGACAGGCAGCTTAATGAGGGTTGGCCATGCTGGAATGGTGAGCAGATGCAGCTTTAGGACTAGTTTAGGAGGTCCATCTGGAGCTCCTTCATCAGAGTGATCCTCCTGGTGCAGACAAGCAGGTACAGCATCCCAAAGCTGTGTGTTGATTTATCAGCTTACCAGTCAATACTGTGTCTGTCTATTCTCTGAGACCTCAATTTCATCTTCTGTAAATGACCGAGGCCTATAAATTCACTGTATGTGTCTCCTGCTGCTTGTGACCTGGGACTTTCCAGTGTCATGATGCTCCCCAGAGCGAGCTGTTTTGGGAAAAGTTTGGAAAAAGGCAAAAATAGCAAGCAAAGCAATAGAACTGCAGCTGCGTGAGCAGGAACCCAATAAACTGAGGCTAAGATTTGACAAACTGATAACCAAAGCATGAGAAAGGTCTGCAAGATTGTGAGGGAAGGAAGGGATAGAGAGAAGCAAGTTCTTTTCTGTTCCTTACGATGGAGTTAGGAGGCCTCAAATGAAAACTGTAGATGGCAGATTGCAAATAAAATAGAGTCTTTGAAACAGAACATCAGTTGATGTGGATCTCACAGAATCACAGGCTAGCTAAGACTGACAGGGAACTCTGTCATTTTATCCAAGCCCTCTGTCCAAGCAGGATCACATAGAGCAAGCTGCCTGTGTCCAGATACCTTTTGAGATCTCCTAGGGTGGGCACTCAATCTGTTGCAGTACTTGGTCACCCTCACATTAACAAAGTGTTTCCTGATGTTCAGGAGGAGCCTTCTGCGTTCCAGTTTGTGCTCCTTGCCTCTGTTCCTGTCACTGGGTACTGCTGGAAAGAGCCTGGCTCTGGTCTGTGTCACCTTCCTTAAGGTGTTTCTGCACATTGATGAGATCCCCCCTCAGTGCTCTCCAGGCTGAAGTGTCCCAGCTCCCCCAGCCTTTCCTCACAGGAGACAGGATCCAGCCCCTCCATCAGTCCTTCACTGGGCACTCTCCAGCCCATCCATCTCTCCCAGCGTGGGGAGCCAAGCTCCGGACGCGATGCTGCAGCTGTGGCCTCGCCGGGGCTGAGCAGAGGGCAGGGAGCAGTTCCCCTCACCTGCTGGCAGTGCTGAGCCTGGTGCAGCTCAGGATCCCATTGTCCTTTTTTGCTGGAAGGGCACATTGCTGCATCATGGTCAGTTTGTGCTCAGCAGGCCCCCCAGGGCCTTTTCTGCTGAGCTGCTTTCCAGCAGGTGGTTCCTGACTTATATTGGTGCATGGGGCCGTTCGTCCAGGAACTGCATGATGTCAATACATCCTAGAGGGAACTAGGAAATAAAAACCTGGGCTTGGGCAGGACAGTAAATACACTGCTGGCTTGGGAAGTGAAGCAGGGAGCTGTTAAGGCACTGTTGAGGAGGCACTTGTTTCAGAAACTCAGCTCCATCCTTTCCATCACTGAGTAACGCCTGGTGGGACATTTTTCCTCCCTAAGACTGGAAACTGCTCTGGAATTCGGTGGTCACTGTCTCCAGGATATCCCATCTCAATGCTCCATTTGAGCCCACAGGTCAGTGACATTTCCATACTCCTTCATTTGTCAGCTTTCCCATCTGGAAAGGATACCCCAGGCTGTCATAGCTCTGATTGGGAGGTGAGAGCTGGCTTTTCAGCTTTTGTTTTCAACTCATTTTGCCTTAAAATACCTTGAAAAATGTTCAAATAAATTTTTTCCACCAGCAGTTTATTTGCTTTTGCTCACAAAGCCATATTTATCTACAAAAAAAATAGAAGTCAAACCTCCCAAACACTTGAAATACAAGAACGTGGGGCTGGCAGGGAATTCCAGACTTGCCAAATTCAATCCCTGCTGTTGCAGCAACACATCACAATGCCCTTTCAGAGCTGGAGTGTGCTTTCTCCTAAAAGCTATTTGGATTTCTGCCTCCATGGCTCCTACTGCGTGGTTGCTCCAAACCCAATTGCTCTAATGGTTCTAAGCCCTCGACTAATTTCCAGCCTGGTTTATTCATGGCAAGTTTATATACATTTGTTCTCATGCCAGCACTATCCTTTGGCTGAAATAGCTCTCCTACCCCCGTGTGCTTACTCCCCAGGCATATTTATAGAAAACCATCCCCAGGCTTCACTAATACAGCACAAATATTTGTTTTGCCTGCTGTTCTGTAGAGGATAAAGGCTCCTAACCTGCCCCTACATTTTAACTCCTCTGGTCTTCACACCATTGCAAGGTCGTCCTTCAGCTTCCTCCCACCCTAAGTGAAGCATCTGGAGGAATCTGAAAAGGGTTTTGTTCCCACTGGGAAATGGGATTTTGGTGTGTGTCTTCAGAGAAATCTCATCCTGTCTCCAGGCCTTTCCCCCTCCTGGTGTGCTCCTGGAGGGAGCAACAGTGTCTCAGTGAGCACCTCTTACAAAACCTTGCAGAAAAAGAGCTCCTCGATTAGCAACAGCTTCTGTCAACAGAAACAGAATGAGAAGCAATGGCAGGATAAACTGCAATTTATTTGAAAATATGCAAATCTGCTCATTAAATAATTCACATGAATTTTCACACATGAAGGTGGAAAAAAAACCCTTGGCAGCTGTGTGTATCCCCTTCTCCATCAAAGACACACTATTGGCAGCTGCTGTTCTCTTTCATTCTCAGACTTTTCCCTTTCTGTTCTCCACATTTCAACCTCCTTTTTCTACTCTATCACCTGATACTTGGGTTTCCAGAGTCCTCATACCATCAGACAACATCTTCCCCTCATTTCCTTCTTTTTTAATCTGCAGCCTTAAATTGTTTCCATCCTTGGTGCACCCTCTCTCAGGATCATCAGGAAATGAGATTCCAGCATATCTGGGGCTTTTTAACATCATCAAGGAAAAGATAAAGACTCCCCCACCCTGAGGGCTGTTTCTGAGGCACTCTGGTCTTACTGGGTGAGGTGCGTGATCCTGATGCCTGGAAAGCTTCTTTTCTGGGGAGGCTCCCATGAGCTGCAGCAAAGTCTCATCCTGAATCCCACCCTGCAGTGCTCCCAGCATTGGCAGGACCATATCCTAGTGGAGAGGCAGGGCAGAGCACTAGCAAGAGCTGAAAAATAATTCCTCCCCTGAAATGAGGATACAGGTCCTGAATCCCAGCAGGTGGGAGGAGGCACTCAGGGAATATTCAAAGCAAAACAAAAGATAAGCACGTGTTAATTTTGTAAGCAAAACATTTAAGGGAGGTGGGGGTATGAGAAGTCTCTAAGCTCTCCTTTCTGGATGATGGGTATTTGAAAGGGATTCCCCTTAGGAGCTCCACACAACTGGTCTGTACCTACCTTCAAGTCAGTAAGGCGCAGCCCACAGCTGGGCTCAGAGGAAACACACAATTACTACATAGATTAATTTTTTGTCTTTCCTGCTTCAGTAAGGAGTTTCCCAAGTTTCATGCAGTTAGGGCATGGGGAGTTTCACTCTGAAAAGGACACTCTTTGTACCTCTGTCCTTTTTTCCCAATAGTTTCCTGCTATCCATGGAGTGCACACAGAAATGATAGGATTCTGGCAGAACATGAGCCTCTCCCAGAGCTATTTTCCTATTCTCTGTACATTTTTAAAAAAAAAAAAAAAAAAAGAGAGAGAGAGAGAGAGAAAGGAAAACAAACAAAATGTCTATTCCAGATTGGGCTAGAACTGGAATAATAATCCTTCAAGACTGTTTTGGCACAGTTGAAGTACTTCACTACTGCCATTGTCGACTGCTCTGCTCTCGCCTCAAACATTTCTGTTACCCTGGGGTTGCATTTCTAAGTAAGCACTGAAAGAAGTCAGAGACCCTTAGTTTTACAATTCCAAAAGGTATTGGGAACAATTACTTTTAGAGTTGGGAAATCCATCAATTCCAACCACTCCCTAAGGCAAGTTTTGGTATTGAGAAATCAGATTTTTTTTTCTTTTTTTTTAATGGAGGAAAAAAATCATAAGATTTCCCAAATGTCTCCAAACCGATCCCCTTGAGCCAGAGGATTTCACGGTGCTGTTTCCGTGTCTTCTGGCAATGAAAGGCAACCACGGGTAATGAAATGGATAAGCAAAATAAGAGACAGTTCAGGGATCAGACATCCCTTGGCTGGGCTGCTCCAAATACCCCAGATTTGTTTCTTTATGAGGCCCTGTATAGCTAGGCTATTCCTCTGCTGGCACCTGGCTCTGACAATATGTTATTTTCATACTCAGATCACCACAGCACTGATAACCTCATGGGGAGTGGAGATATATCACTGTTTAGTAGATCTTCCTTCATTCTCAGCAGGTATTTTCCCATCTACCCTTTTACCTGTCAGTTCTGATGGTGGAACATGAAGTAAAGAGGCTCAGCCACTTTTATTCTTTCCTTTATTTTTATTTCCATTTTCTTTTTTTTTTTTTTTTTTTTTTTTTTTTTTGTGTCATTTATAAATTTTACTGAGTAAAGCAAGGCATGCTCCATAAATCAGACTGCAAGTTAGAGAGTCACACTGCGGAGTGTGCAGTGGGATGAGGCACCAGCTGTTCCCTGCAGATGATGAAGCTGTAAATATGATGCTGGTTTAAGGAGGCAGACCCCAGCTCGGGGCACCCTGTGCCTTTGCACACCCAGTATTTCACCAGAGGTTCTCCCATCTATTTGAAGAGCCCCACCAGGATGGGCTGCCAAGTCTGTGCCAGTCACCTGTGTGGGCGTGCAAGGGCTGGGAACAGGTTCAGACCTTCCTGAAGGTCACTGCAATCAAATATCATGCCTGGATTCATTCGGTATGCAGCAGGGAGCAGGAGCAGACTCTGCTCCTCTTTTACAGGACCTTGAGTTGTTTGATGTAAGGCCGCATGCAAATCACTGCCCAAGGATGTGTTTGTCATATAATTAATATTAGCTCCCACCCTGGAGCAGACTTCTGACAACACAGGATAAATATTCCCCATTAGGAGGAGGGCTGGTTGGGGAGATCAGGACTTGAAGCACTTGGATAGCTCGGTGCTAGCCATCAAGGATCACTTCCCTGGTGCTCCAAAGCAACCAGTGAGCCTGAAGATTACTCATTTTTATTTCCAAGAGGTTGTGGGTTGGTTTGTTTTTCTGATTTGTTTGTGCTGGTTTGGGTTTTTTTTGGCTTTTCTGGGTTTTTTTAAATGATTTAACTCAGTTTTCCCTTTGGAAGTGGCCTCTCCCTTCCCCAAGACATGATTAGAAGTCCATCATTCAGAGATTTCCAGCACAGCTATGGACACATAGGAGAAAGAAGAGGCTCAAAGCAAGTCTGGCTCTGAACCCACACATGAGCCCCGCAGTCTGGTGTTACAGCAAGAGACGGATATTTATGTATATTTTTTAATAGGATGGAGATAAATAGTGCATTCATTGGAAAAACGTATATGGAGAGAGGGTGTAATGAATTTTCAGATAAAACTTGGCAAGTGTTTTCAAGCTAAAGAGGAGATGTTTAATCACATTTTCTTGCAGAGAAGGCTGAACGCCGGGTTTCAGCACAATTTTCAAATGCAGTGTCTCCATTTTTTTCAGCAATGCTTGTGTTTGTCAGCCTGACGATGTGCCGAAGGGGCTTAGCAAGGGATCTCAATAACCAGTCGAAACGCTCTGGCAGAGCCTCTGCTGAGTTTCTGAGCTTTAGTACTTTCTGATCAAGAGAAATGCTGAATAAGCCAAGGAGCAGCAAGATTTGTCTCTGCTCAGCAGCACCTCCACCCACGCCACACTGGGCACCATCCCCTGCCTGAGCCCACAGCCACGGGCTGAAAAGCCAAAGGGACACCCCGTGGTCCTGCAGGGATGAGACAGGCTGTGGATACACACAGGCTGGAATCCTGCTCTCTGGCAGTGGTGGCACCACTCAGATTGGTGACCTCTCTGTCACCATTCTCCACTTTTCCAAGGCTTTTGTTGCAACTGCATTGTGAGGCTCCCAAGAGCTGGCATCTTCTGATGGCAGTAAGCACAGAATAATTTGCTCATGCTCAAACACAGGCTGCCAAGGTAGCACAGATGAAAAAGCATTTCATAAAAAAAAAAAAAAAAAAAAAAAAAAAGAAAAGGAAAAAAAAAAAGATTCAAGAAAAAAAATTAAAACAAAACAGAAAAAATCCTACATGCACAAAAAAAAAAAAAAAAAAGAAGAAAAGATTATGCAAATGCTCTAGAAAAGATGAAAAATTAAGCATTCCAAGCTAGCAAATAATTCAGTGTTCTCAGTGTCTATTTTTTCTCTTTTCTTGCCTGCATGGGATCTGAAATTACATTTTACCACCTGCCTTTCTGAATTGTCCTTGTATCTTGCCTGCCAAGTTTCACCCCTGCAGAGGACACTGGTGCCTGGGGGATGAGGCACGACACGCTCACCTTGCCCAGTGTCCTCAGGGACAGGCATCTGCTCCAGCACTGCCTCTGCACAGATGTGCACAGGGGGCTGCTGTGCCTCCCCTCTCAATTTTGGAGCACACAGACCTGTTTCAACCCACTCAGCAGGAGAGAGGGCATGTGAAGAGCAAGAAGCTTCTGGGATATTGCAGCAGGCACCGGGTGGAGGAGAGGAAATCCTTCTAATGTTCTTGCTGGCAGCAAGGTCCTGTGGTGTGGAGTGATATCACACCTTACCAGGCAAAGCTCCAGGTGCCTCCAGCCCAGTGGGAGGAGCTGGAGACTCACCCCTGCAAAAAGCAGGACCCTTGGTTGTCCACGTACCCCACAGAGAGCACTGAGCTGGAAAAGGCTGGGGAGGAGGAAGCTCAGCTGCAAACTCCCATTTTGCAGAAGGGAGGTGGAGTCTCAGGTAGAAGGAAAATGCCAAGCAGGGATGTGCACAGCTCACAGCACACTGACCCAGCTTTTCTCTCCCCCTACAGCTGTGGCACTCCTGTTGTGGGGTGGCTTTGACAGAGTGGTCTGTCAGCGTCAGCAAGTAGGAGCAAACAGTTGTTTTGCTGTTGGTTGAGGTTTTTAACCCCCCTCACTTGCAGCTGAACAGCCTCTTCTGACTCAGAGCCATTACCTCTGTCTGCAGCACCTGGAGTTACCTGTCTCAGCTGGCACACAGTGCCTTGATGAGCCAGAGCAGTCTGCTGGGAGCCTAATGGAATGAATGCACACAAGGGACCAGGGAGCAGCAGGAAGCCCAGCACAGCACCCCAGGATCCTCGGAAAAAATGTTCACTCACACCTGTCCCTTAGTAATATTTTGGAATAATACTCAAGGGAAGGAAATTTAATTGACCTTCAACAACTCTTGGTGGTCCATCACTTCCTGGCATGAAACTCTGTTCCTTGCTATTACCATCGCTGCCCAGCCCTGTCACAGCTTTGTATCCATGCATCCATTTGTCTTGACTCTATTCACATGAATCCTTGGGATGCCCGGTCCCACACCATGCAGAGCCACCTCCCTCAGCTCAGCAGCCCCCTTGGGAAGCCCAGCCTGGGTTCCCCCTCTTCAGCCTCTGACCCTGCAATGAGCAGATTTTGCACAGCCACTGCTGTATGTGACTCCAGGAGGGTTTGTCTAGAAGATCTGCTGTGCTTGCATACATGGTTTAGTGCTGGGTTAACTGTTGAACTTTGATGATCTCAAAGGTCTTTTCCAACCTAAATGATCCTACGAGTCAATGATCCTATGAGTCGATGACCCTGAGAAAAAACCCCATTTGTTTTACCACAGCTCGCTTGCACAAAGCAGAAAGGAAAGAAAATTTATGCTGAAAAATAGAGAGGAGTGCTCTCAGGAAGAGCTGATTTTGGCTGTCAAACTCTGTCCATAGGAAGATGTCAGAGGAATTGCTGCTAAAATTATTTAAGGGCAGGCTAAACAGCTCACAGCAGTTGTTCGTGGCAAATGCTGGAAATTATGAGAAAGCATCCTCCTTTTCTGAAGGCACATGACAACCCCAGTCAGTGAACTGACAGAAAGTAAGCTGTCTGTAAAGATATATGTATTAAACATGGAAATATGTACACACACCTATGTTTAAACCAGATCACCTAGAGTTCATCATCTGCTTACAGAAGTGATGCAGAGAGGGTAGAAAGAGCTGCTGGTGGCAGAGGAGGTGGTGAGAGAAGTGTTCACCCATATGGCTGGCAAGAGAAGTGTTTGTGGATTACAGCCTGACAGCTTTGGTTGTGTATCCTGAGGACTTCTGTATCACCTGGTACTTTGTCTTCTAGAAGTTGCTAGTGACTGGAGCCTTGTGAAAAATCTCAGCCTGTTTGTTTTATTTATAGTCCTTGTTGTTTCATGGCTGAACTTGGAGATGTGACCCCCAGCAATTGAAAGGCCAGCAGACAAATCAATAGATCCAGCACCTGCTCAAAGCTTCTTCATTTTGTGAGCTTTATCTCATCGTTTCCAAATGTGCTGGCCAGGTTTGCCAAAGCACAGAGAGAAGCAAGGCAGTGAGCAAAGCCAAGGAGAGGTGGAGCAGGGGCTCCTGTGGGGCCACACTGGTGCCAACCCCGAGGTGCCAGTGCTGCTGAATCCCGCTGGTGCAGCAGCAATTAACACCCAGCATAATTGCCAGACTCTAATGAATGTATGCCTGGGTTACAGTAGGGACCTTTGTCTGCTGCTGGTCCTGTCCCAGGCTTTATTTGGTGTTTGCTGTTCCTCCCATGTGCTGCAGGTCTTGCCATTTCCTCAACAATGACAAGTTTCAGGGAGGAGTAAGAAGAGGAAAGAAGGAAGATTGGAGAAATATCCTTGTTGCAACTCCCTCTCATCATGAAAGGTAACCTTCTAAATGCATAATTGATACTGTATTTATGTCTGCCTTAGCTGTAGATGCTCAGTTTGTCACCACTAAAAACTTCATTGGCTTTGCCATTTGCCACTGGTTTTCAGTCCTCTCTGCTGGTGTTCCTGGGAGACCAGGCTTCTGTAACTGTGTGTGAAAACCCAGGAGCCAATCAGCCTAGATAAAAAGCAGGGAAAAGTTTACAGCTTGCACGTTCTTCAGGTTGAGTAAGCTTCTGTGTCTGTTCTGTGTCAGCCCACACAGCCCCCAGAAAAGCTGCGCCACTGTGCTTCAGAGGCAGCCTGTGAGACAGAAGGTCTGCTGCAGCAGCTGGGGCATGAATTTAACAAAACACTAAACAAAATGCATTCCGGGGCAGTTCTGTTGCAGGGAATGAAGCATGCCCTGCACAAAGCTGGTCCCAAGGATCATTCCAGAGCTTGAGACTGCATCCTTGAAGGAGATGCATCATGGGTCTCCTGCTTCCAGCTTCCCCCTGGACCGTCCTGCTCTGCTGAAACTTTGTTTTATGCCCTTCAATGCCTACAGACATGCCCTTAATTGCTCACATTGCTGAATATTCTATCCAGCAGCTTCACTCTGCAGCAGCATGCAAAACTAATAGCGATGCAACCGTGATAGCAGCCCAGGGTTTTCAAACCAGGAGCCGGGACTGTGTTACTGCAGAGGAGAAATGCAGCACCTCCAAAACCCATCACTGTTATACAGTGGCCCACTGATACCTGGCCTACAGGCGGGCCCAGCATCCTTCCAGAGGGCTGTGCCAGCTCATGGAGGGCGGCTGTGGCTCCCGCAAGGAGGCTCTCGCTGCGGCACACACGCAGTGGCAGCAACACACAACGGCGCTGTCTGCCAAGCTGCCCACTCCCCTTCGAAGATGCAAAGCGTCAGCCTTGTTCTCCCAGTCTGGGGAAGGTAAAATATGGTGCTGGCTTTGTCCGTGGTGACTAACGGGAAAGAAACCGCAGCATCCTGAGTGGAACGGGTGGGAATGTTACAGGAGGGTTTGCCAGGTAATTAAAACCAAAGCAGCAAAGACCAGCAGTTGTGATGCTGCCTCCTGTTCTCAGCTTCTTCTGGTCTCCCCCATCTCACAGCTTTAATTTTAACTAGCCTCCCTTTCCTGTCCCTTGCTGGTCTGCTCTGCAAACCCACTGCTGGCTTCTCTTCTTTCTCTCTGTACCCTGGGTAATTTCCAGCCTTGATCACTTTCTCAGAGCTCTACAGGACCTCTGTGTGTGCATGTTTTCAAACCCCAACAGTGCAGTGGAGAGCCACAGAGAGCCTGAAGGAGGGAGGATGTTGCTGGCCTTGCTGTTGTTGTCTTGGGAGAAAGCAAAGCCGTGCCAGGGACTCAGAGCAGACGTGCAAGGAAAGCCTTCTTGCTCCTTGCATCGTGGAGGACAGAAGGAAATGCTGGGAATGACATCCCAGAGCACACAGCTTTTCTCCTGACCCCTCCTGCAGCTGATCTCCATGCTGCCCATGTGTGCTCCTCGCCCTTTCCTGAGCTGGGACTTGCCTCATCCTGTGCCCATCAAACCAGCTCTGGAGGTAAAGTTAGTGGATACAGGTGAAGAGGTTGTCTGAGCCAGAAAGCGCCTGTTAAGGCAAAGAATAAACTCGCATCACTCACTGTGGTCCTTCCCTCATGGAAACAGCTGCTGGGGGTGCTGCTGGGATTTGTGGCATCCACCACTAAGTAGTTTCTTCTTGAGGGTTCCTGATCTCTTGGGCTCTGTGTCACACTCTGTGACAAAGCAAATTTCTGCCGTCTTTCCCCAGAGATTCTCAGTCTCCTGAGAGCTACCTAATTTCACCCCACACAGAGAGCTGTCCTTAAGCTATTTCCCATTGTGAGCTCCTTGTGGAGCTGGTGCCCACAAGGTGCCTCATCCCACTTGCCAGCTCTGCTCCCAGAATACAGCACAGGAGCAGTGATCCCTGAGTCACTTTGCAGGCCTGTTCCTGGAAAGCAAACATGAAAGTCAAAGAGACAATTATTAGAAACTCAAGCCCCTGGGAAGTTTTGTTTGGGGTTTTTATTTTTTCACCACAGAATCCACCCAGATTTATGATTTTCAGCTTATTATGCAATGATGCACAGATATAAAAATACAAATGCCTCTTTACATACAGGGATCAAGAGAACTCAAAGCTATCAGAACAATTTTATTAAGTCAGATTAAAGCTCAGGTATCTCAGCATCCTGATAAAAGTGCATGTGTAAAGAAGGCACAATATAATTTCACGCAGGTATGATCCTCCCCTCCTGCATCCTTCCCATGCTGCAAATATTAGGGAATTATAGGCTTGATCCTGATTGGATTTCTCTTTTTTGAATTCATTCAATCTCACCTTGCACCCAGATAAACTTTTAGCAGCCACAGAACCCTCTAGCAAGGAGCTGCCCAGGTAAATGAGGACCCATCACCTCTGATTTGGTTTTAATCCATTCTGTGCAGTTTTCTTTGATGCACTGAATCTTTTGAGCTGTAGGAGATGTGCAGGCAGAGCCCAGGTCTGAAGATTTTGCTCTTTTGGCCTCATGCAACGTTTGTTGTTTCTGCTCTGTGCAGAGCCCAGCACATTAGAGACCTGAAGCCATTCCCGTAATAAAACCAGAGCAAAATGCTCTGCCTTTGTTCCTGCTCGCTGCAATAGACCCCATCTCTGCTGCTCATTGTTTTAAGATTTTTCTATTAATAGCAGAAACAGACATGCCATTTCAATAATTCTATTCAAATTAATGCCTTTCATTATACTCCAAACACAACATCAAAGGCTTAGATTGCACCCTGGCCCTTTGTGAGACAGAAGGAGTTCTGGTATAAAGATTTCCATCAGAATAGACGTTTGATGGGAGAAAGCTTTTTTGTCCATCAGGAAAGATAAGTTTCTTAATGGGATTAGAGGCTTTGGTTCTTGTGGATGAGTGACTGCAGCAGCCTAGGAGGTCCTTTCCACTGGCAAATTTCATCCCTCAACTCACTGCAAGAGAGGCATTTCACATAGGTAATATTTTATTTTTACTCAGTTTTTGCCTGTGAGAGAAAGGTCTGTTTTCTCAGGACTGCCAGGTCCCGGTGTTGACTGGCAAGACACAGGGACTATGGTATGGCTTGGAGAAATCTGGGATTGCACAACTCTGATTGCCAGGATAAGCTCAGAGACATCAGTGTGCACAAGGCTCCTTTGCAGGCTCTGCCAGACACCCTTCCTGACAGCAGACACAGCCGGTGAAGAAAGAAGGACAGGAACAAGCAGAGTGGAGGGCTTCCTCTCCCGGGGTGTTGGAGACTCAGGTTGTAGGGCTGTGTTTACCTGTGACTCTGGCCATGACCCTTTGCCTTCCAGCAGAAGCGCTGGGGGATTTGGGATCGTTCACGTGATCCCTCCATCCCTTGGATTAGTCACACAGAGGGAGGGGTGCTTTGGTACCTGTGTGTGCATTTCCTCCTGGATCACCTGCAACTGGGGAGCCATCCACCTCAAGCAGGTGCTGCAGAGAGTGCAAAATATGAGATATTGGGTCCTCAGAGTATGGCCGGGGCTGGATCTTGTCCTGTTGTAGCACCTCTCTGCAGTCTCTTTCACCCATCTTTTCACCCATTTTGGACTCCATCCTCCAGATGCATCCATCACTGACCCAGGCTCTCACACCTACAGCCCTGTACCCTGCAAAACAGGCTGGATGCGCTCCACCCCAGCCAGGACTGATCCCTGGGAATGCTGACACCTCCGTGGGCTTGTGCTTCTCTGTGCACATGTTTTCATATGCAAATAAGAGCTAAATGTCCTTGTAAGTCAATGAAGAAACTATATCTCTGCTCATTGAAGGGAATGGGCTCACACATTCCTGGTATGTAGTAAATTCTGGTTTGCCTATTTTGCTGTTTTCTCTTCATCAGGAACCTTTGATTGGGTTACTCTTTGTCTTTTGGTCTATAAAGGCTCTTAATGCAGCCCTGTTAGTGAACTAAACATAAACATTTCCTCCTTAAAGGACTTCATTATGCAACTGTAGCGGAGCAGAGCCTGCTGAAATGTCTCTGCATGTTCCTGGTTAAGAAGTCCAGTCTGTGTCTTAAACTGCAAATGGGCCACAGGCCATCCCCTCTGGCCAGTGGTAACTTGGAGGGCAGAGCTTCACCTGACTACCACCATCAGGAGATGTTCTCTCACCTCATGAAGCCCAATTTTACCCCATTTTGGGTCCACCTCTGGCTCCATATGGAATGTCAGCCCAATATATGAGCAGGGCTGGAAACCACTGCTTCCTTCATTGTTTGTTTCAGTGGTTAATTGGTCTCACAGTGAAAAACCTGAGCTTTCCCTCTGAATTGAATTTCATCTGCCTCAATTGAATTCTAGCTGCTGGTTCTGACTGGTGCAATCCTTTGCTGGATTAAAGAAATGATACTTATTCCTCACTGTCATGGTTTAACCCCAGACAGCAGGTACACCCCACACAGCCACTCGCTCACTCCCCCAGTGTAGGGATGGGGGGGACAATCAGAGGAGTTAAAGCAAGACAACTCACAGATTGAGATGAAAACAGCCTCATAGGTGAACCAAATAAGGAATTCAAGCACCATTTCCATGGGCAGGCAGATGGTCAGCCTTCCTCAGGAAAGCACGGCTCCATCACGCCTCACGGTTACTTGGGAAGACGACTTCCACCATTCCAATGGTTCCCCCTTCCCCTAGATTCTTCCCCCAGATTTCTATACTAAGCACGTTGCGGTATGGTACAGAATGTCCTCATGGTCAGCTGAGGTCAGCTGTCCCATCTGTGTCCCCTCCCAGCCCCCAGCCCCCTCACTGCTGGGGTGGCGTGAGAAGCAGAAAAGGCCTTGACTCTGTGCAAGATCTGCTCGGCAATAAATAAAACATTCCTGTGTTATCAACACTGTTTTCAGCACAAATCCAGATCACACCCCCATAGCAGCTACTGTGGAAAATATTAACTCTATCCCTGTCAAACACAGCACACTCATGAAGTTGTTTACACCGTTTCTTTTCCCCACCTCTCTATCTCTTGTTTGATCAGTTACCTTGGGCAAATTGCCTTCATGTAACAAACCTCCAGTCTTGCAGTCCCAAAGCCTTTCAAAAATGTGGAAGCAGAGTGAAAATCCAGCTTTGTCTTGGACCCACCCCAGGAGTCCCACTCAGAGCCCCGGGTTTCAGCCTGCAGCCTTCTGCAGCTCTGCCATCAGAAAGGAAAAATCATCCTTACTTTTTTTTTTTTTTTTTTTCCAGTTAGAGAACTATTAAACACCATCACTAAAGCAGAGCTCACTAAAAAGACTACTGAATAGTAGAAACGTTCACCTGCTTTACACAGAATTAAACATATAATTAAAGAATAAAGGCCTTTGCTGGTGGATTCTGAGAAAAACTGGCCTTTTATTTTATAATTTTCTTAATTTGAAGAAGAAAATTGAAAGCAAGGTGCTTCATGTCTGGTTTCTGATCCATTTATTTTGTTTTTTTCTCTGGATATCTTCCCATGGACCACCAAGAAATATTCAAACAACGGCACAAGTGAAGTTAAATAGTGTCTTTTAAAGAACAGACATTGTCCCTGATGTCTAAAATGGCACACTATTTGCTACACTCCTAACTCATACTGCTGTGTGTGAGAAAGACTTTTTATCTGTTATCAGTGAGAAAATGCAGCTGTTTGTAGCCCTGGGAATCAGAGAATGCAAAACACCAAACAGCAGTGAGGAGAGCAAAGTTCCACCCCACCAATTTCTGCGTTGTTCACATAATACCTGTGAGCACCACTGCACATCCCCAACCTTGACTTTGAGATGAGTAAGGGACACCCTGCCAAGCCTTGTTATCCCCTCGCTTTTTGCACTTTTTTTGCCAGTGTGACTGCATTTCCTCTGCCTACCACTGGATTTTCAGCCATCTTTTCCCAGCAAATCAAAATCTCATTTATTTCCCTGGACCGTTTTTCAATGCCCAGACCCACAGGCCACGATCCAATTCCTCTTAATTTTCCCTTGGATAAATAATGTAAGTGAATTCCTCACTAGAAGACAACCTTCCCCAACATCAAGTCATCATGGCAGCAGTTTTCTTATCCTCTTCTAATTAACTAAAGGTCTTTTTGGAAGGCAGAAACACAGAATTGGACACGATATCAATAAGAAGACAGCAGCAATCTCCTAGTTTCTGCCTACTGTCTTGCTACTGAAAGATTCAAAGATATCATTCAGTCCCTTTCTTACAGCAGAGAACTGAATATCTATTATGAGCATTTCTAGAATTACTGCCTCCTGAGGTACAGCTCCCTGCCTTCATTTCAAGTTTGCCGATCTGGGTGTGGAATTTCTCAGGGTTTGCAGTAGAAAAATGCTTATAACGAGGAGCAGCAGTGATGCCCAAGGAAGCAGCACCTCTTGTGAGGTTAATATTACATCCTGAATATGGTGTAAGCCAGTTCTGAGCCAATACAAAAAAAAAAAAAAAGGTAAATACTTCTCAGTGGACCTGTCCAACTGATGCAAATTTTAGGTCTCAGATCTGTCACTCAGGAAGGTGACCTGTATATTCTGTATTGGTTTTTGCCAAAACAGTGTGTTATTAGTGTCACTTGATGCTGGTTGATGAGAGGAAACGGCCACTTGCTTTGTCCTTCCTACATTTATCTGGAACTGGTAGTTCCCAAACATCTGGATTGATGGATTCTTCTCACGTGTCAAGGTTTCTTATCAAACCTACAATTAAGAATGTGAAGGGTATGATTTTCCTCCCACTTAAGGCAGGTGTGTGGTCTAAACAGACACTTTGGGCTTCACTAATACCAGTGGGGAAAACGAGGTGTCTCCAGAGGGTGAGGTGATACACTGCCAGGAGGTGCTCCTAGGAGGATGGGATGAACTGCTCCTTGGCATGTCCAGGCTCTCTTGGTGGATTGCAAGACAGCTGCCATAGCTCAGAGACACAGCCTTCAGCTGCCTAAATTTGGATAGTCCACCCCCCACCCTTCACCTTAGTCTGACAATATCCTGGCTCTGGACCCTTGCAGCCCAGCTTAGCATAGTCCTGTTCTAGCCTGCAATGCCCAGATTAACATCACGCCTGGTCTGCAGCATAAAGATCACACTGCACACTCAGCTGCTTTGATGGGCTCTCCCTGAGCCCATCAAAGACACCCAGGCCTGCACTTTACCAGGCACCTGCCCCTGCAATATTTCATGAGTTAAACCAGATTCTGATCAGCAGCAGATGCTGCACCTCGCTCTTGCTGTGATCAGCATCTGGCAGAGAGAAAATGGCTTGAACTAGACTCTGGAAAAATTAATTGCTGAAATTTAAGTGACAGAATAATAATTATTATAATTGCAATAATTGCAGTAATTGATAGTAACGGTTCCTCTTTGCATGCCCCTGGGGAACTTGCATTGCAGGCCAGCTCTGCGAGGTGCTCTATAGACACACAACAAGGAGGATTTCCTGGAAGCTTGAGCACAAAAACATCCATGGTTCCTCTTGTCACTCTTTGTATCAGCTCTTCGTGCTGCCAGGAGCGGGCAGCAAGAGTAAGAGAAACTTCAGGCTGCCCAGTTTGGGGTTCACATAATAACCTCACTTTCCTAATGCGAGTGTTAAACAATAGGACGCAGTGGAAATTTAGGGTAAATGCACGAAAACAATGAGACCAGTTTCAGGCAGTGGTATTAGAAAACAGCCAGATGTGGTTTGCCAGTACTGGGGCAAGCATCACAGCACAACAAACGTGGTGAAGGGGGTTCACAAACACGAGCCCTAGTGGGGAAGCACACAAAATGTCTGGTTTGGGAGTAGCTTGTTTGGGGGATGCCAGGACTGAGAGGCAATGGCAGGTGGGAATTCACTGCCCAGCTCTGGGAGGGATGGACAGGGAGGGACCAGCCTCAGGCAGCCTTTCCATAGGTGCACCTTCAAGACAAAAGTGGTGGGGAAAGGTGTTCAGTGCTGCCTCTGTGCTCCCAAGGCCATCTAGAGAGGGGAAAGGACATCACGGCAATTTTTCCTTTAGATATATTTTCAACCTAAACAGAGGTTTCTGATGTGCTGCTCTTAAGTAGTCATGCCTTAGAAACGTGGTGGAGAAAGGGCCATGGATATTCAGGGAATTTAAAGCAGACAGTGCAATTATGGTAATTGGTTTTGACCTCCTGAAGGACCCAATCCATGGAATTACAGCAGTCCTGGTGGCACTCGTGACTGGGCGCTGACATGGGATGTGCATTTCAGAAAGCCACCCAGCCTTGACTTCAGAACCTCAAGTGATGGATAATTTTTCCATTCTTGGAAATTGCTCCAGTGGTTAAAAAAAAAAAAAAAAAAAAAAAAAAAGCTGCGCCTTATATCCACCTTTAATTTTTCCATCTTCAGCTTCCAGACATTGGATCTCATTTTGCTTTGTCTGCTCAATTAAAGAGGACTGTAATATCAAATACCATCTTCTTGTATAGATACCTATAGGTCAAATTACTTCTTACCCCTCTCTCTAGTAGGCTAAATAGGATAAATTTCTTCACATTCATTTCTAAGCTTCCTTTTTTTCCTAGGCCTCCCATCATTTTTATAGCTCATTTTTTCAATCATTCAGTTTTCAACATCTTTCCTAAAGCTGAACACCAAACTTACAGATAAAGCTCAAACAAAGATGTTGGCTATGTCCTACACACCAAGAAATTGTGGTCCTGCTCCTAAAGCTCCACATCTCCCATGTCCTGAGGAGCTGAGACCTGGACATAATGCTCCACATGACACAGGGCTCATGAGGCAGAGGGTCAGGATCACCTCCCTGGCCTGCTGGCTCTGCCCTTCCTAAGGCACCCCAAGGAACCACTGGCCTTCCAGCAAGGAGCACTGCTGGATCAGGGGCAGAGGGGCAGGTTCTTGTCCACCAGCATCCCCAGCTCCTTCTTCTCAGCTCTGTTTCTCAGCAGGGCGTCCCCCGGAGTGTGGATGGGCTCATTGCTCCCCACATGCAGGACCTGCACTGAACTTCAGGCAGTTCAACTTTGCTGACTTTCCAGCAGTTCTTCTCTACCCTTCCCTCCAGCCTGTCAAGGTCCTTCTGAAGAGTTCACAGCACACAGGGATAAAGAGCAGCACCCTTGTGGAGATGCCAGGGAATAATGTTAAAATAAGGGTTTTTTATTACTTGAAAAAAAAAAAAAATAGGTTGTTTTTTTTTTTTTTCTGTCTGAAAAAGGCTTTTGATGGCCTAAAAGATCCCATGGTGAAAGAATGAACATTAACTAACATGTTTCTAAAAAACCCAGAAACTTTAAAAGTAAACAAAACCAGTGAATGAAAGATACAGAAACCTAATCAAAATCTGAAAATAAACAAAGAAGTGTTTTTTCTCCGCAATACACTTTCCAGGGGGATGATTGGGCTAATTAAAGTGGGAATATTCATCTGGGCACCAGAGTTTTGCCCTTATTTTAAAATTCCTCCCTGTTTTAAGACGGCACCATATTCTGTGGACCTTTGGTTTGGTAGGGTCCTCAGAAATCTGATGCTGGGTGAGTAACTCAGAGCATCCCAGCCCTACAAAAATCTGGTCATATTTTTGAACAGACAGCACGTGGGGATGAGCATGAATGCAGCAGACAGAGAAATCTATGACTTCTGAGTGTGCCAAAACCTGAGAAAGAGTTAATACAGTAAATAGGATAAAGGGCGCTTCTGGACGTAATTTACTTGGATTTTTCTAAAGGCTTTTTGGTGGAGTTCCTCACAGGAGACTCTTAAGGAAAATAAATATCTGTAGGGTAAGGGGCAGCATCCTGTTGTGGGTCAAAAACTGCTCAAGCAATGGGATACAAAGGGTAGGAGTGAATAAATGATCCTTGGAGCAGAGGGAGGTTAAATGGGAAAGACTCAAGGGACTAGTTTTGGGAGGGGCATCACTGAAAATATTTATTAATGGTTTGGAGAAGGAAGAGGGCAGAGCAAGAGGTGAGATCTGTCCAGGTGGCATCATACTGTGTAGGGTTTTATTTGTTAATAGAAGAAGGAAAGAAATTTATGAAAGACAGAACTATGAGGGATTGTGAGAAGCCCTAGAAAGATTTTATCAAGCTGGGAGATGAATAACCTGGAGGACTGTGAGACAAATGCAAAACTGGGCAGTCAGGGAAGCCTGTCTGTGCTTCACAAGGGCCCTGCAGGGGTGGGCTGGAGTTTAGCAGAGTCCTTTAAGGGAAGAACAAACCCACTGACATGGTATCAGGCAAAAGGAAGTAACCAGCAGCTGCCAGAGTTGAGAATAGACAAGTTGAAAGCAATCCCCCAAAATGTAATTCCCAAGCTGGTAGGCAAAGACCTTGACCCAGTTCCAGGAATGAGTCTCTCATCATCAGGTCACTGGGGTGGGAGGGAGAAGAGGAAGTGAAACATCTGGAGCTATAAAAAAATGCAGTGTTAAAAAATATTCCTGCCATTCTGTATCCCTTGTAAGGTTGTGAAATGAGCAAGTGTGAGAAAAACATGGGTGTGGAGTCCCTTGTGTCACCACAGGCATGAGAGTTCAACAAGAGGTATCAGGGTGAGCACAGTTCTGCCTCAGCTTGCAAGGCCATGGGGAAAGTGGTCCCAGCCTGGACTCATGAAACCCTTAGACATCTCAGAGCATCTGCTCTGGGGACAGAGGAGAACTGTAACACTCCTTTTGCTGGAATCACACAGATATCCAGTGTTTTCAGCAGTTTGTTGTTCAAGGGGCTTTGGTAGAGCTGGTGAGGTGACCTGGTGTCCTGAACACCATGGTAACGCCCAGAGCCTGAAGCAGGAGTCTTATGGCTGGTGGAGAAGAAGGTTGCAGAGTGAGAAAACAATTAGCCTGGAGGATTTATCATTGGCCTGCTTTAAATGGTGTGTGTGGTGTTGTCTCCTGGCCCTGGTGCCTCTCCTGGCCCTGGTGGTTCCTAGCAAGCTCCAAGTGCTGGCATTTTGAGCTGGCATTTTTCATGACAGTGCTGCTGCGTGTTCTGTCCTCATGCCAGGGGCCATCTGCCCTGTCAGCACACTGGCGACCCTTCTGCTAAGGGGAATTGTTCCTGTGTTGACCAGAGAGGTCCTCTGTGCTGAAAGTCATGGAGCAATAGCTTTGAAGCTTGCAACAGCATGAGATCCAGGGCTATGCTGGTGTTTTGTCCACAAAGAAGGACAATGAAATACAAATATTCCTGAATTTCTTGCCCCCACTTGGGGCTTTCCTATACTAAGTTTTTCACTGTTTCACATTTTGGGTTCTGCACCACCAGTAACAGTAGCTGCACTTTGTAAGTGACATCTGACTGGAAGAAAAGCAGTATTTGCTTGTGAGTGTCCAAGCTCTCATGAGCATGCCCTGCCTTTTCCTGAGCCTTCTATCAGGTATGCTCTCTGCTGCCACTCATCATCCTTCACATTTTGTAATTAGCTCAAGCATGTGCTGAGAGGAACCAGCAAAGAGATTCCCTGTTGCTATCTAGGCTGAAGATCTGAGGTGTCTGTGCTGTCTCAAGCCTGGAGCCTGATTTCCAGCCTGCGCATCACAGGCAGCAACCTCACCATGGCCTTCCATGCTGCTCTCCATCCTCAGGCAAGGCTATCAAGGCTTGCTCCTCCAAAATTGCTTCAGAGCATGCTGCTAGAGAGCTCCTCAGACCACGTCATCCTTCACCACCAGACACACCAGGATGTCATTCGCTGTTGTGGCTGAGCTTACTTTGAAATAAAACCTCTCAATGCAGTGAGTTTCCAGCTGGCAAATGGCTGCCTCTGGGCAACACGGAAATCTTCCTATTCAAGTGTGTGTGTGATTGCTGTAACATCTCAGCATTTGGCAGTGTTTATGCCCACAATGCCCTTGAAAGGTGGACAAGTGCAGCTGAGCTCCTTTCTACAGTGGAGAATTCAGCCTCCCTCGAACCCAAAACTGCTTTGCTCACAGGCATCAACAAAACTCCTGGAGGAGGAGACTTGAAAGCAAGCCTTACCCTTTCTTACTTCTTAAACTCTTCTTCACCTGAACTCTTCACAAGATTTAAAGTCCTTTAAATCTGCTGATAAAAAAAATATTCCATCTGCTGTTCCATCAGAAAACATGCAAATCAAGCATTTTGCCTCTTGCCTACTTTCCCCATGACAAAATCTGGCCAGAGTGGAGGATGAGGAGCATTTTCACCCAACCACAGCATGAGCATGTTGACAATCAATTTTAGGCAGGTAGTTCATATTCTCAGTGATACACAGAGTTCTCCTTTCAACAGTTTTCCTGCTATATTGCAGCTCCTTTAACAAGTTGCACAAGTTTTATTCTTTATCCTTAGAAAACCTTCACGGTGTCCTCAGAAACAAACATTTCTTCCATGACACATCGCTGTCAGGAGTGGCTTTCCTGGTTTAGCTGCATGATGTGATAACTGAAAACAAGCAGAAACAAGATTATTGAAGCCATAGCCCCCTCTCTTCAAGTGTGCTGTCAGGGACTGGGGCTTTCTAAACTGCTTTGTCTCCCAGGCTCCTGATTTCCAGAGTCTGCACAAATTCTGATGGGTTTCTTGGACATGACCTTTAACACCCAGGCTCAGCCTCTGCAGCCTCTCAGGTTGTACTGACCTTTTGTCCATGGTAGAGATGCTTTAAAACACTGACAGAAATTCAGAAATCCTGGGGCCAGATGGGAACTTTTGGATGTATTCTTCAAACCGGCAGTATAACACGTACAACAGAGTTTCATCCAATTATGCCAGCACGGAGCCTAGGAACATGTGATCATTGCAGCTGGTTGAAAAAATACTAATTACTTTTCAGAGGATATACACATTATATATCAAATATATATGCTAACATATGCAAATTTTCTTGTGTGCAAAAAATAAAAGTCTAGGGGGGTTCAGGATGTTTTTGCTGTCAGTGTGCCTGTCAGTTTGGAGCATTAAGAAAATGTTCCTGAAATAAAAGACATCTTTTCCTTCCTGGTGAAATTCCTGAAAACAGTATCTAAGAAAAGGCTCATTTTGTTTAAAAAAAAAGAAAATGTGAACCAACTCCAGCTGCTTTTCTACTCTGTGACATTGAGGGAGCAGTTCATGTGTCTGGTGGATGTTTCCAGCCCCTGAGGAGACGTCCAGGACATCCCACCTGGCCTTTCTAGGGTGCAAGAGCCTGCCCTCCATTGTATCACCAGCCCTGTGCAGATGTTTAGGGTCCTTTGGGGTGTCCCCAAGGGCACCAGAGGCTGCGCCTTCTGCTGCAATAAGACATGTATACACATAACAACAGAAAATGCAGAGCAGTTGGGGAGCTGTGCTCTGGAAAGACACTTGCTGATGAATGCCTCCACCCCAGGCTCACAAATAATCTGGAGACAGTAATTTTAATTCCTGTGGCACCTTCCATCCTCAGCCACGCTGCTCCCCACAAGTCATCTGGATGACAGTCTCTGCATGAGCACATCAGCATTTAGCTGGTCGCAGCCCATCGCGGCCTCCAAGGGAGCGCATTTGCACAGAACCTGCTTTTCCTCCCCGGTCAGCCAGGGCACAGGGCGCTGCAGGGTGCCACTCTCCCTCCTAAAACTGCTGCACAACAGGGCTGGCAGATGACTGCAGTTTCAAGCACAGGCAGGGAAGCAGGGATCTCCAGCATTTCCTACCCCTCTTGGTGCAGGAGTCTGGTTCCACCCCTTCTCTGAGTGTGAAGCACCCAAGAGAGTCCTTGCCTGCCTTTGTAACCTTTTTATCCCCAGACCTCTGGAAGATGTGAGAGTCTCCCATCCTATTCAGTCTCATCCCATGACCTTACTGCAAATTGTTTGAGACTAAGGACATAATAGGAAAGAAGCTGGGAACTGAGCCATGCCATAAGGATAAGTGACTTGTCAGGTTACTGCAGTTCTATCTTTTCCTTTACACAGGAAACAGCTTCAGGATATTGGGAGAGGGCTGCCAGCATGTGCATGGGAGGGACAGCAGAGAGGTGATGGGAACAGGGTTCCCAGCCAACACTGTCCAGAGGGCAAGAGAAGGAGTCATTCACTATGGAGGACATGATGGGAAGCCCAGGACAAATGTGATCCATCTCCCCTGGAGCTGACGTCCTTGGGAGGGATTGTGCCCCACATGACTGATAACCCCCTCATGATGCGTGGTTCCAAATCCTTGGCTCAGTCATCAGCATCCGGGAGAAGCATCACACTCACAGTGTTAGATCTCCCCTGCAGTATGAAATGGGACAGGGGTTTGGAAAATTGTGCTGGTGGTGCTCCTTCACCCTGTCTCTGTTATGGAAACCTAGAGCACCATCTCAGGGGAGCAGCAGGTCAACATTCCCCAGCCTAAATCTGCCAGCACCAAAGGCTGCAATGGTACAGCAGTTTGGCCAGAGATGGGAGACTGGAGATGCCTCAGATGCCTGAATGAGAGGTCATTGTGTTTTGACTGTGACCAGGGGGCTCAGGGCCATGCTTGGCATTGTTTGTACCTCTAACCTCAAGCCAAAGGAGTCAGCTCTCCCATGCAGAGCACAAGGCCTTTCTCTTTTCTTTCTAACCTTCTGCTCAAACATCCCCTGGATTCTCTCCCTGGCTGCACAGCTTTGCCACATCTCTTCCAGCCACCAAGGGACTGATTTCTGATTTGCAGTCAAATCTACCTGGAAGGGTCCTGGACTAGGGGTAAGGTCCTGAAAAAATGGCCTGTCCCCAGCTGCACCCTGGCACAGTCCTTCCTCCCCCAGGCATCCAGCGAGATGCCTTCAGGGAGGGGTGCACTGTGATGTTTGCAGAGGGCTCAAGATTGTGAATGGATGTGGCCCTTCACAGGGAGGTGATGAGGCACATGACTCTACCTAATCTTCTCTGATCCTCCCCCTAGCATGTAAAAAACCTCCTTACTTTCAGGACCATAGGGATTTTTTGTACATTCAGGTTTCCTGGGGTCCATCTTGCATGTGCAATATCCTAGTGGTGAAGCAGACCACTCAGAGACCTCCTTATTCCATCTCATGTTTTCTTTTTTAAACACGTGGAGATTGCCTTCACTGTTGCAGTGCTCACATCTCAGTGAGTCCCACAGCCCACATGCTCCCAAGAATGTGAGCTTCAGTGTACCACACTGATTTCTTCCTGGAAAGTGTCTGGCCAGGGACACGTATCATCATGGACATAGTGACACTTCTCATTGCAGATCCCCAGGAACATCTCTTCCATGGCAATTTTTTTTTCCTGGCTTGCAATGCTGCTGGGTGACATTATTTTGATTAATAACTTATTCTACCATGCTGGAGCCTATGGGTCACAGGCTCCTCCAGCAGAGAGAGGCTCGGAGCTGATGGCAGGTGTCAGCAGACAGAGAACCAGTGTAAATGAAGTCATCCAAGATTAAGAAAGAGGAAAAGCAAACTGCAAGAGAAGGAATTTTTTTTATAGTAGGCAGGTGGGAGGGGAGGGAAGAGGGAAGGAGGACAAACTCCATGCTGAAGTGTTGGAGCCTCTTCCCTCAATACCCAGCTGCTGCTTGACTTCAGCTTCAGCAGCTCACAGCTGAACAATTACATCCTGTTCTGCTCCCATTTGCCTGTACTGGGGGCTTGTTTTCCCTCATTGCTCCTTTTCTCTGGTACCTCTTATCTGGCCACCTTCACCACCCAGTGCTGGGCTTTGCCAGTAAGTGAGACTCAATTCTGAAACCTTGGTGGGTCTTTTCCACTCTGCCTTTGGCCACTTCACCTCCCAGCCGGGGACAGGGAGCTGTGGGAATTGAACTAATCCTCCATTCCTCATCTGCCATCCAGTGAGCTGCTCCACTTTCCTCGTGCCTCAGCTTCCCTCAGAGTACCCTCCCCACAAGGCAGCAAGGCTGGCCCAACCCATCTTTGCAAACTGCTTTCCAATCCTCAGGGAGAATGGCAAAATATGATTAATATGACTATTTATTTTGCAGGCATGCAGGAGGTAAAGGTGGAAGTGCTGAGACATATATTTGATTTGGCAAATTAACACATCATAAGACATAACCATAAAAAATGCACAGCCTCCTAACATTGCTTCACTACTTCCCCCCCACCCCCTATCCTTGCTGGATGAGCTGTAATGAGAGAGTAAGGTGAGAGAGCTGTCAAAATAATCTTCCCTGTTACACTCCATGTGGTTGCAGGGATGGGAGTTGCAAAAATAACACTTTTTGCAGTCTTCAGGCTAGACCTCCCCATTAGTGAGAAAGGCTGCACAGCCCTGCTGCTTTTAGGCACTTGCTCTGTGTAATGAGTGCCACCCACTGAGGAGTGAAGTGTTCTCCATCCCTCTGCTTTCCATGGTGAGATCACCCTGTCCAGCAGGGATGTGCAGCAGGAGGAAGTCAGAGCAAGACATCATCTACCCCCTAAGCCAGGCTTGTCCTCAGAGTTCCTGCCCCAGACAAGCACACTGGGCTAGATCAGCAATTCATGGAAAGTGTGGGGCAGATTTGGCAGAACTCTTCTTCCCAGGGGTCTGATGCTCTCTTGCTCTCCACTGTCATTTGGTGGGAAGGTAATGAGAGGTCTCAGTGCATCATTACAAAAGCACATTCACATCCTGGCTGAGCAGCCCGGAGGTGCCAAGGGCCAACAATGCTGGGGGCAGGTTCCACCTCCCCAGAGCTGGACAGAAAATCTGGGGCACTTCAGCCAGAGCCAGTCTCCTCCACCTCTCTTTCCTAGGCATGGAAGCCTTCCTTGAGCTCTCTGCTGTGGGGTGAGGCTGATCACAGCACAGGAGAACTTTATGTCTCTCCACGGATGAGAAGGTGAATTTACTGATGACAGATCAAGTTTCAACACTTACACGGTGGAATTGCAGCATTGGTGGCTAGAGTAAGGGGCATCATTGCCAAAACCAGGATGTGTCTCCTGGCTGGTGGGCCCATGTCTGGGACAGGTTGTCATGAGATCTTTTACAGGAGGAGAAAGCTGCAAGTGGCAGATCTGGCACCATGCCCTGGGATTCAATTTTTTAGTCTCAGCCCCAAATACAATGACTTATTGTCTGCACCACCAAGACTGACATGGGACTCTGGGGAAGTTTCCCATCCTGAAGTGGTCATCAGCCAGCTGGGTCTGTCAGGGAGATGCTGGAGCAGGACAAAGTGGGCAAGAGCCAACGATGCATCAGGGAAAAGGGATGAGAATCCCAAAGCTGACCTGTGATTTCAGGCTGTGGTTATCAGTGGTGACACCCCTGCCTGGCTTGTCATGTGTTTTGAGGCAGGATGCAGCTGTGTTTTGCATTCAGGAGCTCAGCTGGCTCTTGCAGGTAACAGTCTGGCTTGTCACACTCACCTCACAGCTCGGGACCAGTGAGAACTGCCTTCTGCCACTCCAAGTTTTCCAAGCACTGGTCAGAGCTGCATGAGCAGCTCTTTTCCTCAAAAACAACACGGTATAGATTGAAATAAAATGTCAGCTTAATTCTAAATCAAGGGGTTTGTCATTCACAGGCTGCTGCTTGCTAATAACCCTGACACATTTCAAGGCAGAGCTGCGTGCTTTTCCCTGGGATATTCTGTGCCCAAGAATACCTCTCTGATGCTGGCAAGTGGAAAGCAGCCACTATTCCTCACAGACCTGGGAACACACAAGTGTCCAGAGGGCTATGTGGCTTTGTCACCTATGCAGGATTTTTCCATGAGGAGATGGGAGGATGTCTCCTTACCCAAGCAGGGCAATGTCAGACATTATGTCCTGCATTCTGAGTTCCCAGCAAGAGACATCCACAAGAGCTTCCAGCCTGGCTGATGGCATGGTCAGTGCTGCAGAAGGTGAGGCCAGCTGGGATTCTGAGAAAACACAATGTTATTTCCATCCAGCCACACCAGGCTCAGGCAACCCAAAACCAGGGAGAGCTCCCATCCCTGCGCAGGCTGGGGACTGACCCTGGAGCAGGCAAAGGGGAAGCAACATTAATAAGAGTGAAACTTAAAGACTGTCTGAAAACACATGTGCTGCTGCCAGTAAGGAGGGGAAGTATTTTGAATTCAGTTGAGGCTTTCTCTGGCTCAGGGTGACCTTTAGAGAACCCACATCCCAGTTCACACTTTCCAGTGGAGCTGGCAATGCAGCTGGCTCTCCATTCTCATCATGACCTTTTTTTTTTTTTTTTTTAAATTATCTTTTTATTTTTTTCCCCTTTTTCAGCTGAAATATTTATGCAGGTTTTTGGGGGTGTAGCTTTCATCACTCCAACCAAGAGGAAATGGTCATATCACAAAGCAGGTTACAGTATATGGCCCTGGGGATAGCAAGGCCTTTGGTAACACTTCTTCCCATGGCCTTTCTCCTAGGTAACCTAAGAGCAGGAAGGTTTATGAAGCTGATCCCATCCGACCCCACGGAGAGATTTAGCCTAAACATCTGAAGGATGAGAGTCACAGAGAAGAGGGAGCAGAGGGAGAGGGTTTGTAGCAACAGCTTGAAATAGGGGAGAATATTAGGACAAGAACATAAAGGAAGTCGGAGAAATAACACCATCTCATTTACCACTCAAGCACGCAGTGTTTGTCATATAGAAATAAAAACAGTGGGGAATGATTCCCCAAGGAGACCTTCTTATCTGACAGCATTAATGCAAGATAGACCCTTGTGTTCATGCAGGCAGTAACACAGACACTTGTGCAGACCCACACACACACACACACACACACACACACACAGAGGATTGGTTTGAGAATGGGAAGGGAGGAAGGCAAGAAATCTTTAATCTTCACTTTCAGAGCAATAAGCAAGTGCACCACTACCTCTGTGCTGCCCACAAAAGCAGACACCATCCAATTCCCCACTGCTGTACCTGTAGGAGAATGGCTCTGGCAGGGAGGGGCTGCCTCACTGCATATCCACACAACAGCTTGAAAGCAGGAAAAGTACCACGTACAGGAGGGGCAAGAGAAATCCAGAGCAGAGCTGGTCCTCAGTCTGCCTGATGTCCTGGCAGAGCCCACAAAGATGCCAGAGACACCACAAGCCCCAGGACAGCCGAGCCATTGTGTCCCTGCTCAGGCAGCCCTGAAGCAGGACCCGCAGCCTCCTGCAGAGGCTGTGCCGTGGGCTTGGCTCTGAGCACCTTTTTCTGCATCCATTGAGCTTTTCCCCTCTTTACCACCTAGATACCCACTGATTTATACTAATCCTGTGAGCTTTGTCCAGCCTCCTGCTGGCTCAGCCTCGGGCTTTTCCAAGCTTCTGGCAATCCTGTCCCATCTCACTCCTTTCTGAAAAGCAGGGGAGAAGAACAAGGTGCTCCCCATAGCTTATCAAACTGTGATCCTAAAAATATCCTGTTGGCCAAGGTCATCTCTGTGGAGCGTTTAGAGATCAATGCTGAGCCCTGCTGCTGATTTCATCCAGTGCAAACACATAACTACCAGCAATCTTGATGCTGCAGTGCTGGAAAGCAATGTTTCAAACACAATCTTTTAAGAAGCAACAGAGACCAAGCAAACAGGTGCCCTATGAGCTTGACAAAAACTCAAATCCTCTTCAGGGGGAAATTAACTAGCACTGCTGCTGGCTGGATCCAATTTATTAAGGTCCCAGAGAAAGCAACCATGAAGAAAAGAGATAAACAATCTTCAGAGAGAACAATTGCAGATCAGTTGTGACATAATCAGGAGACCAGTTTCTCAAGGATGGAGAAAGGGAATGCCAGGCCTTTCTCTCATTAATCAGAATTAAAAGCCAGAAATATGCTGTCTATCTCTGCTCTACAGCAGTGCTGCAATTGATTGCTAATTGTTCTCTTTGGAGATTATTTATCTCTTTCCCTCAGGATCCTTCCTTCCTCCCCTCTCTGTTTCTTCACATAAAAAAAGAATGACCCTAAAGTGTCTTAAAAGGAGAATTTGCAGAATGAGAGATGCTTTGCAGTGTCATTACGAGCTCACAAGCAGCTGGATGGGGAAAGGAATTACCCATTATGGCCAGAATTTTGTCTGTTTAGTGGGAAAGGGCAGATTGTAGCTTTAAGAGAAACATCAGAGAGTTGATATATGAGAAACCAAGCCAAATTTCCTTCTCCCTGGCTCTCAGTGTTCTTGGGTTAGGCACCATGTGATGTATGAAGCAATGTTTTGAGCCCTGGGAGACCTAATCTGGTAATGCTGGTAAGAGCAGGGTCCTTCAAAGACCTTCCAAACCCTCCTTCTGCTCAGCAGTTTAAGCACAGTTGAGTTGAAGATGGAAACTGAAGTGTCTATGTGCATTTGAGGGTCACCTTATCTTTTAGTTAGAGCTTTACCATATTACAAAATTCTTATTTTGTCTGAAGGACTAGAGCCAAGCCAGCAACCCAGGAATGCCAACCAGAAAGTTTTGAACCTGTTAAAACCCTTTGCCCAGCAAGCACCGGGAATGGGAAGATGCCAGGAATGAGAGCACAAATACTGCTTTTGGGAGGTGGTTTGTAGCTGGAAGGCAAACAGCCCATTACTGCTGTCTCCACATCCTTGGTGCTGCAAAGAGAGTGCATGGACAACCAAGTGTCACAGTCTGGTCCCCTGTGAGCCTCAGAATGACGTCCACACCTGCATGTCTGAATGAGACATGGGAGGAGAAGGACTGTGCTGGGAAAGAACGTGGAAAACCCTCCCTGCCTGCCTGACTGGAGGGAGAGGAAGGAGCCCCAAGGGGCAGCTGTTCTGCCCTGTCCTGGACAAGGAGGTCTTGGCTCTCCTTAACTCTCCTGGCACAGCTCATTTCCAAACACTAGTCTGATGAATTCCAAGCTGTTCCCACCTCGCCGTGCCTGTGATGTGCCCCAACATGCTGCACTAAACCTCTTCTGCTGCCCAGTGCACTCAGACACCATGTTTCAACTGTTTATTAGTTTCTGTGTTTCTTCCTAAGTCTGGAGTGGGGCATTTCTGCCCTTTCTTCTGCCAGACTGTGCTTGCTTTTACCTCCCAGCCTGGCATGAACACTGGATGCAAATGTGTCTGTGTGCCAGAGCATCACTTTGCTGCCCTGACAAGCAGCAGCAGGGGCACCGCTGGCCATTGCATAGAGCACAGCCAGTCCCGAGGGGAAGAGGTCTATTTCCCTGTGGAAAGGCTCAGCCTGAGGGTTGAAAATGTGCTATGAAACTCTGAAAGCAGCATTGCAGGGGGGAATCAGCCTGGCGTGTGTCACCTAACTCTCACCTCACCGTGAGTCAGAGGGAGGGAACAGCACCTATCCCTGAGGGACCCCAACCTGTGATGGGATGGGAAGAAATGCCCATTGTCTTCAGGAAGGTTTATTTGTTTGCCTCTGCCTGTCAAATGGAGATCATCAAACCAGAAGGGTTGGCAAGACAAGATCTGTTACTGGGTGGAGGCGTAGGGGCCCTGGACTAGAAGCAGCTAGGGAAGGGTGAAGGGTGATAATTATTATTGCAGAAGAAATTCCCAGCTGTGGAATCAGCACGTCTCATTAGACTTTAAAACTGAGCAACACGGAAAGGTGACCACGCCTGGAAGTAGCCAGCTACAAGCAAGGACATCCCCACCCCACTTCCTCCCAGTTTTACCTTTCCTGCTTCCACATCCACAGGCTGGGGAAGGTTTCCTGGAGTAAAAGAAATGGCTCAGTTCTGGACAGACACAAAACTTGCTGCCCTCCCTTTGAAATACCTGTTTTCCTGTTGGTTTGCTAACTGGAGCCTGTAAAAGTATCCACGCTCAGGTTCTCCCTCTCTGTGTGGCTACACACAGAAGTGCTGCTGTGCAGGATGAGACACTTTAGGAAAGGACCTTGATCACTCCAAGCTATGAGTCCAGCGTGCTCTCTGCAGTTGGAAAAATATTTTAACTTGATTTCACCACTTGCTGTTTCCTACGAAGATTCAGAAGGGAAAACACACTTAAAAACACACTTCCACTTCAGTTTCTCAACTTGAAATGGTCATTAATTTTCTCTTTACTTGCAAATGACATTGTCCTTCACTTCGGGGTGGGGGGAAGGAAAAGAGATTTAAGACAAAATATGTAATGGTAATGAATAGATTTTGATTAAATTCTTGATGGAAAAATTCAACAGGTCCTTGATTAGACTTTTAATGAAAATCAGTGATGCAAAGTAGCCAACAGCACAGAAGTCGGAGCACTCAGGGTAGGCAAGGGAGAATCAGCCTAGCTGAGTCTCATTTCATCCCTCCTGCACCAAGAAGTGGTCATTGGCAGCTGGCCAGTCTTGAGCACTGTTCTTTTCATTTCTTTTCCCACAACCTATAAATACATTTAAAATAAAATTAAGAAACTTGGTTTCACTCCAGTTCAAGAGACTGGGGGAAAAAAAAAGGAGATGAAATAATAAGCAAAGAAAACAAAAGGCAGACTTTTAATAATTTTTTTCCCTGTGAAATAAAACCATTGTTTTACGACTTTAGTGATAGAGCAGGTGTCAGGGTAGATGTGACTTGGTGGAAAGGCATGTCAGCTCTGTTGCATGAAGTGTGCAGAAATCTTCCCTATAACACCATCCAAAGTGGTTTGTACCAGCAAATATTTGCCTTCTGCATAGCAGTAAAAAGGATTGTTCTGTAGTTCTCTGCACTGGGGTCATTTGAGTCCTGGTACAACAAATATTGCTTCTAATGAGAGAGAACAGTGCTTGATCTCTGGATAAAGGCAATCAAAATCCATTTGGCATGGTAAGTCCAGAGAGGGAGGAGGAGAACAAGAACTCAGCGAACAAAAGGAACCACAGCAGCATGAGGATCCCAGAGAACAAAGGCAGGTGAGAGCTGTCCAAGAGTACTGTGAGGGAAGCACCAAAAAGGCCACAAAGCCCCCACAAGAACTTCCTTTACGCATGCTCTGGCTCAGGCTGAGTGGTCTCCCAGTGCCCGCAGGGGAAGCAGAAGGACAAGTTGTCCTCTGGTGTTTCATTCCCAGGGTAAAGAGCAGCCCCCTCCTCTGAACTGTCCCCTCAGAGGTCGCTCTACATGGAGATAAAAGCACTTGGACTGCACACAGACCTCATGCTGGAGGCTCCTACTGCGTCCCAGTGACTGTGGGCACTCAAGCCCTCCTGCTCCAGGGGGTCACTGGAGTGGTGTCTTAAAATACCAGTGATTGCAGCTGGCAGGAGCCTTGCAGACCCATGCATTGCATGCATCCATCAACAGCCCTGCAGCAGCTGGGGGTGTTTGAGGAATGCCTGGTTGAGGAAGGTTATTTGTGATGTAGTCCCTGTGAGCTTCATTGTGCTGAACGACCAAGTGAGCAAAGACAAAAGGTCCCTGTGTGGCCAGGAAGACACAAGGGAGGCAGAAGTGCTGCTGGAGAGAGTAGCTTGGCACACCTCTGTGAAGGGATGAACTGGGGAGGAGTGGTAGGGAAAATGATATTGAGCCTTTAAGCACAATTTGTGGTGTGTGGGAGCATGGGTTGGTGCTGCCTGTTTCAGTGCATGCACGCAAAGCTCAGGTTTGGGGAGCAAAAGCAGCTGCAGGGATAACCCTATTGCAGACTGCACCACGCTCTTCCCTCCTCCTGGCTGCTGGCACTACCAGGCTGCAAACCAGAGCCACAAACCCAGTCCTCTGAGTGACTGCAGACACAGGAGATGGGCTTTGTCTCTGTAACACAAATGTGACACTTCTGCTTTTGCCATCTGCAAAATGAGTGTTTTACACAACCTCCCCTGTTTCTGCAGGGGAACAGAGATGGGCACTGTGTCTGGCAGGCTTCAGATGCCCGTTCACACCAGTCACGCAGGTCCTCCATCAGGCTCCTCCCTGTGGTCCCCTGACTCTCTACCCAGTGATAAATCACTCTGCACAGGGAGCTCAGGTGGAGAAAGGCAATAGAAGCTTCTAAAGGGCAGCAAAGTGAGAAAAGAGCCATCTTCCATACAGATGTCCCTTGTACCACAGTTAAAGTGGAAACAACATGCCACATCAAAGAGGGGAAATTAAAAATATAGCAAATATGTCCCTCCACTCTGCAGCTATCACCTGGGAGTTTGCATAAAGTTTATGACACTCCTTCATTGTTAGAAACCAGCAGTAAAGGAGCCAGACATTTATTTTGCAGCTTGGCTCTGCTCCTTGAGCAATAAATGCTGCACAATGTGGAGCCAGGTCTGCAAACACACTGTGCCTCTGCAGGAGCAGGGCTGAATGCTGCAAGGTGGTCCTGGGATGCTGATGCTCCTAAGTACCTGGAAGTGCCCTGATGGAGTACAACAGGGAGAGAGACAAAATGAATGCATCAGCGCAGGCCTGCAGTGATGATGAGGTGTCTGTACTACCGTGGTAGCTGCTTTCTGCAGAGTAGAGAGGACAAAACAGGGCTGTGATGGCTTTATAGCTGAGGATCAGTGGGATCACTGAGGTGTACCACTGCCCCATTTGTTTGTGGAGAAACTGGAGCATGACAAGGAGGTCTTCACCCCCACCGAGCAGCCCTCTTCAGCCCCCACAGCTACCCTGCTCCCCTGTGGAGCAGTGTTGGGTGCATTGCAGACCCCCAGGGCATGGGGAGATGGAAGATTCCATCAGGCTTTTGGCTTTGTTCTGCTGCTGGCATGTCATAACCCTTTGCAGCTGCTCCTTGGAGGATGAAGAGACTCTCCCACCTGAGGAGACTTCAGAGTGAACAGCAAAACCAGACTGGTGGGACCTATCCTTGTCCTCTGATGGCAGGGACACAGATGGTCTTGGGAGGAGCTGGGGACCCTCAGTATTCTCTGTATTTGCTCAGGGATGACATGCCTCCAGCAGGGACATGGCTGGAGCCAGTCAGAGGGCAGAGCCCTGACTGCCTGAGCCACATATCAGGACTCTAAATGACCACAGGTATCTGTTTATTCTCATTGCTCTTCCCATAGTTACATGAGGAGCCCAGTGCAAGTTTTCCAGGCTCTGAGTACAAAAAAACACCCCAATATCTGTCTGAAAACACTTCACTTTGAGAGAGGTAATACAGCTTGTTGTGAGAATGCCAGCCAGGTCTGAAACCATCCAACAGATCAGGACAAAGGTAAGAAAGCAGCAGACCCTTTTCAGGGAAGCCAGGCCATCTCCTTCGGGAATGCCTTCAGGAAGACAAGCTCCACAGGCAGCTGTGCTCACCTCTGGCACCAGGATTTAGGTAGCAATCTGCCAAAAAGACACAGAGGTGTCCCACAGTGTCAGGGAACAGAGGTGCAGGGAGAGAGGGTTAAAAACCCAAATGAGCACAACCTCCAGCCCTCCCTCCACAATTAAACTGCCCCAGAATGAACTTTGACACCAACCAGGTAAGATTGTAATGTCTTAGCGCATTGTAAGAGACAACTAGGATGAAATAAATTCACTTGGTTTTGCGATGCCTCAAAGCTGCGTTTCACAGCCTGCCCACTAAACGTCTACAGCCGGGCTTTATCGCACTTGCACAGAACTTCTGGTGTGACTCCAGCTGGATGCTGCACCCTGGGCACCTTCCAGTTCATTAGCTAACATCTGTCTGACATGCTGTTTGTTTTCTCACCCTCTTGCAACAGGGACAAGCCTGCTAAGGAAGGCTTTTGATCACTGGGTTGCTTTGGGTGCTGGGTCACTCTTCTTTTGCTGTGAGTCACTGATGGAAGAGGCAGCCTCTCTCCAGCAGAGCCTTTAAACACACAGGGACTGTTGGGACACCCATGGTTTTGCACACACAGGACCTAAGCCTGCAGTCCCTAGAGAACACTGCCTGACGACTCTGTCACTCACAGAGCTGCTCCAACACCTCCAAGACACACACAAGGCTGCATCTTCATCCATCCACACACATAGGAACTGCTTTAGTCCCAGGGACATTGATGTTTCTTCTTCTGTATTGGGAATAATACTTCTCCATAGAATTTGAGAAAGCCACTCTCCTTCCTCTCACAGTCATCTGGGTCTCATCTGAAACCTGCCCCAAACTCTGTCTGGGGACTCAGACTTGCAGGAGTCTGATTGCAGGGTGCTGGCTCCCCATGGATCAGCCAGGCCTGGTGAATGTTGGCACACCTGCTCCCAGCCCTGGATGAACACATCACCAGGGCATCCCACACACACCTCTGCCCACACAGCCAAGCCAGGCTGTACAGCAGTCACCATGGCTCATCTTGGAATGGGTATGGCTCTGAGGCAGAGTTTGGGTCTGGCTGGAGCAGAGCTCCTACTCCTTTCTCTGTTGGCCAAAGGCAAGCATTCAGTCTGGGTGCTGCCTGCATTTCTACATCTGGACAGCACTCCCACCAGTGAGCTGTTTGCAACCAAGAGAGGCATTTTGGGTGCCTTGGCTGAGTTGTGCTTCCTGCTTCCTTCTCTTCTGCTCCCTGTGGGAGCTGCCCTTGCCACACAGCCTCTTGTTGCCTGCTCCAGGACTCCTTCCACAGCTACCCAGCAGCACAGGGGCTGCATGGGAAGCAACACCAGCATTCTCCTCTTAATCTGACAGCAGGATAAGGAGGAAAACCGAAGCCCAGGTGGTAGATTGGCCTGTGGGTCCATGGGAGATAGCAATGGAGATGATACATTCCAAGCTGGTTTGATTTCGAACCAGACCACACAACCCCTACCCCAGCCACAGAGTATGTTCATCTCCTCCACCTCCACATCCAACCTGGCTGCACAGCCAGTGGTGCCTCAGGAAGCTACAGGAGCACCACCTTAGTGACCCTCCATCTAATTACAATGACCAGGGCAAGTGCTAGACCCGGGCTTGTCTTCTGGAAACCTGTATGGGCCCAGCATTCTCTGCAGCTCTCTCCTTTCCTGCTCCCCAGCTGGAATCTGTCCTGATTTGCACGCCCAGAAATTCATGGTACACTGATAACCCAATGCAAACAGAGAAATCCCAGCATGAAAGGTGTCCCTGAGCACCACAGGCATCTCCTTGGTGTTGTTTGTAATTACAGAGGCAAACAGTCCTGTGAGCTGTGCTGCCAAGGGCTCCCTGGAAGAGCCCCAAGCTCCAGATAGCCAACTAGTCTGTTGATGGGGCACAGCAGAGCAGAGATGTGGCTCTTCCCTCCTGTTCTTCTGATTCAATTATCGTGCTTCTGATTTAGCAGGCAGCTGGCTTTGGAGCATTCGCAGCAGTCAGGGCTCTGTGTGCCTGGGAAGCCCTCCCATTGGCACGGGACAAGCCCAGGCATCTTCAGCTGCTTCCTGCTTTGAAAGAGAATTCATCCGTGGTGGAAGCTGGGAGGCAGACCAAGTACAGACATTTTGGCATTGAAGTAGCAGGTACTGCATTGTCCTGAGATGCCTTTTTCTCTTCTGACTTGCTGATGCCAAATCAGGGGGTTAGAGGGGAGCTCAAACCTGAGAATAATTTTTCGTCAACTTTCCATATCCCCTCAGTCTGCATATTCCTATGCCACATAATTCAGCTCTGCCAGACCTTCTCACGGCATCAAAACATTTTGCTGCTGTCCAAATTTTCTGTTGTTACTGCTTTTGTTTGTTTGTTTGTTTAATTATCGCTCTGTGGAAAATTTCGCAATGGCAACTGTTCCATCCCTTTTGGGAAAAACAAGCACACACTGAAATGTTGGGATTCCCCTAGGAGTGAAAATCCCACATCTCAGTGATAGAGGTCAACATCTTGATTCAGTAGGAGGGTGTCAGGGAAGGAGGTCCTAAGACATAGCTGCACCCTTGGTGAAGGTGGGATGAAGCTTTCAGTGCCCTGGGAACCTTCTGCCCTTATCCCTCAGGAAACAGAACCTACAACCTGCCATCAGCTCCCACTATAAGGCAGTTGGAATGCTGGATCCCTGCAGGTCTCTTGCAGAACAAGTCTTGTTTCCACGTTGCTTCTCCGGGGACCTGACTTCTGCCCTGTTTCAGGTGAAGCTTTTCTAACATCTGCCCTTTTTGTGTCCTTCTTTTACTCTTGACTGCATCACCCCAAGTGCAATGACTTGCTCTAACAGGGAGGTCAGACTAGATGATTTCCATAGGTCCCTTTCAGCACCAGAATTCTCTGATTTTGTGATTCTGTGACCTTCTCTGTCTCCTCAATCCCTTCTAGCTTCTGATATCACTTCTCTGCTTTCCCATCAGGAATTTCTGCTCTTTCCTTGCCCCAGAGCTTCCTTCATTGCCCTGAAGCTGCTCAAGGCTTTGAGGGTATGAAACAGGAAGGGAAGGTGTGACCTTTCCTGGCAAAGCCTGAGATATGGAAGCACTGTGCCCCTAACAGTGCACTGTGATGCTGCTTTGCTGTTCCACTTTGCTCTTCACAGTACCCTGGCCAGCAGCAGAAGAACCAGCAGTGTCCATTCCCACCTGGTGCCAGGACTGGTGCAGTGTAGGTTGAGTGACCAGGTGCTGCTTGCAGACAAGAAAACAAGGCCATGGTCAAGGCTTCTTACAGGAGATGGCACCACGACCCAGCATCTCCTCCAGGATGTCTCTGCTGCCTTTCTTTCCCCTCCAGCCTCAGTGAGCTCCAGCACACTGTCTGGCTTGGATCCCTGCAGGCCCCTCTTTCCCCAGACCTTCTCCATCCCTGGACTGTAATTCTCCTACAACCTCTGTCCACTCAGGGCTGTTTTTTCCCCTTCCTCTAATCATCATCACTTAGGGCTGGCTCTGCTGTGGTCTCAACATGCAGCTGCTGGCCTGCAGCACCATAACTGAGTCCCAGGACTCAGCAGCAGCTCCTCTGAGAAGACAAATCGGTCATTATGCATCTGAACAAATAGATTTCATATTCCAAATGGAGAGATCTGTCAGCAGCTCCATTCCTCTGGGAAGCCATGAATGTCAAGCCATTTAAGAGCCCTTTCCTAATGATGCCCCTGGTGAGCAGCCGTGAAGACGTATAGCCCCAGTGCTCAGCAAGGGTTTGCTGGAGACTATCAGGGTAGAGGGGAAGATTAGGAGGCATTAGCACAGCAGAATGTCTCGTTCAGCACTTCCTCTGGAGTCCTGCACAGCAGAAAAGGAGCACGAGGCATGGGCTCAGATTAATGGGATTTTTACAAGCCAGCTTTGTCTTCTGACAGTGGAGAAAAATGATTGCACACACACACACACAAGCACGCACACGAATGAGGGGAGATGGGCTGTTCTGCCTGACTTGTACATTTTGTAATGGAGAGCCTGGCTGGAATGAGAGGGAAAAGATGAAGTAGGGCAATGGGAATGTGATCCCTCTCTGACCCGCTGTGGTGCTTATCGACTGCAGACCCTGCAAGGTTTGTCCTGGCACTATTCCTCCTGCAATCCACAGCCCTGTAAAAGGCAGCTCTCTGCTGGGTTGGGGGAAAATCGCACAGGTTTGGAGACTCTTTCCCAGGCCAGCAGACTGCAAGAGCTGACTGTGACCCCCAGCAGCATGGATGGAGTTAGAGTGAGCCGGGAGCTAGCCCTTGCAGCCAGGATTGTCCCCATGGGCTGAGATCAGGGCTCCCTGCTTCCAGACAAAGGGCATGGAGACTCAGCAATGTCTCAAGCCCATCCACATGGCAAGTCCATGGTTTCATCCCACTGCCCACATAGATGCTCCAATCTGGAAACCAAACAATTGGAATTTACCTTGAAAACATTCAGGTCATAACACTGCCCTGGCCAGGTATTCCCTCCCATGCCCTTCTTTGCTAGATTTGATCCAAATTTTCCAGGAGTGCTAGTTTTCCCAAAGTAGATTTTTTTTTGCAAGTTGGGGTTTTCTAGGACATACACCTAACTGAGCATCACAAAGCACTTTGGAAAGCTCTCACAGATCGTTATTTGGCTACTTCTTAAAAATTAGCAGTTGTGTTTTGGACAAAACAACTTCACACCAAGGAAAGGTGGCCAGAATCAAACCCCTGCCTTCAAAAAGCATGGAAAATTTCAATTAGCATTCCCCAACACCCCCAAACTTAAACACTCATGCTGAAAACCACTGCCTGTATAGGAAACGTGGCCCTATCTTCTTCCAAATGTATATACCAGCCTGTGTGTTATCTCTTCAGATGGAGCCATTTGTACTAAGGGAAGAAAAATGCAAGTATCTAGAGGCCACCTTTAATAAAGTATTTGATAGAGTGGCTTGCAAAACCGTACCTGGCAAATGAATTCGAATTGGAGTGGATACAAGCTGAGACACCTGATGGAGAATTGGCTAAGAGGTGTGTAAACACAGAGCCATGATAAACTACAGGGGTCTGCATGGGGAGGAAAGTTTCCAGAAGGTGCCACAGGGATCGATGTTAGAGCTGGTCTAGTTTAACATCTTTATTAATGACAGGGACGGAGAAGTAAACAACACATTAATAACATCCCGGGATGATACTGAGCAGCACAATTCCCTAGACAGAGCCAAGAGAAGGAATTTGCAGTGCAAGGGCTGACCCTGCACAGCTTCTTGCATTTTGTTATCAAGATCAAGGGGTACACTGGGGACCCGAGGTGGGTAAGGGGCTGAAAGGAATCTAGGAAAGGAGCCCAGGCTGGAAGCATGAGATGAATGCTGTGAGATAACTCAGGGAGGGAAAGTTTGGGTCAAATTCCATTCTCTAACCCCACAAGACCCTCATTTTTTGTCCTGAGAAGGGCACTACAGACAATGGGCCATACAAATTGGCAGCTACGTCTCCATAACTAGGTGCTCCCTTCAAGATGCTGTGCCCTTCCAAGGAACCTTCAGGCAAGTGCTTACAATCAGAGATGTTCTCTATCCCAACACCAGAGATATTGCACCCGTCCAAAGGAACGCTGTGTCAGTAATTGATGTGTCAGGATAAATAGCAAGCGTGAAGTGATCCGTGAGATCTCTGCTTTTGGAAATTGGTGATTGCTTAATACCCGCAATTGTAATTTTATTTCATTTATGTCATCTTTTGGAGCACGGTCCTGGCTAGGGAAACACACACAGACACACTCAATACTTCAGAAAGACTAATTTTCCATGTTTCTAGGGAATTATGAGCAAAACTCTTGGGGAGAAAGATGAGGGCAGGAAAATTAGATGATCAAAGTTGAGAAAGTGGGAGACAGTGCAGGAAAGAGCCACAAAAAAACTCTGGAGCTGGAACAAAATCAGCCTTGCAATGAGAGACTGAAAATTCTTGATCTGTTTAGCTCATCAAAAAGATTGAGATTTAACTGATTGCAATGTGTAAGTACCTTCCCAGGAAGAAAATACAAGGTGTGAAAGGCTCTTCAATCACATGGGGAAAGGAACAAAAGAGCCAACAACTGGAAATTAAGGTCAGAGAAATTTCAGTGAAATATAAGGCCCACATTTGCAGCAGAAAATGTGACCAGACATTCAGTCAAAATCCCAGGGACGTGATAATTTCTGGGACGTGGTAATTTCTTTATATCTAAAAGCACGGGATCATTTTCTGTTAGATGCTCCAGTCAAATACTGGACGCCGTTCAGTAGAAACCAGATGCAGCTCCCTGCTTCACACAAGAGGGCTGCGCTGCAAAGGGGGTCATGACAGACGACCTGTGGTTTTCTTCCAGAGTTCCTTGGAAGAGGATGTTTAAATACCTTATGTTGCATCTCATTCCTTTCAATTCCACAACTGCTGGCATATCCTCTTTACACTCTTAATAACAGATCTGCATTCATCATCTTTAGTCCATTCTGGATATTGTGCAAGTACTTGTTTTCATCGTGTTTGCTATACCAGCATCTTCATTTATCCCTCACAGCTGTCTGTCATTTCCAAGCACAGCCCGGAGCTCCCTGTGCATTTTCCATACCTGTGGTTAAGATCTCGATAGGACAGTTCCTGTTTTATTCCTAGAACTGCAGGAGCCTATTCAAGAAGGAAACTTATGCTGTGCTCTCTTTAAGGAAAACTTTCTTCTTCTCTATTCTAGTAATTTCTTTTTCCTCCAGTTGTGAAGATCACATCCTTTTCAACAGCACAGCCTCTTCTTCTTGTAAGTTGAGACAACCTGATATCCTGTACCCTAAATTCACCTCCTGAGAGGTTTCTGCTGGCTCTACCTAATACACCTAAAGGTATAAATCAAGGCTAAATACACCTTGATTTAATGCTGCAGGAGGAGCTCTGTTACTACCAGAGGGAGAAGCAGTGGGCTCTGGGGACTTGGGGAGGAAGCCAAGGTGGAGGAGAGAGGCTGAAGGTTGTTTTTGCTGCTATTATTTAACAGCAAAGGTAAGGCCAAGAGCATGGGTAAGGCTTGACCCTGCCCTTGCACCCTGTGAGGGAGCTGGCTGAACACGTTGCTGCTCGCACACAGGTCTTGTGCAAGGAGACATCTGGAGGCAGGACCCATCTGGATCAGACCTCTCTCCTGGGAGCACTGCTTGTGTGATTTCCTGGACACTATAAAGTTGCTGGAAATGTAAAGGCACTCCAGAAATGGGCAAAAGTGATGAAAATTCTGTGGGGAAGGAGTAAAAGGGGGACTTGCCTGCTTGCAAGAACTTAGGAGGAGGAGGGAGGGTATTAAGGGTCTCTTGGTAGCTTCACTGAGAGGAAGGGGATGAAATCAGGCGAGAAAAATTGCATCTGAACACCAGGAAATGCTTTCTGTCTCTTAGATGTATTAGCTTGGGGAATTGCATTCTTAGGCACAGGGCGAGGACATGGTTGCTCAAGACACACCTGGGAAGCCTCTCTGAGCTTGAAGGGAAATTTCTTAGAGTTGTGGCAAGCTGGGACACTCTCAGCACTGCTGCTACACCCCCGCTGTGTTGATGTCATTCAGAGGGTGCTGCTGGGTGCCCTCTGTAGCCCTGGAAACTCAGGATTTCACAGGCAGGAGGGATGTGCATCCTCCTCACAGTGTCCAGCCCCAAGCTCCTGTGTCCTCCTCCCATGGCTGGGCCCCTGGATGGCTCTCATCTCACCTGGTCGAGTGCTGGTGGTGAGGGAGCTGTGCAGGAGGAGAAGGGCTCCCCAGGGGCCCTGGACACCCCAGACTGATGTCCACACTCATACCCCGGCATCACGACGGATGGAAGTCACAGCTGGCTCTTACACCTCCATGGCTGTGAGCCCACATCCAGCCGTGCTCTCCAAGCTCTGGTCTGAGCACCAGCCCACTTAGGTTTCCCAATAGTTTCATCCCGTGGGATGTCAGCTGTAGAGACTTCCTGGCTTTTTTTCACCTTCCCTCGCTCGCTGTCCCAACCCCTTGGGCCTGCTTTTTCCAGGGGTGACCATGTCTCCAGGTTGGAGCACCCTTACCAAACTGGTGAGCTCCTACAGAAGCTTGGAATGCAGCAGCCAGCAGCACCATTCCTCCCGCAGATATACCTGCTTCCTAAGTGAGACCTATTGCCAGCCTGTCCCTTATCTACCTTTCCCTCCTTTCCAGCCGTTCCTCTCTTCCCGGCTTCTCCCGGAGTTGTGTTGTTGCCATGGTTACCCGTTTATCTTTAAAAGCTACATTTCCCCCCACCCCACCCCAGTGCAAAGTGAAATTCCCGAGCTTCATCCTCCACGGAGAACTGCCTCCCTCTAAAGTGGCACTAATTGAGCATGAAATGCTATGCAACTAAATTACACCATAATTTATTCGGCGTTAAATGATTTTAAGCAGTGGCTCAGGAGTGCTGGGAACAAGAATCACTCCCCTCTTCCCACTCTCCTCGCTGTGCTGCCTGCGCCGCAGCCGGAGCCCGAGGATTGCATCCTCCGAAGAAGGACCAGCCTTCAACAGAACAGCCTCCACCTCACTGTCTGCTTTTTTCGGGAGAGCTGACAGCTTGTTGGGCACTCATCAAAGAACCGCTAATCACATCCCGGTCGCTCCTGAGAGCCCTAATTTCCGACAGGGAGCCTGTCTGTAAACTGCAGGGTACGGGATGTCACCAGCATCCTGCAGGATCCGGGTGGTTTTAGCCTGTCAGGCTCAGATCGGGGGCTGAGATCTTTGAAGAGAGAAAACTTCAGCGCAGAGAGTTTGGCCAGGTTGAGACTGGCTGCCAAATTATATCACATTGGCTCTTTCTTCATTCTCAAACCACAGATCCTTTCCTCCTGCCTGACAGCTGCCCTCCAGCACCGCAGAACATCAGGTCTCCCACTGGTGTTTCTCATGCATGTTGTTCCTATGGAAATAGGAAATCATTTGCTCCTCCTTCTAAACACCACCAAAATACCATTTTGAAGAAAAATGCAGAAGTTTCGTATGGAAAATGGAAAACCAAGATGTTCCAACACTCTTTGGAAATATTTTTCACTGTCTTTTCAGACCTGAGGCATTTGACAAAATTGATAAAAATATCAGAACTACCCCCATCAGTACAAGGTGTATTTTTAGACATAAAAGAGGAAAAGTTTCATTCAGTGAGGAAAAATGTCCCTACTTCCACTCAGAATGGAGACAATTTCAGCATTGTGTGAGAGACTCCAGGAGAAATACTTTCTCCTAAATAAGGAAGGATGGGAAAAGTACCAGCAGGATCAGAGATACAGAAATATAGAGCAGCTTCCAGCTTTCTTTTATCTTCTTTTTTTTTTCTTTCTTTCTCTTTTTTTTATTAAATATATGGGGACTAGGGTTAATCCTCCAAGTCAAAGAGTAATTGGGGACAAGAAGCAGCTAGCCCAGTAGAAAAGGAATCAGGGCTGCATGAACAAGCAGATTAGAACCCTTCAGTCTGTGTAAGGGCTGGGTGGTGATTATGGATGGGTAGGTTAGGAGCTCAGCAAGTCTAAAATAGCATGGAAAAGATGACTGGGGATGGATGCTTTCCTGCCTTTTCTGAGAGAGCCATGCATCAAACTAGAAGAAAGCAGGTTCAAAAGAAGGAAAGGTATTTTTCTCTCATATGTGAAGGTTAACCTGTGTAGCTTCTAGCCACAGGACATTGTGGGTGGTAAAAGTGTTGTAAAAAAATGTGGCACAAAACCCACCAGGATTATTTCACAGGGGGATAATTCATCAAAAATTGCTTAATCCTGGAGTGGTGTTTTATTGCAAGCCTGAGGATGATACTCAAGTTAAAAAATCAGATAACCATGTTGCATTGCTGCTGGTTTGAAGCACATGAGGTTGTTGAGGTGCTGGGACAGACTATTTTTTGAGGCTGTGCAGATATCTGAGCCTCATTTTAGCAGTGCGGGCACCGACAGCATGCCAGACCTCCTCCCAGGCTGTGCAACCCCCTTCTGCTGAAACAATATTCCAGCAGGAAAGATCAATTTATCCAAAGCAAAGTGTTTCACTTAGAAGTGTTGCCTCCTGACAAAACTCATTTTAAGGTGAAAAAAAGGAAAAAAGAGAAAAAAGAAAGAAAGGGGACGGGTGGGAAGTACTTTGATAAGGTTGAAGTGTTTCATTTGGGTCTTTCTTGAGTGCAGTGTTTCAAGATGACTTCTTCCCCGGTTTCAAAAAGGGAAATACATTGTAAAACCAAATGAAAAACGAAAAAAAAAAAAAGAAAAAAAAAAAGAAAAAAAAAGGAAACTGAAGCAGAACTGTTTGAGTCATCCCCACATCTTTTTCCCCTGCTGTTTTCCTTCAAGAAGATGGTTAAATCTCCCTGGCTTTTGTTCCATCCTGGAACGGAAAACCTCTTAAAACCACTGAACTTCCCCCAGGTTCTCTCACAACCACTTCCCTGCTCTTTGGGATGACCTCTGTGGTGTGAAGCCAAGATGTTGAGCCCAGGCCACTCTCCAGCTGCCCCAGATAATCCTCCCAGCTCACAATGAGCTCTGCTAACAGAGGCAGGCAGCTGGCACAAAACTTGCCCATCCTTTTCCAGGCAGGAAGGGAAAATCCTGGACTCCACAACTGTGAGTCAAACGCCTTTCACTGCCATGAGTTTCCCTGAAGATGAGCTCTGAGTGCGGGCACTGGAGACGCAGGGGATAGCACAGCAACGCCAGCTCTGCATTCTCAGGAGCAGCCGCTGCACCGAGCAGGGAGAACACACCGCATGTGTCCACCCCACCAGCACAGCAGCATCCACTGGGACCAGCTCTCCATCACCCCTGACATCATCTTCAGGCTTCTTCCTCCACCTGGGATGAGCCTGTGGAATGATGGAAAGGCTCTTTTCCAGCCTCGAGTCAGACAGGTAGTCTCTGTGCTTATGGCAGGCAGGCATCTTTCCTGCCAGTCAGCTCTGAGAACTGAAGGAAGATTTTTGTTTGCCCTCCTCTGCCACACAGCCTTGTGAACTCCAGGAAGATGTTTGTTTGCTCTCCTCATCTTTCCTACAGCATTTGAGAGCCCTTCAAGGCAATGTTTTTCACTCCATCCTGCCTCATTCCTTGAGGTGATTCCCAGCATACAGGAGCCCTCTTGCACTTCACCCAGCAAGACCACACTGTGGTTAACACTCAAAATCCCTGCCAGGAAATAAATAATTACTTGAGAAAAGTTAGGCTTAGAAGTAGCTTGGACAAACAACATTTTTCTTGGTTTTTTTTTTTTTTTTAAGCTGGCTTGAACAAGAGAGTTGAAAAATATTTTTGCCCCAGAAGTAAAACTTTGGGTGCATTTGAAAGGTAAAAAACATAATTCTGACTCAAAGAAAGCCTCTTGTTCCCCTTCAGATGTTCTTTTCTTATAATGGTCTTTGCAAAATAAAAAACCCCACAGTTTCCACATGAAAGTGTTAAAAAGTGCAATTTAAGCGCTTGTGGAAGGGCGTGTTTCTGACTGAAGCATTTTTCTCACCCAAATTAACTGCTGAGTTGATGCAAAGTTTCAAAGTGCACTCTTCACACCAAAGTGCATAAAATTTCACCCAAAGGGTGTCATTTCCTGGCATTCCCATGTCCGCAGGGGTGTCGTGCAGGGGGTTGCTGTGCTCCCATGAAACACCGAGAGCTGTGTGCTGCTGTGCTTTGGGGCTTTTTGAAGTAAAATAACAATCTTTTGAGAGTGAAAGTCCGGTCCTGGCAGAACAGATGTTGTAACTTATCACATTTATGGTGGAAACTCGAGGGCCAAGAGGGAATTCAAACAGCAAATAGTTAACAGCATAAAGTGAAATAATGAGAAATATATAACGTGTATCAGAGGACCGAAGGGAGTTGATTGGTCTGAAGGAGCAGTGGGGGGTAGAAAAGAGCAATTAAAGATCTGGAGGAGGAAGAGGAGGCAAAGGAGGGCATTGCTGAGTAGCCAAGTGATTCCTTTAAATCTAGAGGGGTAAAAGTATATGATTCTCATTAAAATCAGCTGCTGTCCTGGGAGACCTGAGTGTAACACACATTTTATCCATTCTCTGCAATCACACCATGAGCTGAGGGCAGGGTTGCAGGGCATTGAGGTCTTCTCTAATTAACTGCCCCAAACTTTGTTAACTCAGCTAATGTGTCCCCGTGCCCTTCTGGGATGCTGAATAACAGCCTTGAGTCAGAGCGCTGAAGTGACACAGGCTGTCACTCCGAGCTGAAACTCTGGGAAACAGAATTTGAGTCGAAGAAGAGGGAGAGAGGCACAGACCCTTGTGAATTCCCCATGTTGCCTCACTGGCAGCTTACAGCTCTGGAGTTTCTGCTTGCTGATTACCTCCCTTTTGCCCCCCTTAAACGCTTTTGTTGTTGTGATTAATTGTTTGCCACCGAAGCTATTACTTATCAGATTGTTTGCTAGCTCCTTTATCAGCTGAGCAGAACAGGGGCTTGTTTGTGTGATGCTAAAGCAGCGTGGGAGGCTGCAGAGCGGGATGGAGCCTCAGGAGAGGGTGGCTGGGGGAGGATGTTGGGGTACAAAACCGCCTCTGGCAGCCAAGGAGCAGAGATTCCTAACCACGGGAGGTGCTAGTTAAGAACCGGTACCATTCTGTCAACCCCAGCCAGTGGTTTGCTCAGATCTAGTATTCATTAAATGCTATATTCTTCGATAAGTGGAGAATGTATTGTGGAGCTTTAATAAAGGCTGTTGCTCATAACGCTGCTTACCGAAGCCTTTCATCTTCACCCTAATTAATTCATGCTAATTTCCTTGCCAGTTGGATACATCAATTTGAAGTTTAAAATAGAATCTTAGTTTGTTTGTGGAGTTCAACATGTTGCAAAATATAGCTCTCCTGTCAGAGGGAAAAATAAAAGGCATAAAGGGAAAGATCCGAATGGGATCCTACAAAGGCAATGAGCTCTGCAGTGTGGGTTGGAGAAATGCAGCATTGCTCCAGGGCCCCACATCTGCCCCTTCCCTATAGGATCAGTCCTAAGTGCTCAGGGACTCCACTGGGAACCCTCCCCACCAACAGGATCTTTCCACTGTGCTACTGCACCTTTGCTTTTATCAGCACAAAGACAGGAAATTATATATTCCTTCACCTGGACTCACTCCTTCATGTCACAATCAAAACAAGCTCTCTCAGGAGATGCCATTTCTTGGGGCTAGAATGTGGGCTCTTTGAAAGGTCTCCCTGAGGAAAAGATTTTGCCTAATCCAGTGCAGGCCCAGGGGTGCTGAGGAAGGTGTACAGCAGGGATTGCATTCAGGCTGCACTCAGTTATTTTTCCCACCAGCACTACATCAGCTCAGTTCCTGCTGCAGCTTAAGGGATATAAAGTCACAGCTGAGAAGGCTGTAAAGGACACAGAGAGCCATCAGTCATCTCTTTCCCCAAAACTAGTCTTCCTCCAGTCCTTCCTGGCAGACACGTTATTCTCAAAGATTCCTCAAAATAGCAAAGCTCCTTCTCTCCAGACAGTCAGCAAACACTTAATTCTTGTCACTGTGATTTACTTGTATCTTGCTTGAAATCCCCTTCCTGCAGTTTAAACCTGTTTCTTCTTTCCTGTCCAATGGCTGTGGATCATTCCCACCCTCTTTGCTGAATAGTCTCTGACCATTCCCCAGCCTCTTCTTCCTCACACCCCCAAGCTTTCAGTTTCTCCACAGAGGTCAGTTTGGAGTGACTCAGGTAGACCTCCAGACACAAACACGAAGAGAGAAGCAGAGACCCAGGAGATCCGTGCACATGGGCTTGCACACCCACGCATGAGTGCTTCCAGGCGTGCACACCTTGCATCCAGCCTTTTCCTCCCTCGGCATCCTTTGCTCACAGCGCCGGCAGCAGCACAGGTCCCTGAGCTGTCAGAGAAATAACCAGCTCTCCCAAAAGCCTCAGGTAACCGTGGGCTCTGCAGCCCTGGTGAAAAATCCCCTCAGCATTCAAGAAGAGAAAAATCCAGTGTAAACAGTTGTAGAAGTCCCTCTGCTCCTTGCCTTAGGATGTGGCTGCCTGACCAGCAGAGAGACAGCACAGGAACTGCCCGTGCACCCTCGGGCATGATAATGCACAGGGTAGATTCCAGGGAATCGCAGGAAATTTTGCTAGAAATGTGGCGTGCAAAGAGGTACTGCAAGTTCCAGCTGGTTTGAATTTTCTCTGTATTTATAAAAAATAAATTGATACTTTATTACCTAATCAAAGTAGCTACTCATGCGTTTTCACCTCCCCCTTCCTCCTCAAATTTAGCACGGGTGTTTCAGATGCTAATATAGAGCTCCCAGGAGAACAAGAGAGCCTTTCTGTGAGACTTTTTAAAGACATCTTAGAGGATGCTTAATAAAGAGGCAGCATGGGGTGCTGTCTGGGTCAAAGGCTCGACATTCAGGATACTTGGACTCCTTCCCAGCTCTGGCACAACTCCAGAGCAAATGCTCCACTGCTCTGTGACTCAGTTTCCCCCTCTACCTGGTGAGATCCTAAGCCTGCCCTTTCCCATGCTTTGGCAGACAGCTAAAATCTGTTCCTGGTACCATCACCACCCTCTCATTCCCCATGCTGCCAGCTACTGCAACATGTTCCCTGTGGCACAGAGAGTCCCAGCCCGAGACAGCGGCGGAGCATGGGCTGTGTGGGCAATTTATGCCATGAAAAACCTGAGCTCAAGGGCTTGCAGATGTCTTGGCCAGCAGAAAATGTAAACCCCAGGATTTCCTGGATGCAGCTTGGGACAAGGATGGAGATGCAGGGTTAGCTACTCACCAAGGTGAACTGACACTGCATGACCTATTTTGAAGGACAGTTTTACCCCAGATTTTGGCTAACAAATCTAACAGAATCTAACAAATCTAGCTAAAGGTAACAAATCTAGCAAACAGGATTTCAAAAAATGTTTTGGCTTTGTGGGAGTTGCCACAGTGGAAGAAGAAAACAGTGAGGGTGCAGAATAAACTCTTCTTTCATTCACAGGTTCCACTGGTGTCCAGGTGACACTGATGGAGGGATGAGGAATTGTGTTTTCTTCCCACACAAGCAAATATGGTGGAGAGACAAACTCTTTTGCTTTTGGCAGAATTCTAAGGAGACAGTTGCCCATGCTAAATGTGTGTTACCCACACATTTACTGGAAAAGAGACTCCATACAAAATAAGAAATAAACCTTTTTTTTCCCTACCAAAAATAATGTTTTTGTAAAAAAAAAAAAAAAAAAAAAAAAATTGCCTAAAAGTAAAGATAAACACTGTGTTCTGTCTTGCTTCCTATGTAAAACCAGCAGGAGAGGAGCCCCGGAACCACACAGTTCTGTCACCAGTTTTGTTCTCAGCAGCAGTTTCACAGAGCAGGTAGTGGCACCATCCTGGACCAGCACCCTGGGTCACCTGCCCCACACACACAGCCCCACACAAGTCCCAGCAGGCACAGCTGCAGGCACAGTGTAGGTCCAGCAAGTGTCATTCCCCAAAAGGCAATCCAGCAAATTTCAACGTGGGTTTTATAAGGAAAAAAAAGGGAATCACCCCTGAGCAAGAGAAGATAACAACTCTGAAAGGATCTCTGAGAAGAGGCACTCCTGAGGAAAGGATCCTGTCCCTGCAGAGTGCTGCCAACAGCTTGTGCCCACAGCCACCCAGCACAGCCAGCAGCACAGCCCAGCGTGGGGCTGTGTGGTTGTCATGCACAGCTCAGACAGAAACTCCAGGCCACAGCTGGGCAGGAGGGAGTAGTCCCTCCTCAGCCTGCTTGTCTGCATAAATTCTGTTTTGTTTCTCTTCTCTTTGTGCTGTTTATTTATATACATACTGGAAGATGAAAGAGGACAGACTTCTCTGAAGGACGTACCCTCACATTGATATCAGACTCCTGAACTGGAAGAAAACTCTATGCATATTCTATAGCCAGGACTCTGGAGAGCTTGCTAGCCAGGTCCTAGCCAAGACAGGAGACTGTAGCACCTCTTCACCCCGTGGTATGGCAGAGTTCAGTCTGCTGGACACTGCCCTGTCTGCAGAGATATCTGTCACCCAGGAAATATAATGAAAAAGATCATTGCTCTGACCACTTTTCATGGGAAGAAAGAATGGGAAGAAGATCAAGAAGATGCACTCCCAATTATCATACCAGTTCTCCTCATGGGATGTAACAGGCTTTGGTGAAAACTGGCTGTAGCATTTTTGAAGCAATGGAGGTCCTCACGTAGTCACGTATTCTCAGCCCTATTGAACTTATGGGATAGGGAGAGACTCTTTGTTATGCAAATATGTAGAAAGGAACCTTAATGAGGACCTTGAGATTTGGTGAAGCTGTGCAAGAAACCTGTTCGTCAACTGGAAGTGTGTTCTGGGTGTCATCTCCATCCCTGTCTTGAGTTTCCATGGCTTTGCATGGCAGACCAGAGGAGTGTCTGCAGGCAGTGAGGAGAGACAGGGGACAGGCAGCAAGCACAGGCAGGCTGTCTTAAGAAGACAGGAAAATATCAGAGTCTGTATATTTAGCCAAACACCCCTTAATAATTTCAGGTTTATTTCCCCATCCTGCCAGCTCATGAAGCATGTTGAACAGTTTCAACACCCGGCTGAGCTTTGCATTTCATCTCACGTCAAATCCGCTGTCTGGAGACATTTGTTTTGCTTTCATTTATTCCAAAGTCCTGATCTAAGCCATGGAGGGAGATTTTTCCAGTGGGTGCCTGTGTGGCAGGGGGGAAAAGGAACTCAGTGAGTGACTCAGCTTCATACTAACAAGGAGAAATTAAAACCTAAAGTGACTTCATGCAACCAAATGCAGTGAAACAGGCCCTTGATCTAATCAGCACTTTCTAAAGGAATTAAATGCCAATCTATTTTAAAATGCATTTCACTCAGACTTAATGAGGGCAACAGGGAAAAATCAATTGGTTGTGTAATTTGGGATTTCAATAATAAAAACAATAAATGCTAATTAGGAACATTCTTATTAATGTCATAAAATCCTTGGACAGATTGTAGTCACGTAATTAAAGTTTGACAAAGCTGCCTGAAGAGTTTGAGGCCTGACAGCAGTTGCTGGGACAGGGACATGGAGTGGGATGAAGGCAGGCTGTGCTCAAGGTTGCATGGTTCCAGGAAGCTGGTGAGTTCTGGGAAGGATGGAAAGCCCCAAGAAACAGGACCACCCTAAAGTCCCTCTGACCCTTCAGAGCTCTGCAGGGACAAGGGCGTGGAGCTGAGCATCCCTCATTTGTACCCACAGTGGTGCCCAGAACTGAGTTCACATCCTTGAGACTGTACAGCTGCCGTTAGCACAGGACAGGAGTCTTCACTCCTGCCACACATATGGAGATTACTGGTGGGAATGTCAGCTGTCACTCAGATTTGGAGCGTGGCTCTTCCCTCAAGTGCAGAGCCAAATCATGCAAGGCTGGTAGGATGTCCGCTCAGATAATCTCTCTGCTCGTGCTGTGTAAGAAACACAAGCCCTGAGAAATACAATTCCCTCTCAGTGTCTCACAGGCTGTGAGACTATCTAGTGCTGTTAGGGAATAACTCATTTCCTTCTGAAATATCTCAGAAAAAATAGAAATCCCTCCACCAAAAACGTGCATTTTTCAGGCAAAGGCCCCTGTTGTAGCAGAAGAGGGATTGGGGTGATTTTCTTAACAGATCCTCATCTCTTGCCTGGAGGCACAGACATTTCTGCATGGTGCATCAGAGGCCATGGCTCGGCCTGTGCAGAGCAAGAAGAACACAACCAAAACAGGATATTCATGCAGTTGGCTTAGACTATATCTCGTGTAGTAATCTCAAGGAGGCTAAGCAATTCTGCCACACCTCACAGCTCTGACTCTCATTTCATCATGGCTTGTCCTAGAAAACATTTTTCTCTAATGCAACTAGAAGAGTAAAAAATCAACAAAGTTTGGGAAAAAAATATAGCACAATACAAAATTTCAAGCAAGAGATCCCTCTCATTCCCCTAGTTTTGATGTTCCCTTGAAAATGTTGGTTCTTCAAGCTTGGGTGCATTAACATTAGCTCTTGATCTGTCCCTCTTGTATTATTACTCTTTCCCTCTTTTTACTTTTTTTCTTCCACATAAAAGAAAATCAGATAAAAAAAACTCAAAAAATGTCAACACTGCCTAAACCAGGATTTACTTTATTAATGTAGCAGAGAAAAAAAAAATATAGTAACAGCTTTGGGAAACTTCCAAGAAATAACATGGTGTTTAAAATCTTGGATTTTAATTCGCCCTGAAATGTTTCTGTCCTCATCCAGGTCTCCCAGTGCAATCCCCACTGCAGGATCCCTCCTGCCACAGAAAGCAAGTTTCTTTACCCATCATTTTCCCTCCTGCCAGGAGTGTCCTTACCCATCCTCCAGCACCAGCAGCTAGCAGCTGCTTCTCACACCTGCAGCCTGCATGTGCAGGGCAGGGCAGTGCTGTGTCTGGCTCCTGCATGCTCCTTTGGGCTGCAAGGGCAGCTCTGGGGGCTCAGGCAGACCTGCCACACTCATGTCAGGCTTCTCTCTCCACAGTGTTGCTTGTGTGCAACATAATATATATATATGTGTGTGTGTGTGTGTGTGTGTGTGTGTGTGTCTGTATGTGTATATATATGTGTGTGTGTGTATATGTGTGTGTGTATATGTGTATATTTGTGTGTGTGTGTGTATATATGTATGTGTGTGTGTATGTATATGTGTATATATATATGTATGTGTGTGTGTGTGTGTGTGTGTCCACAAGGCTGGGTTTGCAGGTCTCAGCTGCAAAAAAAGCTGTGCAGAGGCGTGGAGCTCATTCTGGGCTCTTTTTGCCTCCTCGCTGTTGTCCCACAAAGCGGAAGGGAACTGCAATTTCTGCAATTCCGCCAGGAGGCCATTCCTGTCCTGAGATGTCACTGCCTGGGATCAGATCGGTCCTCTCATATTTCTCTCCTGCTATGGAAGCGAAACTCATCACCTGTGAGCAGCAGGCACCCCTCTCCTGATAAATGGGTGACATCCCTGCCCCCATCTCAGCTCCCTGCCTTCAGGACTGAGTTAAGGGACCAAAGTGTGTAGGAATTGGTACCATGTGCTCGCGCTGCCTTCCCGGAGATTAGCCCCATATGGGGAGAGAGCTGCGTTCCCCTCCATTTGGGATGGGGGTTGATCTAAATGTATAGCAGGCATTCTTTGAATATATGTGACAGCCCAGGAGATAGACTTCAAACATCACCAAAAGTGGCCCCTTCCCATTGATCTTTGAAATATACAGCCTGGCTTATGATATTGTAAATATACTTTTAATACACAGTTTCTTAAAATATGTTCCTACCTGACTCTAGAGCCTACATTTCCTAACAACTGGTCTCTTTGGCTGTATCATAAATGTACAATGAATGGCCCCAAGTCAGTTCACCATTAACCCTGTGAGTTACCCCACAGATTTAGGGTCAGATGCTGCAGGGGCTGGAGGACCAGGACATTAAGATGTGCAGCTTCCTGCCAAAAGAAAACACAGAAAACGCCACCTCAGTAAGACCCAAAGCCTGGTTGATGAGCCTTTAGTTTTGTTCAGGCTTATTTCTACAGGCAATAAAATACCGACAATTCTCAGTCTTAGGAGCAGAGTTATCTCTAGGAAGGTCTTTGCACTTCGTGCTTTAAACATCTATGGGAAATCTGCATAGTTTACCTACAGTCTTACATCTTCCTCCAAATTGCCTCCAAATTGGCCTTACAATGCCTCACTGCCCTCGAGTTTAAATCAGTGTGATGCAGGGTCTCGGGTCTGGAGGGATCCAAGCAACAGTCCCTGAGTAATGTGTACACTTAATCCATTTAATTTAATAGATTTTTCCAGTCCAATCATTGAAGACAGACAATATTGTTGAGAACAGGCAGATGGCAGACTTTTTTCCCCAAAAAGGGAGATATTAGTGTTGCCATGCTGTTTCAAATTTTATTTTTACTAAGTAGCAAAGGATTATGTACAAGAACTTTGCAGAAAACAGCCTGAGATCTAACAATCCCTGTCAGCTTTAGTTTAAGTTCAAATAGCAGTAGGCAGTGACAACAGGTCTACAACTAAAATTTCCAAAGACAAATATCATGACGTGAAGGAAATCTCTGTGGGGTAGCCAAATGTGTTGAATAGGGCAATGCCTGGATCTAGTTACAATGAATTGCAAATGCCAGCTAGAATTTTCTTGCACAGAAAGCAGAGATCTCAGAGGAAAATGCTCTGAGGTAGCAGGATGAATCCAGTCTCTGAGTGGTTGCAAGGTACATGTAGGACAAATATAAGAAATGGAAGAAGGTGAGATCGACAGAACAAGCACTATTGCACAGGTCAGAAAGCAAGGCAAGAAGCTGAGCCCAAATTCCCCCATGCTTTAAAAATTCCAGTGGTGGTGAGATAGTTACTTTTCAGCTAAGATTCCACGAGGTCTGCTGAAATTCTGCTGGAATTAACTGCCACTGTCTCCAGGACTAGAGGCAGACAGCACAACAAATAGGGGCTACAAATTAATGTGGCTGAGATGGGATCGACCTCTCCACTTCCTGCCATTCCTCACTGAGAGGATCTATAATTCTATTGTCACATTAACACGGGAATTTTGCATGACGATTTCTTACCCTCTCTTAGTAAGAGAAAATGAGAGTAGAAGAAAGCACTCTGCAGCTTTTTGGATTTCTCTTGTATTCTGCTACCACCTGGAAATCAGCAGGTTCATGGTGGTGGCAATGCCTGGTGCTCAAACACGTGAGCCAGTTTGCATGGGCAGCATGACACTGGTTAAAAATAATTTCATATTTTAAATATTGAGGTTCTTTCATTCACCTCAGTATTCTGCAGGTCTTGCAGGTGTTTTCTTCCCAGTGTACCTAACTCCACATATCCATCATGATGGGTCAGGGACAGGAGTAAGATGCAATGGAATACTACATCCAGCTCTGTGACATTCACATCTCATCATAAATGGAATGAGTCCAGAGGATGCCAGGTGATCAGAGGCTGGAGCACCTCTCCTGTGGAGACAGGCTGAGAGAGTGGGTCTTGTTCAGACTGGCTCTGGGGAGACCTTGTAGCACCTTCCAGTGCCTAAAGGGCTACAAGGGAGCTGAGGAGGAGATTTTGACAAGGGTACGGAGTGATAGGACAAGGGGAATGGCATTAAACTAAAAGATGGTAGATTTAGACTAGATATTAGGAACAGATTCTTCCCTGTGAGGATGGTGAGGCCCTGGCATAGGTTGCCCAGAGAAACTGTGGGTGCTCCATCCCTGGAAGTCCAGGGCCAGGCTGGATTGAACTTGGAACAACCTGGTCTAGTGGGAGGTGACCCTGCCCCTGGCAGGAGGGTTGGAATGAGATGATCTGTAAGGACCCTTCCAACCCAAGGCAGTCTATGATTCTACACCCAGGGCATGTAAATCCAGAGCAGCCACAGCATGTGGCTGGAGCACAGAAGGACCCTTCCTCAGGGGCTGCTTGACCAGTGATTGAGCAGCCCCTTGCCTGTACCCTGAGCAGCTGGGGAGAGAGGAAGGTGGGAGCCAGCCTCAGAATCTGAATCCGGAGAAACTTTGGTGTCGTGCTAAGCCATGCTTTCACATGTTTCAGCATAAGGGTGAAGTTGAGAAAGTGCTTCCTTTGCAATTATACAAGAGATTCTGCCTCACCATTTGCCTTTCAGAGATGTAACTTTTTTGGGAGAGAAACTAGCAAAAGTGAATATATTCAGAATCCAAACCACACCACGCAGTAGGGCTGCAAATAGAGACGGACCACCACTCTGCATTTGAGGGAGATTTTCATGTCACTCAAACTTACATTTGTGTCCTTAACCCAGTGACCAGCCTAAACCAGACCATCCCCAGCAGCACGTTCTGTACACAATGTTTTCTTGCAAGAAATAGGTGTAAACCTGGTCTCTTTTCCCTTCACCCCAAAATCCTATTCTATCTTAGCTAAACATGCTTAGAGGTGATCCTTCAATGGTTGTTTTTCTTGTACATGACTTCTCCAGTCCACTCCCTACAAAAGCTTAGCTTCTTGGGAAGGAAAATGCCAAATAGGTTAGGAAAAGGCCTTTCCTAGCTTTGCTAGTTGCCAAGAAGAAAAATACATTTTAAAAAGCCATAAAAGTGTAATTCTCCTCTACACACATTCTAATAAATCAAAGATAGCTAAAAGGATTTTCTTCAGTGAAAGAAAAATCATCATTTCTTGCCCTATACAAAGTGCGAAAGTTTTAGTCTGAACAGAGAAATTTTACAGAGAATTATGGTCATGTGAAACCAAAGGGTTAGAAAGAAAAGCTCAATGTAACCTAAGCACTGGCTTTTGATATTATGAAAGCTGTAATGTATGAAACACTACAGATCTATGGGAAATATATTCCTTTCCATGAGAGGAATTGTCAGAGCACAATGTCTGTGAACCAAGATTGATTACACAGAAACTGTTTTTCCACTTGACATTTATTTTGCAGAGATATTAATGAGGAAACAATTTCTTTTCCCTGCAGTTCAACCTGAGGTCATTCCCCAAGTCTGTTATCAACTTAGACAGCCAATCTGAATGTATCTAATACATGCATTTGAGGGATGAACTATGGTAGGTATATTTGAGGACCCACGATTTCATTTTAAACTACTTTAATTGAGTGAAAAAGTGTTCCCTGGGCTGAGGCATGATCAGTCTGCCTAGTTTCTGCACAGGACCTGAAGGACCACTGTAGGTCTGCACATGCACTCTTTGTGCCTACAGCAACTCTTTTAATTGTTCTCAGGGAATCTCTGCTCTCATTAATAAAGCAAAGAGATCTCCAGCAGATCTGGCTGGGGAGAAGGTCATGGCTGTGAGTACTTGCACTTGTGCTGCAGATGCCTGCAGATGCCTGAGCTCTCTGTGCAGGCAGCCTGAGCTCTCTGTGCAGAGCTGGGCACCAGAATTTCCCCTGCACAGGACACAGAACATGCATGGTGGCTCCTCTGGATTTGCAGCACATTTATCTTCAATGTTTAAAGCAGATTTTTTATGTCACTACCATGAAACAAGCCTCAGTGGATGACAGTGCAGTAGTATCTTGCATACCATAGTGGCTGACGGGTGGGTACAAGTCATATGCAGCCATCCTGGTGGCAGGAGAGGTCATCCCAGCAGACGTGCGGAACTCTGAGATTTGCCACAATTTTTTTTTAACCTTCTACCCTAGAAAGGTTATTGAAAATCTTGTTTTTGTCTCCTCTTCCTCTGTCACTCCCAGGCATCTAATGTAACACCTGAGATCTGAGGGTACCGGAGCCATCAAAATGTTCTTTTTGTAGGCAGTGAGAAAGGGCAGGCAGCAGGATACAGGGGTGACCTCCCATCTGACACAGAGGGTAGGGCTCATCCCACCAATTTTTTGCTGTGTAATGCCATGGTTCTGATTTACACTGTAACTGCTGTCTGCTCCTTTCACAGCCAGTGAAGAGGAGGAGATACCTCCAGGGAATGAGGAAAATAACTTCTTCTTCATGCAAGGGTGTTTGACAGACAGGGTGAATCTGCATCAAAGGGGTTCAACAAACAAGAGATATCCCAAATGACAAGTGCAAATTAGATGCTGAGTTTTCAGGTAGCTGCCTCTGGTGGAAAAAAGCCACACATTTGTAGCTACTTGTTGTTGCAGCCCCCCAGCTAGGCTGCAGGAGTATGTGGCTGGCTTTCATGGCCAAAGGAGGATTTGCTTCTGAGCCCTGGATGGTCCTTTGCTGTCAGTGTGTGCTGTGGTGCCCACTGAGTGCAAGGCAGCTGTGAAGCAGCAAAGCCAGTAACCCAAACATCCGGAGCTGTATTTCCTCCAAAATCACCTTTCTCCATGGTGAGTTTTCAGATAACCGGGGTTTATACATCTACCCTGCTCCAGGCATACCCTACTCAGCCACAGACCGGGAGAGATAAGCAGGTCAGAAGGAAATGTCAGAAAGGGATAAGCTCTGCCACAGTGTCCCAAAGCTGGGATTTCTTGCCCTGTAACCAGGACAAGGTGCTTCTATAAAGCACCACCTTCCCTGACCAGAGTCTTGCTCTCTGCCAGGAATCCCCAGGGCAGCTGGACAAATCCAATTATCTGGCAGCTGGTGATGAACCCTGCTGATTGGGATGTTGGAAAAAAAAATTGATCCATGTCCATCAAAAGCTGAACATCCATGTGAGGAGAGGAGAGGAGAGGAGAGGAGAGGAAAAACCCCAGAACTACCTTATACACAGGAAAAATGAAAGGGAGGTTTATGCTGAGTAAAGCTGGCAAATCTCTTCAAAACCCTGTGGGATGCTGTCCAGAAGACTTCTGCCTGGAGACAGGTTGTGGGGAGGACACAGGGTACCCAGCTCCCGTCCAGAATGCCCTGCAAGGCATTCCTTGCTGTGACAATGGAGCAAGAATGAGGAGATGGCAACAGGCCTCAGAGGGGGAAAGTGTTCGGGTCCAAAACTTGTTAGAGAGAGTGGTTTTCTCTGACAGTCCATCCTGTGATTCCTTGATTGCAGCCACCACTTTGGAGGAAGAAGATTGTTCTCAGCTCTCTGTAAAGAAGAGGCTTGAGGACGTTCAGCTGCTTATTGCTGCTGCTAGGCTGCATGGATAAGCAGCAGCCTCCAGCCCCCAGAGAGGCTGAGCCAGCCCTAAATCCGCTTCAAAGCAGAAAAGAACATTATGGCCTGTGCGTGAGGGTCTTAGCTTCTCACACGGCTCCTCCACTCTGGTTTTATGGCGTGAAGAACACAGCCCTTACGACAGCAGCTCAGCTGCATTTTTCTTGGCGAGCTCATTCCCACCGGACATCATTCAGGCACTCTTCGGAGTGGAAATGAAAAGGAGCGAGAAGTGGCCCCCTTGAAGTTCTGCTCAGCTGGGCTGCTCGTGTTCCTGAAAAACACATCTACCTTTTTATAACTCCCCAGGCTCACACAGGGGGAGCCTGGCTGGCTGTGGAACATGGGGTGTGTGAGGGGGTGCATGTCTGATGACAGGAAAGGTGTGAGTGCAGCCTGCAGTCCTGCAGGCACTGGGGAGAGGTGAGGTGGGTGCAGGGGCTGCCTTACTGTGTGGATGTATGGATGGAAAGAGATGGAAAGCAGAACTTCATGGAAGGAGGGAGATAGATGGAGACACCATGTGAGGAGGAGGGTTATTCCAAAGGCAGATCCAGGCAGCCTCCATTTCTGCCCCCACCACCCTCTCCCTCTTTCAGCCAATCCCTCCACAAGCAGCTTTCCCATGCAGCACAGGACTCCAGCAGGAATGGATGCTCATGGGGAGGCAGCAGTGCAGGCAGACAGGGCCATGCTGGTTCTGCAGCTGTACAGCTCACTTTCCTGTGCAAATACAGAGGACCCAATGGCTTTAAATCAGCAACAAGATGTGACCAGTGCTCAACTACTTGCAGCTGCCTGAAGCCCTTTATGTTCAGTGAAAAGCCTGGCTCTGGCTGCTGTGGTCTGTCTGCAATGGAACCTTCTGGTAGAGGGGATTCACCTCCCTGTTTCCTTGATAAATCCCTTGCTACAACAGCAGTGCAGAAGAGTCTGTTTTAGGGGCACGGGGTGAGAAGTTCTCTGCTTTGAAAGTACCAGTTGTTTCATATAATTGTTTTTCTTTCCAGCCTGGCAATGTCCATTTAAGGCAGTTTAAATAAATCCTGGCCTGATGCTGAAGCTAAGAGCTGATGTCAAAGGGAGATTAAGCTGTTTAGAGGCAGAATGTTTTTAAAAAAAAGCTGGAGTGTCCAATACAATTTTTCTGGTGAAGAAGGCCAAATATATCCAGATGGATTTGATGCCATTCCTGTTTTTCACTTTGATGTCCCAAGATCAGAAATTGGCAAGGTGGTTCCACCTGGGCTCTTTCTCTATGAGTTTTGTGTAGGTCTGAGCTAAGGGTGTTTCTCTTTGGGTGTGAGATGTGTGACTTTGTTCCTCCTCCTCCTCTCACAGACAACTCCTGAACATCCAAGCAGCCAGCCAAGGGCTGACTGGCAAGTTCTTGTTTTCCTATAGCACCATAAAATCACCAGTTAATACCGGATTGCCTGAGCATTGACCAGGAAAATGGATATGTGTTTGTATTTGACTGCATTGCCAACGTGCACGAGCCTCTGTCACAGGAAAGCTCTGTCTGAATTTGTTTGCATGTGTGATCTCACCGGTATCCCAGGCTGTGCACACACACAGACCTTGCACGAGGACCCAGCTCCATTTGCATGAGTGCAAATGGCCAAATGCCATTTTCGTCTCCCTTCAAATTTGTATTTTCATTTCCTTATTTTTCACCTTGCTCACCTGTACATGAACACACCTTTGCTCCCTGGGCATACATGGAGGAATGGTAGCACCTGTATTTACACATGAATTTCCAGCTAAGGCATTTGTGGACAAGCCTGTGAACAAGTATTTCCCTGCAAGTGTATCCCTGAATAAGTGCTCACATGAGTGTTCTTTTGCCAGCAAATTCTTAGATAAATCCTCATCAGTTCATATAAGTGCAAGTACTTGCTTTGGGATTTGCCTGCCAATACGTATCTAGAGATACACTTGCCTGAAAATTCATATCCACATGTGGCTCTGCATGCGAATGCTGGTTCAAAGAATCTCACCTCGTGCTTTCCTTTTTTTACCTGCACCTTTTCAGCCTGGATTCTGCCACAATAAGTATTCACAAGAAAAGCAAGCAATGGGGGAGGTGAATGCCTTCAAAGCAAATCACGGCTCTTATTCAGATGAATAGTGGAGAGTCTTTTCTTCTGATACTGTCCTTCCTGCTCTTGTGATATGCATATGACTCTATATGTTTCCATTTGAGGCCCGAGGAACTCTGCTAGTTCCCCCCTGCTGCCCACAAGCCAAAAAGACGATAAGGGAATATAATGAACACAAACAATGGTGGAGGCTGAATTTGACTTTTTTTTTTTTTTTTCCTCCAGGGACAGACAGAACTCACAGATGTAGGAATATTATTGAATTCCTTTGGATACATTTGATCTCTCAGCCAAAAAAGTATGTGGGACATTTCCGCTTATTTTTAAAACATTCTGCCACAAAACAGTAATTCAATTAACGAAAGCTCCCACTGATGTCAGCCCTGAGCTTCAGCCTGGCTGAACATTTCTCTCTGCTGTACACACAAAAGCCACCTTAAAGGGGAGCGGCTAATCTACATATGTTTGGAAAGGAAAAGCCTTCATGAAATCTTTTATGATTTAAAGTGAAGGCATGTAATGAACAAAGTGTGTTGCTCATTAAACGCACCCATGTGCAAGCAGGCCTGTGCCAGTTGGGTTGCAGTCTTTCAGCTCTGCTTGAGGTGGATCTGGAGCCATGGAAGGTGTCTGAGACTTGTGCTGAGGCACTGCATGGCTCTCTCCTCTGAGCAGCCTGCTTCCCTTTGCTTCTCTCCCTCCTGGCAAAGGAAACGGGAAAGCGAACATCACTGCGCTGTGAACGCAGCTTCATTTTCATGCACTGACTGAGGGCTCTGATTCTTCAGGTCAGAGCTGTTGAAAGGATACGCCTTCCCTGGAATAACTCCCTCTCCCCACTCGCACCCCCCAAGCCCCAAACAATTACCTTGGCCATATGTTTTGTAAAAAGCACTTTCCGCAAAAACAACATCTTACGTGAAATAGAATCTGACAGCTCTCTTTCAATGAGACATTAAATGTGAGGTTTTAATCTCATAAGCCTCAGAAAATTCAGAAGTTGATCTTTTCCCAGAAGCTTTAACTCTGCCCCCTCGTGCATGTGCACTCCAACAGGAGGGCTTGCCAAATGAGCACACAAAAATACTTTTCAATGAAACCTTGTGTGTATAATTCTGATGCCTCTCAGGTTGCAGGGGAAAGTGCAATTTAAACACAACTCAAAATCAGACAATTAAGGTTACTTAAAAAGTAGTATCACAGACGTGTTATTCAACATCATTTGGGAATATGCAATAAGATATGGAAATAAACTGAGATGAAGAAGCTGAGGGGGCAATATGTTTGAAACATCCAGGTAGATGGATTAGAAAGCAAATCAGGCCTCCAGGACACTCACTCAGATGCAACCAGGCTGAGAGCTCTTGAAAGCTGCTTCTGAGCCACAGCTGTTTGGAGCCATCCATGAAATGAATCTCATGGATCTCTGTCCTTCCTCGACGAATGAATCTATACAAGACAAAAAAAAAAAATTGCTGATCTTATCTAGAATCCTTTGCCAAGGGCAAGAGGGTGTAGTGGTCACTGACAATCTTGTTCCACTCTGAAATGTGTCCCTTGCTCTGGAGCAGAGCCAGGGTCCACTGCCTGGGTGGTGGGAGGGAAAATAAATGAAGTCAGTCAGGCTGCACTGCTTGTAGTGGCTGAGCTGAATCCCAGCATAAACAATGAATTTCACCCTGGAAAATCATGTGCACACCCAGGACAGCCCCACTCAGGCAGAGGAACATCCCGTGTCTCTGTGGCCACAGGTGTGGTCCCTGCAGTCTCCTGGTCTGCCACCTGCAGCCACCTGCACTCGCTGTGTGATGCTCAGCTCAAGGAAATGAGTGGAAAAGTGGAATTACACAGTTACATATTCTGGGCACCAGTATGGGTCATGGAAGAGAGGACTGGGATTTAGTGATGGGCTCCTTACCCAGCAGATATTTCCTGCAGTCTTACTGCCCAGGGAAGTGTGCCATGCTGTGGGAGCTCTTGTAGCAGTAGGGCAGGGGGAATTGTTTTAAACAAAAAGAAGGGATATTCAGAATAAAGAAATTCTTTACAATGAGGGTGGGGAAACAGTGGTATTGGTTGCCCAGAGGGGTGGTAGATATCTGATGCCTGGAAAAATTCAAGGCCAGGTTGGACGGGGCTCTGAGAAACCTGATCCAGTTGGAGATGTCCCTGCAGGGGACTTGGAACAAGTGACCTTTAAAGGTCCCTTCCAACCTGAAGTATTCTACTTTTCTGTTAAATGGACAGACGGCTCAGCTGCAGCAGAGCAGGTTTGGCCTTTCAATACTTTGTGGTGAACAGGGGCAGACTCCAGCCTGGGGGAATTTCAGAGCCTGAGTAGACCTTGAGGAGCTTGTAAGGGGTTACAGTGGCTCTTTAGAGCTGTGTGAAGTGATGCTGAGAGGACAAGGGGAATGCTAAAGGGGAAGAACTAATTTGCACTTCGCATTCAGGCCTCCTTTCCACAGGATCAGGGCTCAGCTGCCCAGGTTCTGTGACATCCCTGTGACATGCAAGTGGTGCAAGTGGTGGATCTGGACACCCTTGTGTCATCTGGACATGGTGCCATCACCATGATGGCACAGTGAGGGACAGCTGGTGACCAGGCACCTGGTCACCTTCTCACTCAGTGACCCCTTGGGACTCAAGGATGCTGCTCCAAGCGGCTTGTGGGACACAAATGTTCTTGCTGCAGCACTTCTCAGTTCAATCTGTGCAGGAGGGTGGGGATTTGACCTGCACTGAGCTGGGAGATGATTCCTGGTGTTGTTCTGCCAGACAGCTCACAGCCATAGGGAAGGAGCACTCTGAAGGGGAGACAGTAAATGCATCCAGGAACACAAGGATGTACAAATGAGCTTTTGCTTTCTTTGCTTGAAGGAACTAAATCCCACCAGTCTGGCAGTATCAGTCAGCAGTGCTCTTTGGTTACCATGAGTGTGAAGGATAGAGGGAGAAGGCTACAAATATGACTATTTTGTCAGCCGTTGCATTCTTCAGGGCACTTGTGTACAACCTGGGGCAGCACTGCTACTGTTCCCATCCCACAAAGTGAATGACAGTGAGCTGGCTGGTGAAATACCACCATTTCTCTGGTTCTGCTTGACCCACTGGGTCAGAGTCCCTGCAGGGCGTGAGACAAGGGTCTGTTCCTGCAGCCTTTGGGGATCAGTTCCACTGACCCTCCTGGCACTGCTGGTGACTTAGAGGTTATCTGAGCCCAGCCTGCCCTCTCCGGCATGGCTGGAGCAGCTCCGGTGGAAACACTTGGTGTCTGCCTCTCTGCTCACCTGACCAGCATGAGAAACAGGATATCCCTCACCAATTGCACTGGCTCATCCCAATCTCCCGTATTGTGTCTCTCCAAGCTGTCAAGGCAAAGCTGCATTTCAGAGGCTGTGGAAGATGCTCATGACAAGCAGCTTTGATCAAAGCCTTTGTTTAGTTATCAAAGGCAGGATAAACAGCTGGACATGCACCTGCTGGGGAAAGGCTTTTTCCTCCTTTCTCCAATCCCAGCCAACTTCAGCATGACTGGGAGAGATCATTTTGCACCCTGAGGCTGTTCAGGAGGGTGATCCTTTTTTTCAGGATACTGACAGAAGAGTCCTCACAGCCCCCATTACTGCTGTGTTGTGCAATCATTCTGTGATCCTGTAAAACACTGAGATCTTTGCTCTGTGGGTGGACTTAGAGGTGTGCTGTGCATGAGGAAACTTCACCTGAAAGTGCCAGGCTCTGACACAAACAGCTCTGTCTCTGCATCTCCAGGAGGTTGCCAGGGGGTGCCTGACCACAGTGTCACACAGTGTGCAGAAGGAATTTTTCCCCTTCAAATTTCCTGTCTCCTAGGGAAGGCAAGAAGGAATCATGTCTCCATCTTCAAATGTCCAGAAACTGTCATGGAGGCTGCGTCAGATCAGGAGAGGTTTTATGGAGCCTTTGGTAGGGACAAGAAGGTAAAGGGATGAAAAAAAGGGATCACAAAAATTTCAGCTTTGAAGAGTGAGATATTTCTGTGGCTGAGTAAAGGCTAAGAGTCCTTGGCTCAAGCAGCAAGATGAAGCAGCCACGTCGCCTGCTTTTCTGAAACCCAATCTCCCCCAGTTTCACGTCTCCCTGCACTGAGGGCTCCTCTCCCTTTCCCCTTCTTTTTTTTTTTTTTTTTCCCTTTGCTTCCTAAGGGAAAAAAAAAAAAAATGCAGGACAGAGCTGGTGCTGTTTTCCCAAAGTGTTTCCCCCAGGGTCCTTGTTGCAGCATCAAATTTCCTTTGAAATGGCTATGTGGGAAACACAGTTTCTTGGGTCACTTCCCAAATGAAAAAGAAAAAAGACAATAAAAAATTAAATAGGAAAATAAAATTCAACATATGAGGAGCAGAAGCCAAATCACAGCAGCTCTCTGTCCCATTTAGTACTTGGTCCTAGGGAGGAGACTGAAAGTGTTGTTGGGAACAGTGATTTTTCGTTACCATGTTCCTGCTTCTAAATGTCTTCCTGGCTCCCTCCCTGGATTAGCCTTTTTGCCCTTTTTCCATTTAAATTCCACTAAGATCTGGGGCATTGACTACTCTGCAAGCTGAGTGTAGAAACAGACGCCTCACTGGAAGCAATTCCTGGAGTGTATTCCAGACCACCAAAGCAACCCAGGAAAGAGGATGAGTTCCTCTTTAAACACTTGTTTGTGATTTGAAGAAAGACAAAGCTGATTATTATGGGTACAAGGACTCATATATCTGTCTTTGCCATCTGCCTCTGCTCCTAACCAGCCCTTGGTCATCTTCTCTGTGTTGACCCACACTGGGAAAAAGGGTACACCTCTGTTCAGCCCTGTATCCTTGTGTCCCTGTATCCCACCCAGCTGCACGCACTCCTGACACTGCAGCAGCTGTGCCTGAAGGTGCAGTGACCTTCTGAAAGCTGCAGCCTGAGACCTCCACTAGGACATCAGCTGTCTATTAACATTTCCCAAACTCTTCCTAGTGCCTGCTGACATGTGAGAAGCGTTCTGCCACCTGGCCCTCTTGGCAAGCAACAGGCAGTGTCTGTTCTGCTTTGATCTGCTGCGCACCACGTTTGACCAGGAGTGAGTGGGCTGATGTGCCTCGGTCTGTTCCTGCCAAGCTGATAGAATAAAGCAAAGGATTCAGTTGGCTGGTGTCAGCACCCCAGACCTGTACAAACCCCTGCTCGAACTCTGCAGACAGGCCTGCAAATTCTGCAAAATCAAGGGCAAATTGTTTTCTTCCTGCTCAGATCATATTTACTTTTCCCACACAGGACCTTTATTTTTACCAGTGCTGGCTGATAGGATGGGAAGAAAGAAAGGCACCACATGGACTATTTAGGACAATTTTCTTTGGGCTTTTTTATATCACTCTTGAAAAATCCACTTTCTTAAAGGTTGCCCAGCCAAGGAAATGTGCACAACACCCAGCCTGGGTGAGACCTGAAAGCTGATAGCTCTGCTGCTGTTTAGCTTTACCCATGCACACGGAAAGTCAGCTCTGCTTGCTCTGCTTCACGGTTTCTTTTGAGTTACTTTGTCACATCTGGGAACCTCATGGCTACCCTGAAGCTTCATTTTCTGGTCCAGCAAAACTGGGGCCCCTCCAGGTCTTGCTGCTGGTTGTGTCAGAGGGAGCTCCCTCAGTCCTGATCCCAGATCACCTTGTGAACACACAGTTTGATTCAATCAAACCTGACACATTACCCTGCTGTTGCTTGCAGTGCATCACCACTGCATTTTGGAAAAATCCCTTCAGTAGGGACACATTTTGTCCAAAGTGGTAATTTTTATGTAGACGCTGTTGATGTCCTGGAAGTTATGTGGTCACACTGACCGCATCTGCGTCTAGAACGACTAGGTGAATCTCTCCCCCAGACCTCTGAAAAATACCTGGATGAAATCTCTCTGGTGTTGTAACTCAGCCCCAGACTTTTGATATCCAAACAATCTGAATTTTGAAGCCAGCACCTCAGTTGAAATAATTTACCTTTCTCCAGACTAGATTTCAAGCCCCATATGAAGACTATAAAAAAAAAAAAGCCCAACAAAGAATTTCATTCCGTCATATATTTCCCTCTATGCCTCTGTTATGTTTGTTTAAAAAGGATGGGTCTTTATGCCTTGTTGTTGACTGCATCAAACTGTGAAAAATAAATAATGATCAAAACCAAATGTCATCTGTTTTTAATCAATGAACTGTTGAAAAGGACACAGAGTGCCAGGATGTTTATGGAGTTGGGCTTAAATAGAGCTTGCAGCTTGGTGTGTATTTATGAAGGTGTTGACTAGAAGGTTTTAGACTCTGCAGCACACATTTTGCTTTGGGTATTTAGCAAAGCTGCTTAGCCTGTTCCCGTTGGGCCTTGCATCTGCAATGTCTACATGGATGCCTGAAGCTCATTCCTGGCTGGCTCCAAGGACAGTGCTGGTCCTCTCTAGCTGATGCTTGGGAAAACAGACTGTTCTCAACAAACATAGAAAGTTCACTAAAGTACAATTCCTTGGATACACCATCTCCTCCATCTCCTCAGAGGGAAGAGTTGTAGAACTAAAGTGTTTCTGCCATTGCTGGATGGGCTCCAAATAAAGTTTGGGAGCTTCACAGCACCTTTGGGTGCATCAATTTTTACAGATATTTTGCTGAAAACTTTTACAAGACTGGTGTTTCTGTTCATCGTTGTGGGGAAAAGCAGTGAATTCATAGACACAAGAAACCCAGCTGGCTGAGGAGCTAAAAATACATTTGGCTTGGCATCCTCCTTGTGCACCAAGACTTTGCATAAACCTTCATTCTCCAAAGGAATGCATGTAGCTATGAAATCAGAGCTGCCCTTTTGTGTCACTATGGGCCTCAAAATGAAATCCATCCCTGTGTGTAGCATTCTTGGAAGCTCACAGGAAGAAAATTATGAGAACAGTAATAAGAAAGTTGCTGGCTGTCAAAGCACCTCCTATCCATGGAATCATCACGTGGGAGGTCACAAGTTTCAGACCATTTCTTCAGAGACCATAAGAAACCTGTATGTCCACGCTTTGTGAAGGCCACGAATCAATGCAAAATCCTTTAATTCTTGTTATTCACCAGTTGCAACTTCCTTCTGACATCTTGTCTGGTCTCTAAAAATGGCAAGCCAGATCGATAAGCCATCCTACAGCAGTGAGCACCCTGACCCTGAGAGCAATATCAAAGAATGTGCCATTACTTTACCACTCTGTCATTTTGTCAATGTCAGCTTGAATAATGACTGCTATCTTGCATCAAATGCAGTCTACCCTGAAGTTCATTCACCATTAAGATCGTGTCTGCAAGGAGAGTGCAAGCTCAGCTACGAAATCTCAGCCCAAGGAGGACATTTGTTTTGTTGTTCATGTGGTACTGCACCCAGCTATACATCAGCTCCTGTGACACACTCTCAGTTGAAGAGCTGCCATCCCAAACTTTTAGGTACCCACAGCCCATTCCCATGCCCGTTTTAATCATGGTCTGCCATTTCCACTGGGTTTGATTAAAAATATAAGGATGGGTGCACTCAGACAGACAAAAAATCCATTACAGCACTGTCCTATATCTGGAAATGGCCAGCAGTAGCTGCCTACATGGAAAGTACAAAAACATGGCACGGATATAGTGATATTTCCCCTGAGTGCTCTGCCAGGCTCCAGCACTTTCTATCACACAGACATCCTGCAGTAGGTGAGCATGTTTTGCTTAACAGCAGTAGCTCCACGAATTTGCCCAGTTATCTTTTAAACACAAGTAATCTCTTGCTGTCCACAGCATCCTGAGGTAAGGAGATCAGCAGCATAATTATACGTTCAGAGAGGAATTGCTCCCTTTGCTTTGAATTGTGATTGACACAAGGTGGGTGCTATGGCTGGAACAAAATGGCTGCTGGAACAAAAACGTTCCACCTGTGTGAAGAGCTTGATCACTCGGCAATGAGTGCGTTTGTGCTCCCGTCATTTAATTTCAAATGTCACAGGTCAATGCTTTGCATTATAACCAGTGATGGAACTCAGTTTGGCGCATTATTGTGAGAACTATTTAAAATGTCGAATGGGGATAGGCATATCATACCTGTCTATCACATCAAGATGGAAAGCCAGTTTGAATAAATTAACCATGATTCAAACCATCCATTTCAGACTCAATGACTAGGGCTAAGCTGAGTGGGTTTTATTCCTTCAATGTGCTGAACTTTGTCTGTAATGATTCTAAAACTGTGTCTGTCAGCCACAACTTGCTTTATGATAGTTATTTCACCTACAATTTCATCTCACTTTGCCAAAGGTTTCTTATACTCTTTCAGCTTGAACCCTGATAAAGCATCTTCTGGCATGCTTACATGCTGAACAGACACAGTGAGATTGCAAACAAACCAAACCGACTGTCATTATTGAATAGTCCTCAGACACACACAGCTTGGGTAAAGTCATATTAGCTGTAAAAAGCTTGAATTCCTAGGAAATCTCTTAGGAGACAGAATTATCAACACCTAAGGTCACTCTGAATCATTCAACAAATTGAGTCAGGCAACCTTCAAGCAGGTACAACCTTTTTTACTCAGAGTAACAAAATCTATCTTGTCTTCCACATGTTGCTAATGTAAAAAGAACTCCTTCCCCTCCAGCTGCCTGGTGTCTCCTTTCCTTGTAATGGTTTTTCATCTGGTGGAGTTCTTGGTCACACAAATCTGTGTTCCAAACGAATCTTATGAAATGGCTGTGTTCAGTCAACACCAAATGCTACATATCAGCAGAGCTGTCCTGAGACTGTTATAGAATACCTGTGACCCTGAGAGAGCTTTTTAGACTTGAGCCTTACTGCAGACATGGGGGTGATTTTGAAGAAGGTGTGGTAAGAAAAAAACCATGAGGATTTGTAGGTTTGATTGCCTTGGACGGACAACTTTCCCATTCTTGACCAGCTAGATCCAGCTACATCCATCTCTGCAAAGTGCAAAAGCTCTTGGAAGGTACATCCAAGGGCCTGCCCGGGTGCGTCCAAGTGATTCTGTGCCCTGGAATCTTGTTTGTGATACCTAATAAAAACAAGCCCCACTCTAAAAGACGTGTGCTGTGACTTCAGAAAACAATTTTCCAAAGCTGAGGGAAAGCATGAACTTCCCTGAGCATGGGAAAAATATGCATACACATATACATACACACACACACATATAGTATAGTATGAAAATATGTATGTATATGTATATGTATATGGAAATCTTTAAGGGGAGTTTACAAAACCCTAAACCCTATGGTTTCACAAGAAAAAGATCCGAACAATTTTTGGCCAAACAGACATTTTTAGTTCAGCGTTGACATGAAGGTAGCAATTAGCCCTAGAATAGCAAAGTAAAGCAAGGACATGAAGCAGAAATGCAAATCAGTATAAATTTTAAGATAGGAAGTACAGAAAAAGAAAAAGAGAAGATAAAGGTGGCAAGGAAAGATCCAAATTATTGAACAGGAAAGACTTTTCTAGGCTAATTAGGAAAACCATAAATGTCAGCAATGTCATGGGCCAACCATGTGGAGACAGGAAAAAAAATGTGAATAATGATTTAGAGACAGTAGAAATATTCAATAAATATGTTTGCTCTGAGTTTGGAAAGAAAGAAGAGGATGTGTTTATATCACACAAGGATGTCGAAATATTTTCCACTCTACAAGCAACCAAGAAGGAAGTTAAGCAACTTCTTCTAGGGATAAACACATTTTATATGAACAGGATCTTCAAACTTGCAGCCAAGACTTTTCCTAGAACTGGCTGAGGAAATTTCTGACCCCTTGACATCAGTCTTGGATAACTCCTGCAGCACTAGGGAAATTCCAGAGGAGTCGGGGAGCTCTCATTATGTGCCAGTATTAGAAAAGAGAAAGTGGTCTGACCCCAGCAGCTCTAGAGTGGCAAGTCTGACATAATCTCATCACAATAATGGAAAAACGAATATAGGACTCAATCAAAACAGAATTAATGCATGGGAACACAATTAGGGCCAGTTAACACAGACTAATAGAAAATAGGACTTGTCAAACACTCTTTGATGAGATAAAAAGTTGGGATGATAAAGGTGACTATGTGAATATAATATATTTAGACTTTAATAAAGCTTCGACTTTGCAGCTCATGACAGTTTGATTAAAAATTTAGTGTGCTGCAATGTCCATGAAGTGCTCTCTAAATGGATTAGGAACTGCTAAGTGATCTGCTAAAAAGTAGTTGTTTATGAGGCATCAAGGGCAGGTGGGGGTGTTTCTGAGGAGGCGAGGTCCGTAGGAGTTTGTAGGAATCCTACCATGACTGTGTCTTGTCATCCATAATCTGGGAGGAAAAGCAAAATTGCTGGTGATGAAGCTATTGGCTGAGACAAAGATGGTCAGTGCTTACAAGGACAGGACACATATTCAGAGCTGAAGGGAGTGTCCTCCCACAGGAAGAAGGGAAGTTGTGGTCTTGGTGCTGTCACTAGAAAGCAGAGAATTGGGAAAAATATTAGGAGTTTGTAAAGGGAGAGCAATTTCCTCTTTTGATGGCAGATTTATTGTGTGATACTTGGATGGACAAACAAGACACAAGATATAATGAGAGAAGCAAGAATAGGAGTAGTGAAGGTGTTTTAACTTTGAGAATGATCAGTGAAAATGCACCTGGAATGCTGCGCAAAATTCACCCCAGGGTGGAAGAGATGAAATGTCCCTTTCCTGTGAGCTTAGGACCAGACATGGAAGAATCCAGTGAGTGACTCTTTTGGCACAAGGCTCTCTCTCCAAGCAGGAGTGCAAGTTTTCTGAATTTCTGTCTCCAGTAGGAGGACATGAATTCTGTTTACTCTCCTTATCACCTACTGAAGCAGGTGGCCTCAGTCTTGCCCTCAACCTCCTCAGTTTACTGACAGAGAGATCAAGAGGTGTGTTGCAGCAGCACGTACGCTCCTTAGCCAGGATAACATGGCTTTTGGTAAAGATTTTCAGGAGCTGTTCAACACTGTAAGAAAGACATTGCAGGGACTGCCTCAAGAACCTCAAGTCAAATTCAAGCTTGGAAACACACCCCAGTTTCTGTTTCTAGACATGACTGAGAAAACACAAAAGAGAAATGTGTAATATTCTGTCTTCTGATGCCCTCCATCACAGGATACTGCCTCAGAAAAGGTATTTTAACCAACTGTAAGTTATTGACATTAACTCAGAATGAATATAAAATTAAACACTGTGCACTTCTTGCTATGTTTGTCCAGAAGATTCCTGGACTGCTATGATGGGAATCCACTCAGCCCTCCAGTCCTTTTTCAGTGTCAATTTTTCAGCTGTCTGTGTGTTACAGCAATAGTGAATAAGGTTTCCATCCATGTAGGGAAACAAGGAAAAGGGAAAAAAAAAGAAGAAAGAAAGGAGGAAGGACCCATTTGAAGAGAGAAAAAATGGATTAAAGGATGTATTATAAACTTTTTAAAAAATAGATCAGATATGACAAAGAGCAGAACAGTCAGTGTCCTTTCAACTGTGTTCAGCTGGGTCATATTCACTTGTGATGTGGCACAATTTACCATGTGGCTCAGCTCCCCAAGTGAGGACTGTATCTTCCTCTTCCAAGTGGATGCCAAATAAGTAAATTCAGGATGCTCAGGGGCATGGTAAGTGCTTACAGTCTCACTGCTGCCCTTGAGCATTTTTTTGAGTTCTACTTGGTGGTGATGTTTGCAGCTGTTGTTTCGTAGCCCATGTGAAATTCATTGGTGGGTCTTGTTTGGGTCCTGGGGAGTTATTTGTCTGCATACCACCCACAGTGATATACACTCAGAATCCACAAAATGCAGTTTTTGTTGATAATAACAAACCTCAATGTACAAAGGCTAACATCCTTGACCAGCCCTTCCAGCTCTTCCCATGGAGATTCACAATCAGGGAGGAAAAAATACCTCATGTAGATATCAGTAACCTGAGTCCAGGTGCCTGCATGCAGCCATACCACAGCAATTTCATTTCTCTGGGAATTTTCACTCCATTCAGCTGCCCACCCATAGACAAATAATGTCATCTGAGATATTTCAGAATATCCTGGCCTTCTGAAAATGGGCTTACAGATGCAGTGCAGTGCTTCTTTCTAGGTCAGAAGGAAGCCCAAAGGGATCCCACAGGTCTAAATGTGGGTCTGAACCTTCCAATGCAGTCAATGTAACCGGGAGTGGGGTGGGACTTCAATCCCCCCATGGATGCCCATGCACTCAGCTCACATGCAGACACCCACACCGCAGACAAAAATGTCTAAATAACCAGAGAGTGATTCAGCTGACCAAAGGTCAGTGTCTAAGTCAGGGTCAGAGAAACAGCTCTCTGGACTCCCACAGGAGCCCGAGTACACAGTTCCTGACTGCCTCGAGCTGGTTATATGCCTGGATATATGCCTGGTTATATGCCTGGTTATACAGCCTCCCTTATGTTACCCATGGTTTACAGCCTTCCTGAATAGCACGCTTACAGGGCTGTCCATCATGCATGGAATCACAAAATCATTTAGGCTGGAAAAGACCTCTAAGACCATCAGCTGAAACTGTTAATCCAGCACTGCCAGCTCCACCACTAAACCATGACCACAAGTACCACATTTACTCACCTTTTTAAAACCTGCAGGGATGGTGGCTCAACCACTGCCCTGAGCAACTTGTTCCTGTGCTTGATACTCCTTTAGATGGGGACATTTTTCCTAATATCCAGCCTAAACCTTGTCTGGCAGAACTTTCAGTAAAGTTCTGACAAAACAGGTTATTCCCTCTTGTTCTGTCGCTAGATACCTTGGAGAAGGAACTGACCCCCACCTGGCTACAGCCTCCTTCCAGATAGTTGTAGAAGGTAATAATCTTCCCTCAGAGCCTCCTTTTCTCTGGGCTGAGCACACTCAGCCACTCCTCACAGGACATGTGCTCCTGATCCTTCACTTCCCTTGTTGCTGCCTTCTTCATCCACACATGCAACCCACTGACCACACCAGGGGCCACACCAGTGATCTCAAAAGCCCTCTGAGTGCAAGCACAGCCCCACCCGCACTAGGATTCTCCAGGGAAAGCCTCTGTGCTGCCTGCCAGCCTGCCAGGCCAGCACTGCTGTTGTGGGTGCAGGACTCAAGATGCTGGGTGTGCCACCTCTCACTGGTCATTGTCCCTCCCTGCTCGCCCAGCCTCCGCACAGCTCCCCTGCTCTGGACACTGGGAAGACAGTGGTTCCTAGGTGAGCTGAAATCAGTGCTCCAGCTTTGTTGCACACAACGGGAATAAGAGAGAACAGCTGCCAGAGCACACCCGTGACACTTTCCTGTGTGATCCTGGGAGCAGAGGCACTAAATACCATTCATATCTTAAAAAAAAAAATAAAGTGGGGGGCAGAGAGGGAGGAGTGCCTGAAGGAGGAGCAGCAACAAATAGATATTCATCCCTTCTCAACAGAGGTCTTAAGTACTTTATTTACCTCTGGTGCAGAGGCACAGGAGCCAGAGAGGTACCACACCTCTTCAGGCTGGGACTGAGCATTTTAATGCGTGTGAACAGCATGCTGACTTCATTAAAGCATTTGATTAACACCAGAAAGGACCCACTCCAGCAGCTGCATTTATCACTAGGGCTATGACAAATTTAGAGAGAGTGATTTGGTAGGCCCTTAGCATAATCAGAATAGACGAACCTACCTTGGAGGGGAAAAAAAAGACGTAGCTTTTAACAGACCTGAAAGCACACTATGAATATTTATTGTGTCCATCCTTCCAGTGGGGGCTTGATGAGACAGGGAGCAGAAGTGGGACAAGGTCCCACAGCAGTGGCTGCCCTTGTCCATAGTTGTGTTTCGGAGTCAGTGCATGAGGGCTCTGCAGAGCACGCCCAAGATGGTGATGCTTGCTGCTAGGAAACCCTCTGCACTCACTGCCCTCAGAGAGGCAGCCAGCTCCAGCACAAGATCCAGACCCCAGGGGCTGTGGATCCAGACGTATCTCCCCAGGGTCGTTCAGAAATGAAGCACAGCCCTGGTGTGGTCACCTCAGCAAGGAGCCTGCAGGTGGAGGACGTGAGTGCGGGCACAAGCAACCCACAGAGCTCATCACACCTGGGTCAGACCAAAGACCCCTGCCCCACTCCCAAAGGTGCCCAACAGCAGGTAACTGGGCAAGACTAGAAGAATAAAGCTTCTAGTCTTGCAGAATAAATCTTACTGCCCCCCAGTCATCAGCAATTTGAGAACCAGGGGCATCCTGAGCCAGTGATGATATATTGGTGGTGAATGGTTCTCCACAGAACCATTCTTCCACTAATTTGTTCCTTCCTTCTGTTCCATTCCCATTCTTCATCTCTCCCCAAGCTCACCACCACTCTACAAAACAATGAGCACTTTTTATTTATTTTTTACATATATTTTTTTATGCCTTTATTTGGCAAACTTCAAATTAATAGTCCTAAAAATAAATGATCACTGAAAGGATGATGGGAGAAGGAGAGAAAGAGTGTTAGAGGGAAGAGGTTGCCCTCTGGGAACCAGAGAACTCAGGGCAGATGATCTGAGAGCCAGTTTAACAGCTGAGACTGTGATTAGAGTGTGTATCTGTATGTGAAGTTGTGAGTTTACTGGAAACTAGAGTAGTGGTGGTTTAGCTAGAAAGTCCCTAATAAATTAGGAAGAACTAGGACCACATTTCCAAAAAGACCATTTTAAAAAAAGCTTCCTTAGGGAAAGTGGGGATAGAAAAGTTCTTCACTTGAAAAACACCAAAAAACAACAAAAAAAATTTACATGGAAATTTTCATTAATCTCTGTAGACTGTTAGGTCAAATTAGGATAAGAAATCTGATCATGCAGGAAGTGTGAAGCAGAGGGACTTTAGCCAATTCTAAGGGCAAATCTCAGTGAATGCTGAAGATTTCTGCCAAAGGTTTCTGCATGTACATGTCACTGTAACAAACACAGCTTTTAATTGGTCTCTCTGCCTATGTACAGAGGCAAACATGTAAATGCAAGATCTTTTCTATGTTTCTTTTTAATTTATATTCATCGCTAAAGGTGTCATTTTCTGTAATTCTCCCTGCCTCATTCTCTAATATACATGACCTTTAATAAGCAGGACTTACAGTTTGACAGCAAGGACTGTTAAAAATGCAAGGAAATCCTGTCTGGATTAAATTTTTAGTCCATTTCCATCCACTGCTTACACCCAAGGTGTGCGTGGATCATAAACTAAAGATGGCAATTTGGGAGGCAATTTTCTTGAATTGCAGGTACAGCAGGATGCAAGGGAAAGTAATGGCAGGATCAGGCAGTTAGACATGGTATAAACATTTAAGCTACCAGTTAGATTTAATGGATTTTTATTCATTCACTTGCTTTTCTCTCTCTCTCTCTCTCTCTTTTTTTTTTTTTTTAATATCCACAAAAGAGAGGAAAAAAGGGAAAAAAAAAAAAAAAAAGAAAAAGAACAGAAAAAAACCAGAAGAACACTTTATCGATAAAGGGCTTTGCTGGATTTGCAGTTCTCAGTGGATTTTACTTGCTCCTGTTGAAAGAAACCTTTCACTGAAGCACCTGCAGGTGCATGGGCAAGAGCTCCCACGGCTGCTCCAACAAGGTCACCTAATTTCCCATGGAGAAGAGGCACCCTGTGAGTCAGCGAGGCACCAGGAAGGTCCTGGGCTGTGCCATCACTGTAGCTCTTCTGGCCTCATTGGAGTTTGGGAATCAGGACTTTTCCTCATGTTTCACACTTCAGAAGGAAACAGTACAGACAGCACTTTATTTGTATTTAGTAAGGATTATGTAGCTTCTGGATTCTCCTGCTGAGGATGTATTATTAGTATGGGTTTTGTTAGAAACTGAGAGTGTGCATTCCTTGAAAATCACATCCCTAACTTCTCATTGTGGCTTTGGAGATCTCTTCCCTGGGGCAGGAAGTCAAATATTTCAGAATGTCCACAGAATAACACGGTTTCACCCTCACCTGAGTTTGCTGACTGACTGCCAGCTCAGCACACAGTCCCAAAGCCAGCTGAGGCCATGGGTGACACCTGGGGATGGGGAAGGACAGTGCCCCTCTGTCTGCTGGAGAGGCTGGGGATGTGCCAGACAGGATGCCAAGCTTGCCCTGACCATGTTGGGGAAATATGGGAATGAAATTCAACAGCACTCAGAGCATCTCCATGTGCTCGGAGCCAGCGGTGCATCTCTTGAGTAGCTTCCACTTGTACTGGAAGGAAAAGAGCACCCAGGTGCCCCAGACTCAAGATTTCTTATGGGATATTGCCCTGCTCACCTCTATCAGTCGTTTCTGCAAATCTCAACTGCTGTGAATGTGACCTGAATTCAAAACAGATGCAATTGCCCAGAAACTGGGATTTCCTTATGGGAGGAACACCATGTCCAAGATGCAGTATTTCAGGATACAGTTGGACTTTTTGGCAGCTCTCCAGATAGGAGCAGTGAAAACAATGTAAGGAAAGATCAAAGACACCAGGACCTCTTAGTCCTGGAAGGAGAAGCCCAAGATATGAGCATAGATTTTAAATGTTTAAAAAGCTGCTTCAAATAAGAAAGGAATTCTCTATTGACATGGGAAGTTCTGGCATAGGAAGGAGGTTCAGATTAGATATTAGGAGACCTCTAAGACTAGGAATAATGAAGTACCAGGATAAGCTCTGTGGGGGAGAGGAAAAATCTTCATTTCTTGAGGCAGATGTTACACCTGCCTAGGATGGGAAGAATCCTGCCTTGTGGCAGGAATGAATACTTGATCTCTCCTAACTCTGTCCTTTCTTGGTATTTGACTTCTGCAGCAGAGAGAGAAAGTGTGCCTTCCTAAAATAAATGCTTTTGGCTAGGAAGTGGTGTTATTACTGGCAGTCCTTTCCCTCAGATGATTTTGCCACAGCAACTATTTTCATGCATAGGATCCCTTTCTTCCATCAGGAGTTGCCTGGTTTGACCTGGCCTGAGGGCAGAGATCACACCATGGCTTAGCTCACTGGCAGTGACTCCTGGAATTTTCTGGATCCTGGATGCTTACAGTCACCTGTTTCCAGTCTTGCAGAAGGCAATGATGATGGTTAGTGTGAGCAGAACCAGGCCTGTGTTTTGTTATGGAGGACTATTGATCAGCCCAAAGCTGTGACATTACAGACACAAGCCTGCCTGAGCTGCCTTCCTCCACTGAACAAAGCAGGGACAGAAATCTCCATAATTCCAACCTGCAGAGGAGGCCAAGGGCTGTTCTGGGTGATGCTGTTTGGCCTGGTGCTGGAGCCTCCAGCCCAGCCCCAAGCACCCCAGGCTGCATCCTGCACAACAGGGCCCCTTCAGTGACCGACAGCCCAGCAAACTGCTGGCCATGACATCACTTATTCAGTGTTCTCTCTTTGGGCACAGAGCAGCTGCGGTTGGAAATGAGAGGGACAGGGGAGAAGGCATGAGCAGCCCACAGGGAATCACACAGAGCACAGGGACAGGGAGGTTGGTTTGCTTGAGAGCACAGAGCATTCTGTATGCAAACACTAATTTACTGAGCCAGCGGGCACACACGGCAGGATGCCTGTACACCCCAGGAATACACACAAAAACACATGCACGCTCACCCCAAGCATACAGAAACAGTCATTACATTTGTATACACGGAGACAATGCCTGTGAGCTGGCCAAGAACACACACAAGTCACGGCTGTATTTGCAGGCAGAATTTAGCTGCACACATATACACATCCATATTTCTCATTTGTAGACTCTGTGATCACATACCCTAAGCCTCTTGCCACTGCCCTGCACTTGCTGGCTGTCTCTGAAAGACCCTCACATACTATCAACAGAGATAAATCTCTGCAGTGCCAGGCACAGGGAGCCCCAGCAGCATGTCCAGTTTTCCAAATGACATCCCAGTAAAATTCCCACATGGGTGTAAGAGCCTGCAGCTGGTAGCCTGATAGGGTTATGTGTTTCCTGCAGCATTAATAACTTTTAAAAAATCTCAATGTGTCATTCATATAAAAGTTGCAGCTGAAGAGTCAGGAAACTCCCAGGTGAACGCTACATGGGCCAGATTGAACTCTGCCCACGTGCAATTCCAATGTGAGAGGGTGAACAGGATGGAGATAGCCAAAGCTCTAGCATTGCTGAGCAATTTGATTCCCTCACGGGGCTCCCCAGCTCAGCTGGAAAGTTTTCTGTATTGACATGAGCACCATTTATTTTGGCTGCACAAAGTTGTCTCCAGTAGACCCATGGATCCAGCTGCGTCAGGAGAGGAACTGCACACACAGCCCCGTGCTCCCGCTGGGTACCAGTGTCACAGCCTCTCCTGGCAGTGACGGCAGGGGACAGTCCAGTGGGTGGGGGCAGGCTGGCTCAGGGTGTACTGTGCAGGGTGTGATTGGCGCAAAGTTGCATTTTATACCTGTTCATGCAAGTCCTGCATCATTAGCTGCACAACACCCAGCCTGTGTGAGGCAAAGCCAAATAGCAATTTGCCACTGCAGTTCCCCTTGGTTTCCAATCAGACCATTTACCTGGGATCCAAAGCCTGCATTTAAGTCCCTCACTTCAGAAACCCCTGCTTGCAATGTTCTGCTGAAGCACTTCCATCGCAGAAATTCCTGCAACCTGCAGTCTCAGCAGTGAGGCCAAGGGCTAAATGGGTCACAAAGGCTCGGTTTCCCTGCTGCACTCCTGAGGAATAACATTTGCTTATTGACCCCTGCCTGGGGCTTTTTAAGGATTTGTCACTAATGCAGCCAGGCTGGGGACAGGATGCAAAGCTGGTGTAAGCCAACCTGCTCCCTTCCTCTCAGAGAAGTTTTCTTTACGCTATGACCTGGTATTTGTTTTGGTTGTTAGTTTGTTGTTCTTTTTAATTTTGCTCATTGCAGCTCTATAGAAGCCCCAGGCATTGGTACTTCTGTTTCAACAAAGAGCACCCAGCCCAGGTGGTTTTGCCTTTGCTGACGTGACTAATGCAGAGCCAGACACTTTGGTTCCTTGGCTGTCAGTATGGCTTCTTTCACTGGTGCTAAAGTCAATCTCAAACATATATGAGAAATAAACCTGTCAAGACAGGAGAAAACCAACAAAAAACAATCAGTGTTTGTTGAAAGGGAGAAAACCTGAACGGCACAACATTAATTCCCACCTTGTAACTTGGTGTCACAAGACACAGGAAGCTGAATGAAAAATAACCAAGGAATTATTTTGTGACGGGGTTATGTTTGGCAAAAGTATCTCCTTTAGAAAATATCCCCTGCTCTGGGATGCTAGCTATGTCTGACATGCAGATGCAGAGGATGATCAGCTGCGCCATTAGTTGCTGTCTTGGGGAGTGGAGATGTGGAACATTGCTTCAGAGGGAGGATGCTGAAGCAACAATAAAATTTCCCACTCTGTCTGGCGTTGGATGAACATGCCAGCATGTGATAATCCTCTAAGGGCTCAGAAAGGCTGCAGGGTATCTCCTGAGCCAATCACACAGGGATGGAGGACACTGCAGTTCCAAGGATAGGGGTCACTGCAAATCGAGAGTAGTGGTCAGTGGCTCAGAATGCCGATGGACATCACTGACAAGGGGTCAAGCTCAGTTCTCTGAGGAGAAGGTTTCTTGTTGTGGCAGTAAGGCGTGCACAGCATCTGCCCTAAGCCACAGTTCACAGAATCAGAGAATCATTGAGGTCAGAAAAGGTCTTCAAGATCAAACCCAACGTTTGACCAAATACCACCACTCCCACTAACCCATATCATGATCTGCAATGTCTGCTCATTTTCTGAACACTTCCAGGGATGGTGACTCCACAGCTTCCCTGGGCAGCCTGTTTCAAAGCTAAACCAATTTTTCAGCAAAGAGATTTTCCCTAGAGTTCAGCAATACAGTTTACCAATAACCCTGGGACATTCTACTGCCCTCCACCATGCAGCAGCTCTTCTGCAGCAGCTCTGTGCCAAGACTCATTTCTCATGGTGCAGGTGACACAGTGCATCCTTCTTTCAGAGAGGCATCAGAAACCTTGAATGACCTTTTTTAGACTGAGCTTCCAGCTGAGTCCTTAAAAGCAAGTGCTAAGTATGGGCTGCAAACCTTTGGCACTGTGGATGTGTTGATGTGGTTGTGGTGGAGGTGACCTCTAACCAGCACTAGCCTGTGGGAAATTCCTGCTACATGTGTGTAATCTGAGGAGAAATGCTGTGCTCTGCATGTGGAGCTTGTTTTGTAACAAAATCGTCTTTATTCTGGTCTGAGCCGATGGGGTCAGCACTGCCTAAAGCTGGCCTGCCTGTGAGCTCTTATTTTGCAGACATTCAGTCCCTGCAAGGATCGGAGCTCCACTAGTAAACAGGGCCCCTGTTTCCTCCCCCTCCTCCATGCTTTGATACCTTTGCTGGACAACTATTAAGCTATTGGAGATGAGCCAGCAGTTCAGAGCCAAATCAAAGCCAACAGCCCCAGACTGAAGCTTTGCCATCTTCCAGCATAACAGGCTGCCTGCAGGCAAGTTCAAACAAAATGCTGCTACAGTGCCAATCTTTCAGTACAGGTACAAAGCGGACACCATGGTTCAATACAGGCATACCACACTCCGACATACGAATTGGCAACATGAAGGAACAAGCCTAAATAAATCTTCTGGAAGAAAAAAAATCAAGCTTATTTGGACAAGGAAACTGCTTCCAGCTTTCTGAGAAACTTTGCAGGAAGATGTGCTGGACTCCCTGGGAAGGAAGAAGCCAACAGGAGATGAATCTGTGTGGCTGCGAATGACAGGGGTGCGATTCACTTGTCTGCTTCTATTAAACACTGCAAGAGCTAAGAAGTGAAGAGGCCATTTAAATGTGTCCTGTTTGATCTAAGTTAAGTATGTCCATGCAACACAAGGCAGGAACACAGGGAGTTAGACCCAAGGGCCAAATATCCCTGACCAGATTTTGCTACTGAGGATGAGCGGGTGCAGTTCTTATGAGGGTGTCAAGAAATTCTGTCTCCTTTTCCTCAGCTGGAGCACATTTAAAGTCACTGCTGGAGCTTAGGCTGCTTGGGACTGATGCTAGAGGAGTCTGCAGGAGAAAGCTCTGTGGTTTTTCTCTACAATCTGCAGGCTCTTGCACAAACACAACTTCTATTGCTCTGCCAGCAGAAGTATCCCAGGGTAGAGCATTACAGGGAGATGAGTTAGAAAGGAGAGTGATCTCAGTGTTATCTCACAGCTAAGAGGAATGTAGGGGACTTCACTCCCTTGGCAGGTCCCTCCTGGGTGTCTCTTTCTCTTTTTGTTGTTTTCTTCCACTGCTGTTTTTCTGTCTCATTTATGTCACCTGAGTGCCAGGTGAAGTAAGAACTATCAAGCATTGTGTACAAACAGAAGCCAAAACAGGTTTGTATTATAACTGGGTTCTTCTGAGCCTACCAGGGTTTTTTAAATAAGTAGATAGATAGATAAGTAGATAGATAGATAGATAGATAGATAGATAGATAGATAGATATTATTCAACAAACAAAACAAGCAAATAAAAAACCTGCAACAAACAAAAACCAAAACAAAATAAGCTCACAACAACAACAACTAAACCTAAGGGAAAAAAAAAAAAAAACCAAAAACAAAACAAAACAAAAAAATAACAAACCTGGGAAAAGACCCCCCATAATAACCAGTTAAGCTCACAGGTACATATCTGAGCACTCCCAGCTGCACCGATCAATCCACATGCCAAGCACAAGTAACTGAGACAGATAAAGAGTACATGCTGTGGAGCAGAGATTATAGAGTGGACAAAGTGCTCAGGAGACCCTTAACCTGCTGGATAATAAGAGACTTCACCTTGTTTTTTACAGACATTTGTACCCAGGATGAAAAACTGGTGTGCTTAAAAGAGAGAAAGCACAATATCAGGGACAACACCACAGCCTGCTGTACTGAAGGCATTTGCACTGGAGGTGTCACACATCCTAAAGATGAAGTGGGAGAACAACTCCCTGTAAGGTTTTGGTGATGGAGCTGATGGGAGCCAATTTCCTAAACCCTCTTGCATGTCTGTCCAGCCCTGGTGTGGGCACAGCTTTCTCTACGGAGAATTGAAAGTTGCATGTGGGCGAGAGGAGAGTGCTGCATTTCCCTACTGTGTCCACCTCAAGACACACTTTAGATGCTTCTTCTGCTCCTTCCTGTCATGGTCAAAGTCTGCCAGGTTGCTATTTTCACAGCAAAGCTCATCAAAGGGTCACGCTCTCTAAGCTCAGCACCCAGCTTCCCAAAGCTGGAGCTGCCTCACACCTTTGTGGTCACGGAGAGCACAGACCACTAGGTCAGCAGGGGCTTCCAAACTGAGCCAGGTCTTCCTGGGAGTTTATACCTGTCTCCACTCCAGTGACAGCAGAGATGGAGCCAGACTGGTGGCATACATTTGCTAGCACCCCAGTGCCTCTAAGGGACAATTTGCATAGTCCTGATCACATTGCCATGCTCAAGGGGCTGCCTGCTCACCCCATCCTTGCTTCTACATCCGTGACTCCAGCAATGCCTTAATGAGCTGTAACAGCCCCTCTGCTGCCAGGGCTGAGCAGTGACATGCAGCTGCATGGGCTGCTTCATCCCTGTGGTGGCATTTATGCTCTCTGGGGACCGTGCTGGATCAGTGGCAGAGGTCTGTGTATGGCTGTGAGGCTGTCAGTGAGGACAGACTGGACTTGGCAGTGCTGGGTTAGTGGCCAGAGTTGATGATCTCAGAGATCTTTTCCAGCTTTACTGATTCTGTGATTGAAGAGGTGTTTCAGCATCTTGGGGTGTCTGTTAAGCCCCAGCAATGCTGTCTTTGCCTAAGGCTGATAGAGAGAAAGAGGCCTCCACACACAATGCAGGTTGCACAGCATCACACAAATGAAGCTGCAGAGCAGTGATAGCATTGGGGGATGATAAAGCTTTGCTGTCCTGGATGATAAACACCATTGGTGGCTGCTTAATAGGTAATGTGGGATTGGCACAGTCCCAGGGCAGATGTAACACGCCTGCAAAGTATGTATATGTGTGACTTCCCATAAATCCACGCCTGACACGGCGACCTTTCTGAACTGTATTATAAATAATTAGCTGGACATGTCTGTATTTCTTTTTGCAGTACCACCATTGTTAGGAAAAAAGTTGAGGTCTCCTGCTTCTGTGGTGCTGTGGATTGCGTGTCCAGAAGGGGCAGGTGATGGTTCAGGCAGCATGACCCCCCAGTGCAACCTGTCCAGACATCCTGTAATGAGTCTGGCACTCTGTGCTCAGCTAAGAAACCTAGCCCATCATATCTGAAGAAATCCCTAGAAGGTTAATGCAATATAACCCTTGGCATCTTGTTCCTGGTATAAATGAGGTCTTAGTTTGAGGAATTTATGATTAAAGTGAATAAAGAACAGTGATCTTTCCAAATATAAACTGAAGGTAGTCTCTGATTTATTTCTCATGATGCATTTAGTCATGTTCTGTTGTCTTTTCAAATCTGTATTTTTACTGCATTGAGATGTTTCTCAGGTTTGGGTTACATTTCTAATAAATATCCGGTGCCATGTTGATTTCCTGTATCATATTTCATTAGTCTTAGGGAGGAATGGAGCACCATTTTTATAAAAAACAGCAGTCTTAAGAGGAGTTTTTAACACAGGGCTTGTCTGCCTTTAGCAAGTGATAGCTGGCTCTCTAACAGTGCTGGTATTGTTAAAAGCATTAGAACCTGCCTTTGCATGGACTTGGTTATCTCAAGATAAAGGTGCCTTATGCTGGTATAACCATTTCCATGTGTGAAGAGGAATAATTCCAAAACTGTAAATCAAGGCTTTTAGTGGCATAACTTTAACTGGTAAAAATCACACTAATAGAGACATGGTTGAAATAAGGAAAAAAACCTCAGCATGGAAAGAGAAATTCCCATTTGGAATGGACAGTAGCTGTGTAAAAAATTATTTTTAGCATCCTTTTTACCATTCTGCAATGATATCATACTGGAGTACGTTGCTCTGCTTTGGTCGTCACAGTGAAAAAAAGATATTCTGCCTCAGGACTGCGTCATGTAGCCCCAAAGCAAAATGGATTCATTCACTCTGAGTGCTGGGGTGGCAATGTGGGCTGAGGACAAGGTGGCCCATGTTTGTCTCAGGCACATCTTCTCAAGGATTCCCAATGCATTTCTCATCCCACCTCCACACAGAAAATCCTGCAAAGTCTGAAAACCATCTCTTGTGGCAAAACACTCACCCTCACTCACAGAAGAGGAATCTTCCAGGACTCCTCAAAAAGACCACTGACATTGAAGGGACAGAACAATGTGTGATGGGAAAGACATGAAGGGAAAAGGTGGTGGCAGCCCACAGTGGGACAATTCCCTGCAGGGGAATTGCTCAGCTCAAGGTCTGAGCCCGTTTCTCTCACTGCTGTGTATCTCCCACATTGCACTACAAGAAGAAACTGAAACCTTTGTTATTCAAATATCCTCCCCATGATGAACTACATTATCCTTCATATTTTCAAGGATTTCTCTCTTAGACCTATCTCTTATTTCATTAATGCATTTGCTGGAGATGAAATTCCTTCTTCCTTAATTGCTCTGCTCCAACCATTCTTGTTATTCTTCATGAAAGAAGCAGACAATAATCCTAATATCCTCCCTTTTTTTTTTGTCACCATTGCTTAACAAGAAGAGCCTTGAAATCATTGCCCCTTGCTTCCCAGACCTAGCCAGCCGATAGGAAATAATTAACTCCTATCTGTGCTGACGGAGTGGTGGCTGGTGTGCAGCCAGCTCCAGGTAGTTTGTTATTCCTGCTTTATCGCCTGCTGCAGAAGAGAGGCTGCAAGATTATTGAGCAAAGCTTTTCCTGCATGTTTATCACTACAAGTTTGAAGAAACAGTGCTAAGTGATGATTTAATTTTATTTTATAATTTTCTTAAATAAAGGGTATTGTTTAATCTCAGTCATGCAAATGGCAAATCTTCTTGGACTCATTTCATTTTGCAAACAAGATTGTCTTTGCTGCAGCCTGTGCTACAGCAGATGATCACACAGAGATCATCCCAGGAGATGCAGAAAGCTGGGAGCAGCAGCAGCAGAGCTGGAATTGTGTGAGCTGCCCAAACAGCTCAGGTTGGGAATGAGGCAACAGGACACTTGGAATTTAACCAAGCTTGCAATCAGCTGCTGCATGAAAGCAGCTTTGGCTGATTATCCCAAAGGTCCCCTTGGCTCAGCATCCAGGAGTAGCCAACAGCAGATGACAAGAGCAGGAGCCAGCATATCTAATCGATATTTATCCCTGCCCTGTGTTTTGCATCTTGAGACTTTCTGCTGTAAATGTGGCTTGCATTGTTGCCTCCAGCAGCCTTTATGAACTCATTAAAGCCTTTATCACCTACAACAAGGACTTCACAACTGTATTATCTTGTTTTGAATCTGTCACCTGTTAATTTCGCTCACTGCACCCTGTACTTTTGTTGGAAAGGACAATGAACAACTTCTCCCAGTGCTCACTCCCCCTGACACTCAGGATTTATTATTTTCCTTCCCTCCAGCTGTGTCTGAGAAATAATGTTGTAAAATCTCTGCTAAGGCAAGAATGCATTAATCACCAACTTGATTGATTACTGAAGGATCATTTCCTCCTTATGATACATGTAAACCCCCAAACTTCTTGAATCAGAAGTACACTCAAGGTGTTCAGTGTCACATCCATCATCTCCATGAGCATCACTGTTGACAGAGGCAGATGTGGCTGCTCAGACAACCTCCTTACAGTGCTGAGAGACCCATGGTCAAACCTCTGCCTGGCTGGGCAGGGTGTGTGAGCAATCCAGCAGCAGTAAAACGTCTCACTTTTGGGAAGATGTCCCATGGTAACCCTCTGCTTCCCAGTTCCATCCCTGCCTCTTTATAACACTTGCACTCCTGACACCTCAGCTGTCATGCACAACTGTTTGCAAACTGGAAAGTGTCCTCAGAGCTGTAGAAAAGCTCAGTTAGCGTTAGGATAGCTCCCACAGAAGAAAAAATTGCTTTGCAAAAACACCTCAGTTTTCAGAGGGCACTACACATAGAATCACAGAACAGTTTGGGTTGGAGGATTCTTAATGATCATCTTATTCCAAATCCCTTGTCATGGGCAGGGACACCTTCCACTAAACCAGATTGCTCCGAGCTCCATTAAGTCTTGCCTTGAACACTTCCAGGGGTGGGGCACCCAGAGCTCCTCTGGCTAGCCTGTGCCAGTACCTCACCACTTTTCCACACCTCCCCACCATTAAACACAGCCTGAACTTGGATCCACAGCCCTTACATGTCCATTGCCCCTTTCTTTGGCATGGCTGAAGAATCTGCACATGGGAAGCTGTTTTCCATCACCATCCTCTACAGGCCATGATGAAGGATTTTACTCTCCATGATTGTGAAAATGAGACCATCCAGTGACATAAAAATCATTTTGATAGGGGAAAGGAGCATGATGATGGTAAAGCAGTTGTCAGCCTATTGCTTGAAGCCACAGAGAAGGAGCTGTGTCATGTCATGGAGACAATTCACCTTTTATCTCTGCTCTGACTCCTTCACACAGCTTGTTTCTCCATCTTCTGCCATTTTCCAGCTCAGAAGCTCCTCTGCCTGGTGATCAGCCAAGAAGGTAGGACACAAGGGCAAAGGAGGTGACAGTCAAGTAGAGATCAGAAAGACACCCTAGGCTGGGAGCAGCTGGCTTGTGGTAATTTCCCTTTAGGACCCATCTTGGAAACAGATCTCCTCTGCCCATGCTGAGGCTGAAGAGGAACCTTGGGTTGTCCTTTGCTTTTCCCTCTGGCTACCAGACAAACATAAACGCTGGCCCTCAGGGTTTGTGAAGTACCAAAGCTAAGCCCTCGTACAGTACTCAGGTTTCTTGGAGAGTCAGAAGGAGCCTTTTGAAAGGACAAAGTCATGAGGGGCTCTGCAGTTTGTAAAAGGTGACTGAGGAGCTGTGTGGACCTTTTTCTCTTTCTCTTTTTGAGTGTTGAATGCACTTCTGGGCTGTCATGCCTGTGTGATCCCCATGCACAGCAACAGGAAATGATACCAGTCATGCTGGCAAGAGGGGTGGAGTGGCTGAAATGGTTGGAAGGACTGGAAGGGAATGCCTGGAAGGGAAACACCTGGCAAGATTCCCCTTCACCAAAAAACAAAGAGCTCCAGGCTGTCCTGTGGCCATCAGTGCACACCATGAGACATAACCAGCCAAACTGAGCACAGCAGAGAGGTGAAACCCGTGAGCCTTCAGAGATGGAACATGGACATGGCTGGTTTGATCTCCAGAGGACATGAGAACCCCCTCAACTCAATCCCTAAAATACAGGCCACAACACTTCCTTATTAAGGTAGCAGCATCTTTCCTACTGATTTCCAAGCTCAGAAGTTTTCCCAGGCTTGTGGCTGCTGGTGACCCACCGAGAACTGCTCAGGCAACTCACCCCAGGGTTGGTGCCTGATCCTGCCAGATCCCACAGCTTGGATGCAGTGAGCACTCCAGTGTCCCCAGGGCTATTTGGAGATGCTCAGCCTCTCTGGCAGGGAGGAGGGAGGAACAGAGCTTTTCCAACTGCAGCCAAGAAAGCTAATAGATACATTTTTTTCCCCAAGGCAGGCAAATTATTTCTGCTCCCAACTGACCCCTCGACCACAAAAAACACCATAAAACAGCAAGAGTGTGTAAAAAATAAACACAGGCACACATCAGCCTTCTGGATTTCTGTCCCCCAAGCCAGAGGAGCTCGGCTGCGGACAGAAGGAATGTGGTGTTGCATCGGGAGCCATAAGGATGGGATCAGGGAAAGGAAGGTTTTATAACTGGCCTCTGGACCCTGTTGAGGAGCAGAGGGAAGGAAGAAGCATGTGAGTGATGACTGCTCATACTGAAAAGGGGGGCAAATTTGAATCTCATCTGCATGTTTTGCAAGGATTGGGATTTACAGCGTAAAGTGCTTGCTCTGCTACTTTGACTCTTGCTCTGTTGGCTCCTCTGGCCAAGGTTACATCAAGGATGTCCTGACCAGCCAGGAGCCCTGCAAAGGAGTTATAACACATGGGGCTAGATTCATGCTGCAGGTCTTCAGAAGTCTGTAGGGAAGCATGCTATGAATGGAAGCATCTTTTTACCTCACCCTGTCACCTTGTAGCCTGCCAAGCTGGAGAGGAAGGAAGACAGAGAGAAGGCAGTCTTCCACACTGTGAGAGGAGCCTGAAGAGATGCCAGGGTCTGACTGTAGAAGTCTTATATAAGCTCAGACATTTCTATTCACACCAGAAAAGTCATCCTGCCCCAAGACTGAAGATCAGCAAAATTTGTATTAAGACGTGTGGATATAGTTGGCTTAGCTCACTACCAACTGGGCTTGGAACTGACATCTCAGCAAAGGACTATGACTGCTCCTTTGCTTCATCCAAAAGTTTTACTTTATTGGATTGGGAAGACGGAGTGCCACATGGTTTAGACCTCGACTGGTACAAAGAAATAATAATGTCAAAATAACCAGCTTTAGTATTGGAAGGGGCTAAGTCTCCTCACCTCTGCTCCTGGACTCCCAGAGAAATCCACCTTGGAAATTTCACAGGGATTGAGGCAACACAGGAAATACTTGCCTTACTTCTACCCTCAGTTAGTCTCCACCAGCATCTACAACTTCCCTGCTTTCTGAGGATGCATTTTACAGCTGAGAACTGGAGTGGTTCATAGAAAGTAATTCCTCCAGCAAACACCATTGCTGGCCTCTGAGAGGATGAGCAGTGCAGGCTGGTGCTGCAGGATCTCAGCCAGCAGCACCAAGATACCTCCACAGCCCCCATGCAGCACTAAGTGGCATTGAGTCCTTCCATCTGCTGCGAGACACCTGGGCTCCTGCTACTGCAAAGAGCTGACAGGCAAAGCTGCTGACTGTCTTCTGGCTGTCTCAGCTCTCTTACAGTTTGAGGAGTAGAGCAATCCTTCATTGCCCAGATTTCATACCCTGACAGTAAGAGTTTTTCTTACCCAGAAACCTTGGTATAAAAAATAATATTGCTTGTGGCTGGTGGTTGTGATGGACAGCACCAGCAACATGAGGGGAAAAAAGTAACTCTGAGAAATTCCCTGAAACAAGTAACCCACCACTACATCACTAATTGTACGTCTTTAATGCATTGATTCTTTTTTTCAAAAGAACCAGAAGAGATCAACAAAAGCAACAGGTTCTTTTCAAGACCCAGCTCAGCTAGCAGGAAAACAGAATTAAGATCAGACAAAATGCAAGTAGCATGGTGGTTTATTTGCCATTCCTTTTGTGAAACACAGCTGCCTCCAGCAGCAGCAACAGTCCCAGAGCCATCCAGCACCAGGTCCCTCCTCCAGCTCCTGCCCCTCCTGGGTACCAGCAGATCCTCTGGCCAAGTGCAGCAGCAGCAGCCGTGGCACTGGGCGGTGTTTTTGCTGCCTGCTCTCTCAGGCTGTCACTGTGCCCTTTGCTCTCTTTCCCTTCCTTTCTCCTTTCAAGACCAGGTGATGGTTCAGAACAGAAATGTCAGAATGCAAATGCTGGTATAAAAAAAGCTATTTCCAATACTAGTGGTCAGCTTGCAGCAAGCAGTTCTGTGTGCCTTGCTATCGTTCAATATCACTTCCCTCTTCTCAAGCGGTTAACTCCAAAACTCACAATGATTTAGACTGGGGTTTTAAATTGAGCTAAGGGTTTTTAATCAGTTAAGGGTTTTTTAATTAGTTAAGGGTTTTTTAATCAGCTAGTCAGAACTCCCATGAAGCTGAAGGTGTTGAGTCACCGGTCACCTACATTTGTTATGTACAGCACCTTCTAAGGATATTTTGAAATATTTAAAGCATTTCTTTGTTCAAAAAGCAAAGTGCCAAAGGGCAGAGAGCTGACTGCAGAATATAGACTGGCCTGTAGAAACTGCTCACAGAGCAAGAAGTTAAACCCAGGTTTATGAAACGTACTTGGAAAGGAGCTCAGCAGTGTAAATCCCAGTGCTAGCAGAGCAGCTCTGAGTCGATTGCAAATAACATGCTCTTACTGTCCAGCCACAGTGCAACTCCACTGAGCTCTGGCAGAGGGTAATTCCGGTGTCAGATATTTTCATGAGACCCTACTTGACATTTTGGCCGGAAATCCTGTGGCATATTTTGATATTCCGTGACACACTGTGTTAACCACATGGATTTCCTCCACTGCTTTGATGGACACGCTACCCACTCAGGCAGAAAGGAGAGTGTCTGGATGAGCCTTTCCCTCTGGCTCCCCCCCACCACCTCCACCAGCACACAAAGCATCAGGCTATTGAAATTACATTGCTAGATCCAAAATCCCCTGGGAGAAATAACCACTGTTCTGGAGCCTGCACGGCTGCATCCTCCCAGACAGATGCATTTACACTTTCCCAGGGCAAGGCAGACACTGAATACAATGCTTCTGATGAGGCTTTTTCAGAGTGGGGGAGACAGTTTTGTATTGTTTTTTGCCATCACCTCACTTGCCACTATCTAGATTAAGGTGCTGGTGCTGCTGCAGATTAAGAATGCATGGCCCAGGAGGTCTCAGGAGAGAGGTGACACCCCTTGCCTGCTCAGGAGCCTCCAGTGCTGACTCCCCACTTGTGAGATGCAGCAGGTAGCCTGAGTTCCTCTCAGAGGCTGGACAGACACATCTGGAGAAAGCATCCATGTGATGGCAGAGACCTCCCTGGAGGGAAGCCTGCATCCCAAGTGCAACTGCTGTGCTGGGTCCTGCCATGCTTTGTCACCTGCTAAGGCATGGAGACTCAGCGTGTGGATCAGGAGGACAGGGCTCTGGTTAAGGGAAGGAGGCTGCTGCAAAGGGGCTTGCAGGGAAAGATGAGCACTGAGCATAATCAGGATTCAGATGATGGTCTGGGCCCAGATGCCAGGCCCTGTCTCCTTGTCATCCTCCCATCTACCTTACAAACTTTGTGCTGGCACCCCTTGCATTTGCAGCTCCATGCCCACCTACTTCTACCCTATAGTAAAACCAGTGCCAAGTGAAGCTAAGACCACAGAAAGGATCTCAGACCCAGGACCCTCTGCAGCAGTTGTTATCCTGCTCCTCATGGTGGGTCGGGAGGAGCAATAAACCTCCAGGCAGGCTGCAGGTGATTGTCACCTTCAGAATCAGCCACAGACAAGGGACATAGCTGTGTGAGCCAGGGGAGCACTGGAGAGGTTTTGGATGTTGACAGCATCAGAGCTGCAGTAGTTCAGACAGCTGGAGAGCCATTTCCCAGGAGATGACAGCTAATCTCTGGGATTTATCAGATAGGCATCATTTCCAGTATGCTGAAGGCATTTTGGGAAAGATACCCAAGACACATACAAGGCGCTGTTATTGTGTGTAACTATGGACGAGACTTTAAATCTAAAAATACACACATTACCAACCCACTCCTGTGTCCCTTTCACAATCCTTTGTGCTCTCTTAAAACAGGCAGCTTCTTCGCCCTCTGGGCATGAGGATGTTCCTCATGTGGGCCAAAACCACTTCAATATCCTGATGACTGGTTCAGACCCATTTGCTGCTGCACTGGGAGCCTGAGCCTCTTCAGGGGGAGAGAGAGAGTACAGTGAAGGGAGGGAAGGCATGCCACATTCTCCATGCCAACACAATAAATCTTGGCAAATCAGTGAGGATGGTGGACCACGCATCACCAGAGGCAGCAGAGGGAGAGACAGAGGGCAGAATCCCAGAGGCAAGAAACAGAGAATTTGTTGCCAGCTGTTGTGTAGGGTAGCACAGAGCAGACAGCCGCAAGGAGGCATGGAAAGACCAGACTGGGAGGCTGCCAAGGAGGAGAGAGTCGCATTAAATCTTATTTGTCTTTAAACAAAGTGTTCTAATTGCTAACAAAGGGATTTCAAGCAAATTGTAATAAAACTGAGTTATTCTGATCAATTACACAGTCAAGCAAATTACGGAAGGAGTCTGAAATATTGCCAGATACAAAAGAGAGATGAAGAAAGAGGAGGAGGAGTTGCAGAGAGAGTGGGGGAGGCAGTAATTTGAGGGAGGAAAATTACTTGATGGCTTGATAAGGAGAATTATTAAGCATAAATTTGAGATGCAGGTTGCTAAATCTGAATACAAAATCAAGGGTAGAAATCGAAATTATGTTTTAAGGCTGGTAAAATTGGAGCAGGGGCAAAGAGAAAAAAATGTGCAGGCAAGCATGAGAGACAGATGCTGTTGAGGTGTCTGCAAAGATGGTTACTAACTGCAGAAAGCTGAAAGCAAGGCATGACCCAGGAAAGCAGAGCTTTCTGGTGAGGGCACCAGCTCAGTGCTGAGTGGGCATCAAGCCACATTCCTGCCACAGACCTTCTACTTGACCCACAACTGCTTCAAAGCACTTAGCAATGACCTGGTTTGTCACTGGAAGAGTTACGAGGGCCAGGGTCCCAATGCAATCGGAGGAGAGACACACCAAGGCTGACTCACTTACCTTGTCAGCCTTACCTGAAGGCTGTGGCTGACATTTCTTCTACTGTATGGTTTGTGGCTGGTATAATTTCATGTGTATCCACACAGCATGCAGAGAATCAGGCAGGGATGTTGTAGGGAATGGAAGGCAAGCCCAACCCCTGTCTTAAAGGAATAAGACTGAAATCCCACCATGACACATAACTTCACTTTTGGCTCTGATGCAGGGACACTGTACCTTGGGATGAATGAAATAATTGTCCTTTGTTCTGCTCAGTCCCTGGGTTTTCCAGCCATGCTGCTGGAGTCTCCAGGGTGCTCCTGAAACTGCTGCCACCAAACTGCTGCACTTTCAGCCTGGCACATTCGGGCAAGTCACTTCCAATTTTATTTTTCCATAATATACGAAGTGGTCAATTTGTGCTGGATCACCCCTCCTCACTGAGCTGCTGGCTGCTCTGCAGGGCACACAGGGAGCTGGCAGAAGGGTTAGGGAGCACATCCTCACAGTTTTGTATCAGGTGCACAAGGTCAAGTCTCACCACTCAGGGTTAGCAAGGAAGAGCTTGCTGGGTCTTAGGCTGCAGCCTGCAACTGGAGCTGGGTTTAGCTCCAAGGGTGGAAAATCCAGTGGCTACACTGAGTCTCAGGTTCACAAGGATGTGGTTCCTGTGTGCAGTCCTTTTATAAAACTGCTGCAAATGTAGCCCAGAGAGCTGTGCCCCAGAAATGCAGTACTCTTCAAGCCAATTACCATACACAGTTCATAACCCTGCAACTGACTGGATTAATGGATTATTGGCATGAAGGGATGTAGGAAGGCACTTTTAAAAGAGGAAGAAGAAAACATCCAGAGATTATTTTTAATGGTGTTTATTTGTCAGAGGACTCCAGAGCTTGTGGGCTTTTGCTAGGCTGGAAGTTCTGAGCCCTAAGAGGAGATAAGAGAAAGGATTAGGGTATTACTGTGGCAGTGGAGTTCATGTGTTTTGTATTATTAATGTTTGTAAAGCACTTTGGAAATGAAAAACACCATAAAAGCTCTAAGTGCTGTATTTAGAAGGAGTTTCAGAAGAGGAACTTAAGTCTGAAAAGACACTTCTCAGTTATCAGTGCACAGAGAGCTTGTGTTTTTGAGAGGATACCACAGTCAGATGCAGTCTGAAGTGGCAGACGAGTTGTTCAAAAACCAGTATGAGGAGGGCATAAGAACCCTGCAGGGTGCAAGGAAGGCTCCTGTGTCATGCATCCAAAAAAGAAGCCACTTAATACTTCAAGGATGAGAAAAAGCCATCAGATTTGCTGGCTCATTTCTCTGAAGCTGACAGAGGAGTATTCTCTGCAAGGCACCTACTTTAGTTAAACTTTCTTTAAAAGCCTGTGGGATAAGTGAGCTCCTTTGTGTTGTTTAGGAAACTCCTGTAAGGGAGGGAAAATCGTGACCCAGGAAGGGTAAGGAAAGAAATGTGGAGATCTTCTAGTAGACCTATCACTCCTGACCAGCCCCAGACAAGTTTATGTGGTCTCCGGCTGTGGGTGAGACAATTCCACAGCTCAGAGACAGGATTTTCATTCTAGACACTTCATTCTCAACACCATTGTTTCACTAAGACTCCCAAAGAGAGCCAAGATGAAGCTTATCTTTACTTTGCTGTACTCCCAGCTCCAGACCCCTCCTCTAGCAATTCTGCCTGAAAAACTACACAAAAAAGCATTTTTTTCTGGTGAATCCATAAATAGATCTGCAGCATTCCCACTGACAGCCCTGAGGAGCTTTGAGACACCTTTGTCAAAGCAGAGAGGCCTAAGGCCAGCTGAGGCTGTGGACAGGTATTGATAACATATTCCCATTTCCCAACGACAGGCATATTCTTGTATCCTCGCTGCTTGAAACTCTCCTTGACAAAACAAAGTCTTTGCTGTTTTGCACAGATCTTGCTTCACACATAAGTCCCTATGTCAGATCTTTTCTTCATGCCCAGACTGCCTTTTTTAACCCCAGTTTTAAAGCCTGAATTTGACAGGGAGTGAGGTTCCAGGCAGGTCTGTGTAGATGTGTTGTTGATCCAGCCAGTGTTTGCAGCCGTGCATTGACTTTCATAATCTCATTTCCTTGGGACATCAGAGGCACATTAAAGCTTACCTGTACCAGGAGACCCCAGTGTGCCAAAACCATCCAGGGCACCTTTTCCCAGCTCCCTTCCTATCTCCCAGCTGCTAAAAGAGACTTAGAACTTTTTTCCCTCCCCATTACTGCACAAGCAGGCAGTTCAGACTTGATAAGGAGCAGGCTGCTGCCCTGCTCACAGTTCTTGCAGCAGCTGGCTGTGCTGTTGCCCAGGAGTGGTAAGTCACAGTGATAAACGCAGATATTTCACCTTCCACCCTTCCCTTCCGTATCTCAAATCTCAGTGCTGCTCAGGAGCAACCACACAGGCACTGCTGCTTCCCCGACCTGCACCATGACAGATGTTAGGTATATTCAAAATGACACCTGCACCCCACAAGAGCTCCTGTGCTGTATTTATAGCCCACTGTCACTGCTCAGATTTATGCCACTCAAATATTTGTCAGCTGTTATCCCACCTTCCCTGAACATCATTTAACTGAGCTTGACGTATGCAAGCACTTTTAATCTTTCCTCATGAAGCAATTTTGCCCTTCCCAGGGCCTCTGATCATATTTGTAACTCTTCCTTGAGACAGCATCCGTTAGTCATTGCTGCTCTGAAAATACAGCAAGGAGCGTGGCAGCCTGAGAGGGGAGGAGGGGGAGGATCATTTCCCACACTCACACTCAGTTCTCTCCTGTGCCACCCCTCCTAAGAGTACCTTAAACATGTTTGCCTGCTCTAGAATCTTTCTCTTCCTTGCTGGTCACTGGTCTTTTCCTGACCTGAATCACTGTTTCTGCTCAAAAACCCAGTCCTGGATTATTTTGCGACTTCCCTGAGCCAAGAGGGAGTTCATTTTCTTTCCTGCATGTCTTCCTAATGTCTCTGATGTCTCTATTATTACCCAATCTGCACTGGCATTCACAATGCCTCCCAACTGAGGCAGGAGAATGTAATTAACAAGCTGTTTACCTCTACTTCCAGATCATTAATAAATGCGTTAAACAAGACCGCTACCTTGCTGAGCAATGCAAAAACTTGATGAGGCACATAGGCTGCTTTATGCTTTTCAACCCACGCTGGTGACAGTGAGACTCTTTCAGGGCAAGTTCCTTCCAGAACTGCATGTGAACTGGAATTCATTTCCCCTTGACCTGTTGCATGTGCACCCTTTCACCCCAGGTCTTGTGAGCCTGGTGATGAGACACCAGCTGAAGGAGGGACAGCTGGCTGGGTGGCCTTGGCATGACACAGGACCTGTGTCTCACTGCAGAAACCACTTCCCTTTCGTAAACTGTGACCCCCACCCGCAGGACCTCGGAACACCACCACTCCCTAGCACTGTTCTTGAGCAACTCCTGTCCCAAACTTTATTGTCGCTAATTCCAGTCTGTGTTTCCTTGCTGCTCGTGCACATCCAGCACTAAGGAGGTGCTACAGCAAACAGAAGCTCAGAGCAGACAAGTGTTTTGGTAAACTTAACTTTTTAGCTTACTTTGAAAATTTTCCCTATCACTTGCCTACACCAGCAAGGGAAACTACAGAGAGACACAAAAAAAAAAAGCTTTGTGCAGAGTTGAGGCTCTGTTGCCCAGGTTCTACAAGGGTAGTGAGAGAAGTATGTGCTTGGTTTCACTAGAGCTGCTTCTGCCTCAAGACAGAACAGCCTGAAAAGAGTCTTATGGGGCCTTCCAGTTCCCTGGTTACTTAATGCTCATAGAACAGTCTTTCCAGGATCAGCCAGGAAAGCTGCAGTCACTGTTACCTGCTTTTATCACAAATGCACAGCTTTGTCTTTGCCTTTCCTGCTGGAGGGAGACTGGAGGCACTGCTCTCTGGGACCCTGAGGAAAAATGCCTTCTGGTCTGACAGAGCCCTCAGGTTTCTCAGGGACTGCCATCACAAGTTCCAGAGATAGAACTAAAATTAGCAGAAACACTGTTTTCCACTTAACATAATGCTTGCCTGGTGGAGGATGGTGAGGCTCAATGGCAGACTTTGACACTTTGATCTTTCAGAAGGGGGGGAGGAAAAGCTATTTGATGATGCTCCAAGGGAGGAGGCGCATCCTGGGGACGCTCATTTGGTGGTCTGGCAGGTCCCAAGCAGCTCCAAGGGCCTGAGGTGATGTTCTCTGCCCAGGCTGCACATCCTTGGGGATGCCTGTCCAGTGAGAAGTGAGGGGCAGCTGAGGGCACAAGTAGCAAAACCGTGGAGGTCCCAGCAGACACAGCCTGCCTCCTGCTGCTCTCTGCCACTCTGGAGGGATCTCTGCAAAACGCTGCGACATCCACAAGGTGGCAAATTCAGCTGAAGGAAGTTTCCTCAGCATCCTATTTTACTGTCGTTTTCCAATGAGGATGAGGAGGAAGAAGAAGAGGGCAAAAAGAGAAATAGAAGGATCCAGAAAGCCTGAAAAGCCTCAAATGGTATAATCTGAAGCTATCTACAGAAACTCCAGAAAGTTGTTCCCGTTGATGGTTTTTCCTTGTGTATTCGAGTCTGTTGTCCAATTGCTGTCAGTGGTGGTGTGGGCATGAGTCAGGCATCTGTCTTCTTCCCTCTGCCAACAGAGCAGGTGAGAAGTGCTCTCCCAGCATTTCCTGCCCTCTGGAGTCACCTTGGGCAGACACATGGGTTTGCTCGCTTGTTTTTCCTAATGGATAATTAACATTGCAGGCAGCAAGTGACCTGGGAGAAAAGAGAAAGTGTACACACAGCTCAGCCTCTGGGATTGTTCCCCCGGGCCATCTGCTGACCTTGGCATCCAGCGGGTCTTTCCAGAGGCTTTGGCATTCCCAGTGCTCAGTTTCCTATTGGATGGTGCCCGATGGATGCCAGAGACTCTCCTCAGCCCTTCCCCACCACCCTTGTTTACAGGCCAATTAGTGGGTGCCGTGTTTGTTTTGCAGCCAGCAAGTCAGCCACCCCAGCGATTTAACAGCTGCAATTTTCATTTACAGTTGACTTTGAACAGCCAGTTTTATACATGCAGGGTGAAATAATGGTATAATTAACCTAGGAAAATCCATTAAAAGGGTGCGGATGTTCAAAACATGGAGCACACAATTACGAAACCCCATGACTGAGATTACTGCTGCGATCTAATTCCTCCTTACACAGCTCATCCCTGCATGGATTTCAGACAAGCAATTTTCTCTGCAAGGCTTTGTCACCAAAAGTTTCATCAATTTTCTAAATTTTACTCTTCTAAGGAAAAAAAATCAAAATTGGAAAAGAAAAATTATTTAAAATTGTTTAAATTAATGGAGTTCTTGAGAAATACCTCATGTTAATAATTTTGGATGTGTTGTATTTTAACAGTTTCAAAATGCTTTGTGGCCATTCAGGCTTTTCCTTTACGGTTTCTTTTTAACCACCAGTCAGGTCATTTTTTAAAATGAGGAAACATTTACATTTATTCCTCCCTCATAAAGACCAAAAGTTTTCTCCCACCTTCCAAACTTTTCATTGGAGCCATTTCTCAAGTTAGTTTTTCAAGATGGTTGTGTCCATAAAAACAAAACAGAAGGGACTTTTCACACAAATCTGCATTCCCCCACACAAAAGTAATTAAAAAGACATTCTCCCCTAGTTATCACAAACACTGTTTAATCAGGTGTCCACAGGCTGTTTGTTCCACCGAGCTGTTTGCTCCACTGGGGTGTTTGCACAGGATGGATAATATTCACCAAGTCAATACCCAGTGTTGCTCTTCATGCTCATCAGGTAGTTTTTCCAGGCTGCTCCTTTGGACTCTGCTCATCACTTAGATTAATATTTAAATTCACTAACTTGGCTTTTGCATTTCACTTGAGTCCAGAGGGCTGCTGTCCTGCCTCGCTGGGGATAAGGAGATGTTGTCCTTGTTTCTGTTATGAAAAGTGACAAATTCTGTCTGTTCTGGGGAATATCATTGGGCCTTTTGAAATATGGCCTTCAGGGCAGCTCTTCAGCAGACTTAAATCTGTCCCACTGATGTAAAGGGAATCCTGTTAGTTCTGTTTTGGGCTTGTTCCCAACTGGATCTGACCATTCTGCCTCTGAGTTAGATATGAGCTGGCTCACTCTGCCCTGGCTCCTCTGGTAGACTCCAGGGCAGTGTCTTTCACAATCCCCCTGTGCACCCAGCAGCAGCTACAGCCCTCTGGGGTGTGCCAGCTCCCACACTGGCCCCAAGCACAGCTCCAGATGCAGTATCACAAACTGTCTGTCCATCCCATCCCATCCCATCCCATCCCATCCCATCCCATCCCATCCCATCCCACCACAGGGCTGCTGCTACATCTCACCCACATCTGCCTTGCTGCAGCAGCCCCCAGCAAGCTCCACAGCCACAGCTGCTCCCTTTCCCTCTGTGCTTGTGTTAATAAATGTATTCAGCCACTCAGGGTCTGGGGTGACCTCAGGCTCTCCACTATTAACCTTTCTGCCTGCTGAGAATTGGCCATTTGTTCCTTCCCTTCCTTCCCTGTCTTATCTTGGTTTTAATCCATGCCTTGGCTTTTCCTCTCGTCCTGTGGTTACCAGGTTTCCTTAATAGTCTCCTATGAGGGACTTTATCAAAAGCCTTTTGAAAGCCTTAATAAATTATAGGCACAACTCTGCCAATCCCTATTATCTTGTTAACCCTTCTGGAGCATTCCCAGCTGGGCTGAGAGAGCAGAGCCCCTGCCTGCCTACACAGGATCATGGCCAGCGCTGCAGAAAGCCTCCAGGGCTCTCTCGTGTCTCCTGCCTGGTTCAAGAGGACGTGGTATTTATGATGCTGAAACATTTTCCAGTTTCACTTCAGGAAAAAAGAGCTGCTCTGCGGAACTGAAAAGCCACACATCAATCCCCCTCACTTAAAAATATGTTGTGTTCTTTGGTGGATTTGGGAGTACTTAATATGATATCTGTTTTAATTTTAACTCATGACACACAAGCATACACACAAACAAGTATTAGAGAGTGAAGATATTTCCAAGCAAAGAAAATATGCTGTTTATTATCTGCCATGCAGATATTGAAGGAGGTTGTTTTAACAATTTTAAAATCTTCTTCTTCTAAATAAGTTTGAAGAAAAAGGAATCTGCAAGGTGAATCCAAGTTTCTGGTGGAAAAGCCATTTCAGGAACCTGGAATATTATGGTCTTCCCCCAGTTCCATGGGCCATTCCATCCCTTTAAATTTTAGCTTAGCATAAGTCACAGATTAAGAAGGCAGCTCTGCTACTGGATGAGAGCAGCTCCCAAGCTGCACATCTTTGTGTGTGTGGTAGGACAGTGGCAGGTCACTGTCACACCTAGCTGGGAGGGGACCACCGCCAGCCTTACCACCTCCTCTAGGATGAGACACAGTGGGCAGGGCCTCCTCTCTCCAACACGTGTCCCTGCCCTCTGCTCTTTCTGGAATTCAGCACCTGGATTCAAAATGTCTTTCACAGTTTAACAAGAAGTGCAGGCATGTCCTGCAAGTCCCAGGCTCTGCTCAGATGTGTGTCCCTGTCACTGCAAGCAGACGTCTCTCCCCACCCCACATGACTCCATCTTTCCAAACCTTCTGTGGAGTCCACTGATGTTGTATTTAATCCCCCCAGAGCAGGCTGTTCAGTCCCAGCTGTCTCCTCACCTCTTTTTACCTCTCACCAGCTTTAGGAGTCAAGCTCCTTCCTCCTGGAATTTTTCCCTTCCCCTTGTACATCAAGCTGTGTCTAAGTCAGAGCAGCTCAATTACTCTTTTGCTGAAATCTCCTGGGTAATTTGAGTGAGATTGGCTCAGCAGGAAGCGGTGTGCTGGCTCTGTCTGTGCCAGGCAGCTTCAACACGGTGTGCCAGCTCCAAGGCCATGGCAGAGCCCTGCAGCTGCCCCCAGGGAGACCAGCAGAGCAAGGAAAAGCAGGATATGATCACCTGTGGGAGTGTGTGGGGCTCCAAAGTCCAGAAAACTTCCATGCAGTGCACCAGGACCTGACCTGACCCTCATCCACCTTCAAACTCCTTCTCTACATTCACTGTGTCACAAAATGAGGACAGGGCTGCCAGGAATGGCACTGTGGGAAATGTGGATGGCACGGGTTGGCAAGGGAAGAGCCGTGCTCACAGGGAAGCTCCCCCACCCCCTCCATCATCAATTAGGTGTTTCCACGAGCAAGGCAGCAGTGGTGCCTGCACCTGAATTAGCATTGCTGGGCACCAGGCTAATGTCTCTCTCCATCTGCATAGGACTCTGCGTGCCTTGCTAATAACAAAAAATAAAAGGAGCTCTGCTGTGTGTGTGGACTTTCATATCCCAGGTAGCCTGCCTGTGAATGCCTAATGCCTGCCTGATTATTGTTCGCCTGGTATTCAATAGTTTGAAAAAATAAAAAGTCCTATAGTTAGAGAGTGAGATAGGACTGTTTAATTTCAGGCCATTATCTCCTGGTAATTGCTGGAGGAATTTCATTCTATGCCAGTGCAATGGAAAAAAAAATTATGTTTTTTCCCCTTTTATGGAAAAAAAAAAAAAAGACAGCCTGCTTTTCTCCAAGGGGTTCAGGGCTTTCAGGCCACGGTTGGAAGCAAGAGCTGTGGCTGCTTTATCAAATTCGCATTTCATTTCCAGCATGCACCCAAGCCGCATGTAAATTATAATGAGAAAAGGGGAAAAAACAAAAAGATAGAGCTCAAGAGATGGGAAATGATAATGAAATCAAATGAACTCAGGGCCTTTGAAGACTACCAGAGCCACAGACAGACAGATATGTACACAGTGACAAAGATAGAGACAAGCAAGAGGCATGCATGAGGAGACAGCAAGAGTAGAAGGTTGATAGAGAGAGACAAAATTGGAGATTTTGCACCATGGCGTGCCCAAGGACACAACGTGTGAGTGATCCTGGAAGGATATCTGCTCCACACAGACCTTCAAATCCGTGGTTCTGGGGTGTACAACTCACAGGAGGCTCCTGCTGCTGGTTTTCCCTGTGTGTCCCAGTCCTGCCATGCTGCTTCAGAAGTTCCAAGGGTGTGTGATGAAACCCAGCACCATTTTCCTCAAGGGGAAGGACCCTTTGCAATCTTCAGCTTCACAAATCTATCCTTCCCAGAGCAGCTAAACCAGGGAGCTTAGCATGCTGGGAGGAGGTGCCCCTGTGTGGTCTGACCTGGGGATGAGTCATTCTGGGAGAGAGGAAGGGGAAATATTCCACCAAACTCAGGGGAAATATTCCACTAAACTCAGGTGGTCCTAGTCACCTGTTTGAAGGAAAACAAGTTCAGCTCTCCACTGAGGACAAGAGTGAGCCTGGGACATGGAAGACAACCAGCCTCACCTGCCCAGCTGAGGATGTGGACCTTAGGCTGGAGTGAGAGAATAAGATAAGGGTGTAGGATAAACCTGGAGACAACCCTTCACTTCTGCTGGATATTGAGATTTGTGTCACATCTCATAAACGAGAGCTCTGGCAGGGATTTCAGAAGGCTACAGTGGTATTTGGGCAGGACAAATTCTGCTGTTCTAGCTGTCACTTTTCAGCTTTGCCTCCAAATCCTGTAGTGTCTGGGGTGACCAGGTTGCAAGCAGAGGTCTGAGATCTGGTAAATGTCACTCCTCCAAGCCCAGCAGGTCAGTGGTACATTAAACAGCAGCCAGGATCCCAGCATCATGAGCAAAGTTTGGAGACCATGTCCCAGTAACTCAAAATCAGGGCAGAGAGAGAGATTGGCCCTTGTTCCTGTGCATCACATCAGCACCACAAAGGAACAGCCTCTGCAGCCAAGGGAGGGAAGGCTGACTGCCCTGGGTGCCACAATCTGCCAGGGCCAGAAAGGTGCCATGAGGTTCATTATCCTGAGTTTTAGGGAGCTTCAATTCATGGCTGCCTCCTGGGTCAGTTGCTCTGGCAGTTTACTCCCTTCATTGCTGAAATCCTGTGTTGTGCTTTCTCTGTTGCTCAGAGGGCAAAAGAAGGAAGGAACAACAAGGTGCCACTACCTAAGCCAAAACACCTTTAGAATAACCAGGGAAATGCCAACACAGTAACCAGACCCCAGTGCTGCAAGCAAGGTAATTTCCCAAATGAAAAGCACTTGTGCTTGCTTGAGTGACTTCTGAACCACTCATGATGAATCACACACAACTCATGAAGTATTAGGGATTAATTTTGTAATTTTATTGTCATTGTGATTATGGGAGCAGCTAGCAACCACTGTCATTGGGATGCCTGCTCCTGGGCCTGCTGGGGGTTGTGTGGGAGTCCACGGAGGTCAGGATGCTGCTGCCAAGGACTGGAGATCAGAGCAGTTTTGTGTACTGTGTTCCCAAAATCCCAGAACAGGGCAGACTGTGCCTTTCATCAGACCTCGTGGTGCTCTGCAGATCCTGTGAACAGCAGCCTGGCACCAACATGATCTAAATTTGCACAAGAGTAATTTGAAAATCCTTCAGAGCTTGCTAACTCCTCTTGGCTCTAACAAAACCAATGCAGGAAAAGCAGGATTAAAAAAGAAAAAAAAAATAAAAAAGGAAAAAGAAGCCAGAGATTGATTCTTACCTCATATCATTAAAAAATAAATTGCTGTAGCGCTATAACATAAAGTAAGAATCAATCTTATTTTTTAACACCAGAAATAACCTAATGAAATACAAGATTGATTCTGAATATGGGCTTCTTGGTGGAGCCCCTGTGGGAATTGATTACAAAATTGAATGTCTCAGAGCTGATAAGATGAATTTGGAATAAATCTTACTTTTAACTACTCCCTTTTTATGCTCATAAAAAAAAGAAAGATTGATTCCAATCAAAACTTCTTCTAAAAAGTGAGACAGTTTCGATTTGTCGAGGCAGTTTTTCAACAGAACAGCACTGAACTTCAGAGCCAATCTCACCCCTAGTTATGCGTTCCCCAGGGAGGAAAAATACGAGGCACAATATTTCTGATTTACAGCTTGAAATGAGACAGTAATGATCATAATAATCAGGACAAGAAGAAGGAGAGAGCCTCAAGTGGATGGCAGCTCTCTCGACTGATGATGCCAAGGGAGGCAGTGATTTGGAAAGTGAAGGTGGAGAAGCAGCTCCCCCTCCACCGTGCTGCAGGGGACTGCTGAGGACACCTCACTCTGCAGATTCCAGGGTATAACGTTGGATCTGTTTATTCTGCAAAAAAAACGTCCTGCTGGGAGTCCCTCCAGCTTCCCAGGACTGCACCTCCAGCCCTACCAGCATCTCCTGCCTGGCTCACAGCAGCTGTAGCTCCTTGAAGCCTTCTGCATTCATGGGTAGGAAGCAGCTTTGAGTTCCCACTCTCAGCTCAGTTACAGCCAGTGCAGTCCCATCACATCACACCAAGCCCTGGGAGATGCTTAAATTTCCTCTGGCCAACCTGCCAGTCCACTGGGATGGAGGCTATCCAGTCCCACCAAGCTCAGAGCACTGGGTTGGCCAAACTTTGCTTCCAGACTGTCTATGATAACTCCTGTTGCCCCATTTCTAATTATGCTTCATCATTTTGCTCCCATGGGGAGCAGCCTTGGCCTTATCAAAAAATGAGGCCAAGTGGTGGTTTAGTCTCAGGGCCCTTTAGTCTCTCTACCCCCATCGCTGCTTTATGGGAGCAGTTCCAGGACTCTTGTTAGTTGGGTAATTTCTTCTCATCTTCAGATTCTATTTATTCATGGCCCATTCACACATATCCATTCTACTGTCAATATTTTATTTCAGCTCCAGTCACTCCCTTTCTCACCTGGACTCCTCTGAAAGATGATGGTTTGTTTCCATCTCTTCCACCAAATGCTTCTACATCAAGGCGATCTCACAAGGGATTTTTTTTTTCTACTTTTCTGAAGAAATGCTATTCTGATATCCAACTTCTGTAGGTTTTTTAGTTGCTGAGTAAAATTTGAAGACCATCTATCTCTTTCTTCTTCTTTATCTCTCTCTTTTCTTATAGAATCGCAGAATCATAGACTGATTTAGTTTGGAAGGGACCCTAAAAATCATCTCATTCCAATCTCCCTGCCCTGGGCAGGGACACCTTTCACTAGACCAGGTTGCCCAAAGCCCCATTCAGCCTGACCTTGGACATTTCCAGGGATGGGGCATCCACAGCTTCTCTGGGCAACCTCTGCCAGTGCCTCACCACCCTCATAGTGAATAAGTTTTTTCCCAATATCTAATCTAAACCCACTCTCTTTCTTTTTGAAGCTATTTCCCCTTGTCCTATTGAACTGTTCAACAGTTCCTGTTGAAGAGTCCTTCTCAAGCTCTCTTGCAGCCCCTTTATGTACTGGAAGGTGCTATAAGTTCTCCCCAGAGCCTTCCCTTCTCCAGGCTGAGAGGAGGAAACCCCAGTTCTCTCAGCCTTTCCTCACAGCCAAGGTGCTCCATCCCTCTGATCGTCTTGGTGGCCTCCTCTGGGCTGACTCCAGCAGGTCCCTGTCCCTCCCGTGCTGGGAGCCCAGCTCTGGATGCAGTGCTCCAGGTGGGTCTCAGCAGAGCAGAGCAGAGGGGCAGAATTCCCTTCCTGCCCTGCTGCCCACGGGGCTCTGGATGCAGCCCAGGACACATCTGGATACCACTGGTATATGGTTCAACACGGCTCCTTCCTTTCAATCCTCAGGAAAACAACATTTAAAAGGAACACCATCTACAGCATCATCTCCTCTGAATTATTTTTTTTACCAGTAAACACATTTTAGGTCCATTGGGACCGCTCACAGAAGCAGTCTGTGTCTGTTTTTCCTGCAATTGCACAGCCAGGACCGCTTGGACGCAGCCCCACCCCTGCAACATGTGAATCTCAGACAGCTCCCTTCCCCCTTTGCCTGAATCTCCCACATTCCCAGCAGAAGGCCTCTCCCTTCTCCAGGACCTACACCCCAGACCCAGATGGGTGATGAGAGATGAGGTGCATTGCTTCTGACGTGCAGGCTCCTGGGGAGCCAGCGGTCCCAGCGCAGCTCTCCAGCCGGGGAGGTGGCACGCAGCAGGGCCAGGCGTTCTGCCTGCAAGCAGACATAGAGCCCCAGCTGTGCCGAGCACAGGGACCCCCTCCCTGTCACACGCCGGGCACACCAGATGTGCTCCTGACGTCCTCGAGCACTGTGACGCACGGGGAAGGCGAGGGAGCTGCAGGCGCCTGCTCGGTGCTCACCCCGCGCTCAGGAGAGCCTTGGGTGTGACCATGGTCTGTGCTGACCGTGGAGTTGTGGCACAGGTGGCAAGAGGCATGCACCCTCCTTTCCCCCTCCTTGGACACCTGGCTGTGGTTTCAAAAGCACTGCAGGCTGAATTCGGCGCTGAGGACCCTCCTGGTTCCTGCAGACTGGGAGGCGGCTCATGGGTCTAGATGAAGAACAACTAAATTCTCCGATCCCAGCAAAATCTGGTCTGCATTAAAAATAACAAAAACTCCCTCAAACCCATTGTGTTTAAATAATGTTAAAGATCTGAGTGAGAGCATTGAAAACAAATTCCGAGCTCTAATGAAGAAGGATCGTCTGGCACGGTAATAATAATAATAATAAACTCTGTGCACACATGTATGTATGTATGTATGTATATATGTATGTATGTACAGAAGGAGAATTTCATCTGAGGAGCTGAGAGCCCTGTAATTAGTGTGATCTCATGGCAGCACCAGGAAGCACATCAGCTAAGTGCCTTTGACCTGCAGTTCTCAGCTTGGTGAAGGCAGAGAAAAGGGGTGGTCCAGAGGAGAAGGTGAAAAGCAAGGTTTGCCTCCCACTCTATCCTTGCCCCAGCTGCAGCCCTGGGATGGCTGCTGGGCATGGGGTCTGTTTGTCAGACCCTGTTTGCAGTGGAATCAAGAGGACTTGTGGCAGCAAGTGTCTGCCAGGCCCCAGCCCAGCAGAGACGTGATGGCCAGACTGGAGAGGCTGTTTTTCAGCCATGAGACACAGGTGAGGTACAAGGGGCAGGGGCCTTGGGGTCAGTCAGAAATGAGAGATGTATGGGAAACATGTCCATTGACCTCAAAACAGGGCAAAGAGGCAGTAGCAGGAGACTATGTGGAGAGCTGATCCCACACAGATCACCAGGGCTGGGCATCCCAGCTCCCAGCCCTTGCTGCAAGGAGCTGTCTTTGTCCCAGAGGGTATCCATGAGGCTGTCCTTCCATGCTGTGGGTTTGTTCAGCAGCTTTTTCACTGACTCAGGTGTTAATGCTCCCAGCCCTCCCCAAGGAACTCCATTCAGCAGTTTCTGTCACACTCCTCCACTTCATTATGCTTAACAGATCCTCCTCTGCCTTCCTGTTCATGTCCTTCAGATGCCTATACTCTGATGAGAGGGGAAGGAAGGAGCAAAAAAAGCATCTTCTAGTTCCTACCCATGAGTGCAGCTGCACAGTGAGAGCTGGAAGAGCAATGCTGGTGTACCACAAAGCCACAGGAGCACAGAAAGACTGGCGCGTTCCCAGTCACCACAAAGATGGGTGTGGGATGGGTGCTGCTCTGGCCAGGAATGCTGGGAGGTGGGAAATCGTCTCCCTCTGGGGTGCTTTTGTGCAGGGCAGTTCCTGAAGGTCAGCAGGGAGAAGTCACAGCCGGTTTGCACACACTGCAGCTGGAGGTCATTACAGCTGAGCCCATCCTGGGCCTGCTGGCAGATGTCTGGTCAGCTTAGAGACACATCTTTCAGTCCTTCCTCATTTCTCTGAGCTGAACTCATTCTACAATTACGTGAGGACACAGTCTCCAACAGGATTCTCCTGGAGAAACTGTCAGCCCATGGCTTAGGTGCACTCTTTGGTGGGTAGAAACTAGCCTGGCCCAGCGAGTGGTGATGAATGGACTTAACCCATCTTGGCTGGTCACAGTGGCGTTCCCCAAGGTTCAGTTCTGGGGCCAGCCCTGTTTGATGTCACTACTGATGATCTGGATGAGGGAACTGGGAGCCCCCTCAGTCAGTCTGAGGACAAGGCCAAGCTGGGTGTGAGTGCTGACCTGCTGGAGGGCAGGGGGCTCTGCAGAGGGATCTGCACAGGCTGGATCCATGGGCCAGGGCCAGTTGTGTGAGGTTCAACCAGGCCAAGTGCTGGGTCCTGCTCTTGGGTCACAACAGCCCCAGGCAGTGCCCCAGGCTGGGACAGCGTGGCTGGAAGGCTGCTGAGTGGGAAAGGAGCTGCAGGTGCTGGTTTTCAGTGCTGGACACGAGCTGGAGTGTGCCCAGGTGGCCGAGAAGGCCAATGGCACCGGGCTTGTGTCAGCAACAGCGTGGGCAGCAGGAGCAGGGCAGTGCCCATCCCCCTGTGCTGGGGGCACTGGGGAGGCCACCCCTGGAATCTTGTGTTCAGCTTTGTTTGCTCACAGCAAGAAGGACACTGAGGGGGCTGGAGTGTGTCCAGAGAAGGAAACGGAGCTGGGGAAGGGTCTGGAATATGTCTGATGAGGAGCAGCTGAGGGAGCTGGGGGAGCTCAGCATGGAGAAGAAGCAGGTTCAGGGAGGGCCTTATCGCCCTCAACAACTCTCTGACAGGAGGGTGTAGGCAGGTGGGGGTCAGTCCCCTCTGCCATATAACAAGAGCTAAGACAGGAGGAAAAAGCCTCAAGTTCCACCAGGGGAGCTTTAGATTAGATATAAGAAAAAATTCCTTCACTGAAAGGTTATCAAGCACTAGAACAGGCTGTCCAGGGCAGTGGTGGTGTCACCATGCCTGGAGGTGTTTAAAGGACTTGTGGATGTGGCACTTGGGAATATGGAATTAATAATCCTTACGGTGCTTTCTAGCCTAAACAATTTCATGATTCTGTGTCTCCCAAGTGAAAATCTGGACTAACAACTAAGCAAGCAGAGAGATATGTACTTATAGTCACCTCAGTTTCTGCTCCCAAGGCCTCCATGGCCCTTTTAATCACCTGGGCTTGCTTATGCTGTGCAATTTGCATGGTAATTATATTTAACAAGAACAGCAATAAGGGAAATAGAAAGTGTAATGTTGTTATCAAGGCATAATTATTCTTGAATAATTCGTTGATTACAGTTTGCTGTGTTTGGAACTAATTGTCACCAGCCCCTTTCAGTGTGGCATACTCCCCCTCACTCCTGCAGCACTAATTCCAGGATGCCTCCAGCCTCTGGCTTCTGGACTTTTCCAGCCACCCAGATTGTTCAGACTCCCAAGTGTGATGTGCTGTGGCCCCTAGACTTGCACCTAGCTGAGCAAGCCTGTGGAAATCAGTATGATGAGCACGTCCTTCCAGCACCTTTGTGTCTCCACAGGGCTTCTCCAGCAGCATTGACAGCTCAGGGCAGCACAGTGTGTCAGACACGCTTGGGCCAAGCACCAGGGGAGCCCCAGGGGCAGGATGGCTCCTCCAAGGGCATCCATGCAGGAGAGATGGAGCTGGGCACTGAGACCTTCCACTCTGACTGTGGGAGGACGGGAGCACAACATCACCCTGGGAGCCCCAGCTGCCAAAAATTTCAGCTCACCACCCCAGAGAGGTGCATTAAGCTTCCTGCTGTGCAAAGTCTGGATGGCTAAATTGTGAGGAGCCTGCAGAGATCTTCTTCTCAAAGCTTGCTGTGTGCACTGAGATTTCAGCCACTGGAAGGTTCTGCCTGATCCCACCATCCCCTTGCAACCCTGGCTATCATCCCTGCACAGGTATTTCCCCCACAGCCAGCTCCACAGTGAGACTTGGAGGGAGAGCAGAGCTGTGGTGCAGAGGAAAAACCTCTGTCCTTCCCTTCCAGAGGAGGACAAGGGTAACCAAGTGCTGATGCTGAGCTGCCCTCCAGGCTGCATCCTCTCTGGCTGCCTCCTCTCAGGAACTGAGTGTGCCAGGTCTCACCCAAGGAGCTGCTGCAGGGTGGGTATCTGCACATGTACACCCAGCTCCAGGTCACACACGTCACAAGGAGGGAAAGAAAGTGCTGCACACCTGCAGCTGGATCCTCACAAGCTGAGAAACAGCTCATCTGCCCTCAGAGGCTCCCAAAGAGATGTCTTCAGGCTCCCTCATGGGTTTCTGGGCAAACATAGAAGACAGCCTGTTTTGGTCCTGCTCAGGATGTTAAACCCTATTGTCCTTCTCTGCTGGCTCACTGATGACAGTCCCAAGAAATATGAGAAAGGCCCTTGGAGCCAGGATTTAACTTCTGTGAATACTCAGAGACCTCATGTTCAGGTGACTGAGTCCAGCTCATCTTCTCAGCTCTGAGCTCTTGTAGCTGCTTCAAGGAACACTCAGAAATCCCTCAATCCCCTGAAACATAAAAAAGGAGAAAAAACACAACTGCTCTGTGATGTATAGCTGCTTTGCTACCCAAAAGGGCTCTGAAAACATCAGGCAAGGAATTCACTGGAGGCAATGTGCTTTGTAAATCACAGAACACACCAATGTTTTAGGGTTTGGCAGTGGCTGAATTGGATTGCTCAAGAGGCTGGCAACAAAGGAAGATGTAGGATAGGAAGGCAGGAGAGGTTGCAAGGTGCTGCCTGAAAGACACAGGAGGGAGAGGAAAGAGTTTTCAGGGAGAAAGTGTGGGAGCACGTAAGCTCAGGAGAGGCTGTGATCCACTGAACCAGCTGAAGCTGGTGAAGCCTCAGGCTAGAAAAGCCATGAGAAAAAGGGCAGTTGAGATTGTCTTTCCTTCCCTCTTACACACAAGAGGCAGATCACAAACACAGCTGAGTGTGCACCCAGTGACAGGCACTCCAGAGCAGATCCAAACAGAATCCAGTGGGAGCAGATCCTGTCAGAGCCCTGAGCCCACACCTGTGCAGGAGCACACAGCAGGGTCTGTCTGTGCACAGCACACTCTGGGACCCTTCAGACCCTCCATGAGTTCCTACAGGGTCTTGTGCATCCTGGACCCTGTTCATACAGCCTGCAGGGATCAGACATGGGAGGGATCACAGTGCTGGAGCCCAGGATGAATAGATACTCCCACCTGGGCTCCCTAAGCATGGCTCTCACATTCAGCAGTGTGTGCAAAGAGAATCTTTGCTTGGTGGATGTTGGCTCAGCCCCAGTGCTGCAAGGTTTCAACACCACTGTGGTTCCATCTGGCTGCTTCAGGAGAGGGGACACAGCCTGCAAAGGGGAGGGGAGCCGTGTCAGGTAGGACCAGACATCCATTTCCACAGTGTCCCAGAAAACACTTTCTTTATCATCTCCTTAAACTCCTGCAAACTTCTAGGTTCGACACCATTATGCAGCAACCAGTTCCACAGGTCTATCACATGTTCCTTAGTCTTGTGTTTAACAACTGCTAGCAATTTGTTCTATCCTCTGCTTCTCACACTGCCTCTTCTCCCCTTGCTGCGCCTTGTACCACACATCTCTGGCTACCTCTGCCCTGGACCTGCATGAGCAAAGTCACTCATGCGCTTGTCAGAAGGGGGACTGCTCCACACTGTTCATCATCCTTCACGAGTGTTTTGCTGTGCTGCAGCATTCCTCTGAGGTGAGGGATCAGTGCCGTGGATGGTACTAAAAAGGTGAAAAAACAACAGGCTTTCCTGGTGAGTGGTCCTGACTTTGGAGAAGAGCTCAGCTATGCATCAGGGTAAGACCACAACGTGGTCAGAAGGGAAAGGAGCTGAGAGAGCTTCCAGGTCTTTTCAGCTGAAAACAAGGCTTATTCAAATGGTGAGTCTCCTTGGCGATGGAAAGGGTTGTTGAGGAGGTTAGTTGGAAGCCAGGGAAGCTCCTAGGCATTGCAACACCTCTGTAACCCCTTCCCTCCCCTTTGCTGTGGAACAGAAGACCTTGTGTTACCCTCATCTGCCAGGGATGCTGGATCAACCACCTGCTCCAATCCTGCTCTCCCTCAGAGGTTTGAGCTGGACTGGAGAGATTTGGAATGGTTCAGACATGAAGACCTCCCCATCCATGCCCTGCTAGCTCCCTTGGTAAAGCAGAGCTGCTTTGTTAATCATATCCGTGGATTAGCATGGGTTTATGAGCTCCACAAGGAAGCATTCGGAATCATAAATTGCATTTTCACCACTTAGCCCAGGAGGATCTCTGGGGCTTGGTAGACAGATATAAAAGAAAACCTTTAGAGAGAACAAGGGGGATAACAAAGAGATTATCAGAACCAAGCCTGAAAATTAATAGACCAAATCAAAATTAATTAATGGACTAAATCCAATTAATAGACTAAATCAAATCCTCTTTGCAAATGTGGTCACCTCAATCACTGATCTTCTTTTCACACACCCACGAAGACAGATGGTTCTTCTTCTCCAGCAAAGTGGGTTAAGAAAGACCAGGCTGAAGCAGCAAAGGGGGAAATTTGGGGATTTAAGGATCAGAGTTACCCCTGCATGGGGCAAGGCAGCTAAAGAGCTCACGGTAGGCCTGGCCCTGAATTATTATGGGGAATAATTCTAAAGCAATTTAAAAGCTGGTATCTTCTCCCTTTAATGAAAACTATTATGCTGAAAACACGGTGAGTATTAAGAGCAGTTGTCGTCCTGCTGTTTGGCTTGTATCTGGATTAGATTTGTGCTAAGGATGGAATATGAGTCTGGCTAAGTATTACTTTCCACAAATATTTGGCTTTTAGAAAAAGCCCAAATGTGGAGTTTATCACATTCAGACCCAAATAAACTACAGTGGATGTGAAGAGCAATAAAAAGTAACAGGAAAATGAAACAAAGGGGCACCAAGGGTGGGCACTGCCGACCACAGGAGGGGAAGCACAAGGCGTGACTGGGGCTTGGGAGGGTGGGAGTGAGGGGGAGGACAGAGTGGGAGCAGTCCTGTCATCGTCTGGGGGTGTCACCAGCTCATTTCAGGTCCCCACCTTTGCCCTGTCAGCCCTGCCTTGCAAGGCCTGGGGAGAGTACGGCTCCTCCTGGACTGAGCATTTTTGGAGATGGAGCAGGAGAGCAAACCCTGCCCTGGGAAAAAAACAATGTTATATCACCAGCAATAAGGAAAGTCCATAATCACCAGCTGGGCTGGAGACTTTGGAATTTGGACATGCCTATCCCATACTCTTAACTGCAAAAGGAAAACTCATCCAAACTGGCCTTGTAAGTGAAAATGCTGATGGAGGAAGGCTTTGAGATGCCATTTAGTCATAACAGGCTTGGCAGAGGGAGCACCAGCCTACCCTCTGTTTGCTGGGATAGAACTAATTTCCTTCTAAGTACCTGGTATAGTGCTGTGATTTGGATTTAGTATAAGAATAATGTTGCTAACACACTGATGGTTTAGATGTTCCTCAGTATGGCTTGCCCTAAATTAAAGACATTTCTGAGCCAGGGAGCAGATGCACAAGAAGCAGGTGCACAAGAGGGAGTGTGGCCAGGAGAGCTGACTCAAACTAGCCAAAGGGATATTCCACACCACAGAACATCATGCCCAGTGCATAAACTGGGGACAGCTGTCTGGAAGACACCAATTGCTGATGGGGAACGGGCTGGGCATTGGCCAGTGGGTGTGAGCAATTGTGTTGTGCATCCATTGTCTGTCTTAGGTTCATACCTCTCTACACCTCTCCTTTTCATAGTTGTTATTGTTGTTATTATTAATATATTACTTTATTTCCATTATTAACCTTTTCTTACCTCAGCCTGTGGGTTTTACCTTTTTCTGAATCTCTCTGAATTACTCTGAATTACTCTGAATTCTGAATTACTCCCCATCCCACCAGGGGAAAAGCAGGTAATGAGTGAGCCTCAGCCAAGTACTGTAGTTGCAGGTTAAAGTTAAATCACAGCACAGCCAAAACACCTCCTTCTTCTGAAAGAAGGAACTTTCACCCCTTAAATGATTGTTTAGCTGCTGCAAATATGATTGTGCTTTGTAAAGGTTGCAGGCTTTTCCAGGTGCCTGGTTGAAAGGAGACTAACCTCTTTTCCATAGCATAAGGGTCCTTTTAGAATGCAAGAATCTCAAAATTGCTCTTAAAACATGTGGGAAAAATAACAGCCCCTCCTCACCTCCCCCCACCATGTCATCCAGGGTGTGACAACAAAATTGCCCCAGTGAGTGTGGTATGAAGCCACAGCTGCAGCATCCTGCACCCCATTTTGTAGCACTGCTTGAGCATCCAGGTTTCTGTGTCTCTTTTTGATCAATATGTTTAATGCAGCTGAAGCAAAAGTAAAAACTAAACAAGAACAAAACCCCACCAAATAAAAAAAAAAAAAACCCTCACACAACCCAAATGGAAGTCACATTTATTTGAAGACCCAGGATTCCATTTCACATGACACTTTGAAACCCATTTGCCTAATGGTATTTATTGCCTTTCTCAAGCAACAAACAGGAAAAAAGCCCACAATGAGGAAACAGAAAGTAGAACTTCTTCTAATATAAAACTAATTAATCTGCAATTAATCATAAAAACAGGCCTATCTTCCTTTGGCTGTGCTCTGACAAAGATATCGGCTCTCTATCTCAAATTTACTCCTGACTTGCCAGCAGTGCACGAGAAAGGAGGCTGGAAATGGTTTTAATTCCTCATCGTTGCTCTTGTCATCAGCACCAGAGGTTTCTTTGCTTTCATAAAAGAACCCCTGAAGAGCCAGGATGTCATGTGGGATTCGGGACCAGCCTGTGGGCCAGGGGCAGGCCGTGCACGGTGGGGAGCAGAGCGCCCGCTCAGGGAGGCGAAGCTTGCGCTGGTTCTGCCCTGCTGGAACACCCTGGCCTGTGTTACCCTCCCAAAACTGCACATCTGACCTCAACCATCTGGTTTCCCACTGGGAACCAGAGCTCATGGAGACGTCACTGGCCCAGCTGGCGCACACAGGTCCAAGGAAGCTGGATGTTCAGTGCACACCACTAGTCATCCCCAGAGCCCAGTCTGCCTCGCTCCTCACTCTTTCCCCAGGATGGATTCCTGCTGTGCTGCAGGTCAGTCCCAAGCCTGGTTTACCCACAGGAATTCACTCCAGCTCCTGCCCAGCTTCCCGGTAGGAACCCCTGTTCCCCTCCTCCAGCAGACCCACCCATCTCCCTCAGCAGCTATTGCTGGGAGGAAATTCAGAGACTGCTCCTCAGGAGAGACCAGTGTTTCAAAACAATCCTCATTCCAAAATGGAACAAAACAAAGGCAGAGCTTTCCCTGTGAACTGGCATTTAATGATTTTGAGTCACTCAACTCAGCACAGTTGGATAAAATCAAAATGTTTTGTCCTGATTTTAATTACCCATTACTATTAAATTATTTTATATACATTACAGTGTTTTATGCACAAGCATTTTGATGTTTTGACCACTTCCTCCCTTTTTCTCTCTGTGAGAATGAAGTTTCCTTACAATCCATGCATTTTCACAAGCTGTTTTGCTTTCAACAGTTTGGCATTTTCAACAGAAAGAACAAAAAAAAAATCTATCTGAAAACCAGCTGCACTTGCAAATGCTGCAGGAGGAGCTTCATTCATTCAAAACACAATTTCCATTGGCTCCCTTTCCTAGTCTTTAGCTGCTATGGGGTCAAAAATCCAGCCATGCTTTGAAGCAGTTCCATGGGGCTCCATATTAATTGCTTCCCTGTGACTTCAAATCAATTATAAAGCTCTGTAAAGGAACTGCACTGCTCTTCCAAGCCTCCTGTTCTGGAGGCTTGCCCACAGATCAAGACCAGAGGTGTTTTTCCTTCCTAGGTAATGCTGCAAATGCCAGGAGCCATAGCATTCTTCCTGATTTCCAGAGCATGACTTTCAGAGGTGGTGGGATGGGTTTGGGTGGTGGAGCCCACAGAGCTGCCCTGAGTTTACATGTTGAATGGCAGGGCAGGTTTTGTTTTAAGCCCTTGCCCAGCTGACAAAATATACCACAAAACATAAACCTCAGCTAAGCATCTGCTGCCTGTGCTGATTTAAAGGACATGACATTGCAGGCTCTAGATTTAAAGAAAAAAAAAAAAAAACCACACACACACAAAAAGCCCATTCCTTAGGATTTATCCTAGCATTTATCTGCCTTGCAGCACCATTCTCTTCCTTAGGGAAAGATGCTCCTGTTGCTTTCCTTCCTCCACATGGCACTGACCACAGAGGTTGCGAGCTCTTGCAGCTCCTCAAGATGTTTTTCATCTCAATATTATTTTTAGGAGCAGAAGGGATAAAATATGCTTTCTTGACAAGTGATAGGGAGAAAAAAAATTCCCTAGGAAAATTTTGTTCTGTTTAAAAATTTCCATCGGAGGGGAGCTAAATGTAAAATTTTTTTTTTTTTTTTTTTTTTTTTTTTTTTTTTTTTTTTTTTTTTTTTTTTTGTGTGTGTGTGTGAAACAAATAAATAGCGATTTTTTTTTTTTTATGGAAGAAGTTTGTTTGGTGTGTTTTTGAGGTTTTTTTCTTTTTTAAAACTCTGTTCCCCACCTCCTTCATTCTCACCTCGAGAAAAAAAAAAAAAGGCAAATTCACACATGATTTTGGGAGAAGGGGGAAATGCCCATAAGAAAACCCAGACATGTTTTATGCAGCTGAGTTGTAAAAATCTCATTTTAGCCAATAAAGGCAGCGGGTCTGCGGCGGGGGCAGGCAGCAGAGGCAGCGGGAAAGGTGGATGGGTGTCCAGGGGGCTTCAGCCGAGCTGGCCCCAGCCACTCCCGGTGTGCTGTGGTACGGCTAAACGAGCACTTCGCTCCCTCTGAGCACTGCACAAATTACCCCGCTTGTTTATGCGCCAGTGTCACTCCTCACGTGTTTTAAGAACTTCGCGGGTGGCGATTAATCCGCATTGACGCTCTCCGGAGCCCGCGCGTACCGGAGCAGCTCCGCACAGGGAAACTGAGGCATGGGATGGGTAAGGCGGCGTGCCGAGACCCCCGCCACCGCAGACATCCCAAATGCTGCCCCAAGCCTCTTTGCTGCCGTATTTTGGGGGTGACACGACTCACCCGTGAGGCTGGTGGACCTTGGGGGGGCTGGAGCAGGCAGGGACCCTCCGGCCGGCGGCTCCGGTTTCCGCAGCCACCGCAGCGAAAGGATTGAGCTTCCAGATGGGGGGAGTCGGCAGCAAGAGCTGGCAAAACCTTCAGAAACAAAGATCCTCTTTCTATGCAAATGTCCCTTAGAAATAAAACTCAGGGGGAAAGAGCAAAAGCCGGGAGGTGACGTCAGTGGCTTCGTCTCCGTTTTTTTGATTCCCCAAATTTCCCGGGAGGCGAGAGCGGGTGGCTTAGGCAGATGTTTGCTGATCAGATATGCTGATGATCGTGCCCAGGGGGACCGAAACTTGAAGCGATACAGTTTAACCCAAATGAAATAATAACACTTTCCAATTTCTTCCCCAGCTTTGGTTTCTAAAACAGCTAAAGGAATGTAGGAGATAATGATTAGAAACATCAAGAGGGTGAGCAGCGGCTTTGGAGGCTGGTTCTGAAGGAAGCAGGGTTAGGCAGAGAATTTTTCAATCCATTAAAAATTAATTGCCAGGAAACTCTCTGGTGGGGTTAATGAATAACAAGCCTTTGAGATCCTCCAGACAAGGCTAGCATTTCTGAGGCACCGAGGACCTGGTGGGTGCAAGGAGGAAGCCACTCTTCTGCCTTCTGCCAGAGAGCTTCCAAAAAGGGGGCAAGATGAAAAGGACATTGCTCGTGCCAGGTCTCCCAGAACAAAAGGCTCCCTGAAGTTGATGCCCATGCAATGAAGAGTAAGAGAAGGTATTCAGCCTTTGGATCTCCACTCAGCCTCGGATGAAGGGAATCTGGGTGACATGGAGAAGAGTCACTGTGATTTCAAGTCACACCCCAAGCAGTGACCTGCAATAATTTTTCTGGCCATTTTTGAGAGGAAACAAGGGATGCTACAAACCCTGGGTCACAACTTCAGACACAGAGCGGCCCTCAAGTCTCCATGAGGGCAGTGAGAGAGACAAGACACCCTGGCACAGAGGCCTCAAAGGATCCCAACCCCATGCATGACCACGTGAAGCCACAATTCCTCCAGACACCCAGGCTGCATGCAGGGACATGCGCACACACCTCCCCATTCACACCAGATTGTGCATGTGTGCAGTGGGCATGCAGGGCTACCCCCAAATCCATTTCCAGGCCTGCCCGTGCCAGCTGAGGGTCCTGGGTCTGTCCAGAAACCAGCAGGGTGGGCAGCAGGCAGCAATAGGGGCAGGTGGGGCGGGGGGAGGCTGTGGGGCCGGCAGGAAGGGGTGACACTTAAGCTAGTGGCAGGGGAAACGTGAGACAGGGTTGGTCTGGAAATAATGCAGCTCCTGCCAAATTTACAGCCCTCCTGGGAAGGGCTGTGAGAGCAGGGGAAGGAAAGGCAGCGGCAGGCCCAGGGGATATCACCAGGGCCTGGCTTTTTGAAGACATGTGCTCCTGTGTTACAAGTGTCAAGAGGGCACTGCATGAGCCTCTTTAATGAGCCCCAGGAGCAGCGGCAGGAGGGGGCTGTCCCACCTCTCCGGGAAGCACTGGAGGCATTGCAGAGCCAGGGATGCCGAGGTGAAGGTGCACAGTAAAGGGCTGAACACACAGCACGGCAGCAGAGCTGGCAGCAGGGCAATGGAGGTCTCCATCCCTCCCAGCTGCCACTAAGAAGAGCCACCACACATCCCTGCTCCTCCGGAAAAACGTCTGGTGGAAGGTGTCCCTGCCTACGGCAGGAGTGTGGAAACTTGGTGATCTTTAAGGTCCCTTCCATCCCATGATTCTGTGAAACACTGGAGCTAAATTGCCCTTGGCCCGGGCTGAGGCTGTGGGAGGCAGGTGTAAAGCTCATGGGCTTGCTGCAGGAGGTATGACAAGGCACTGAGGACACACCAGCCAGTGTCCCAAAGGGCCATCCTGCCTGCCTTGGGCTGCTGCTCCCTGCGAGGAGGCTGAGGGCTGCATCTTGGGGCCTGACACCTACAGCAACCAGTTTCAGGACTTGGCTGCGAGACAGAGCAGGAGGAGAAGCAGGACGGAGAGAGAAGCGATGAGCTTGTCATTCAGACACAATTACCTGCCGTAATAGCAGAGGGGAGGTGGGAAAATGATCTGCCAGGGAAATTGCTTTGGGTAAAAATGATCTGTTTCTTGCTCCTGGTTTGCAGCTAGGAAACTCTTTTAACCCCTTCCCAGGCTCCATCTTGAGGAGATACACCAGCACCCATGGCATGGGCCATTGCAGTATCTAGCAGGAAGTGACAATTCAGGTGTCTCCATGAGAAGGTTGTTAACCCTCTCCTGACTGGCTCTTTCTGCCTGAGTGGTTTCTACTTCTTGCCAGCAGAAGTAGAGCTGGAGTCAGAGTTGGTTCTTTAAGTCCCCTGAATTCGCAGCTGGCAGAACCCCTGCTCGGAGAGTGGGAGAGCACCCCACGGTCACCGTCCACCTGCCCCAGGCCACCAGCCCCACAGAGGGACAGCAAGCTGGGAAGCTGCAGGGCTCTCCATCCTCTCGGCGTGGCATGCGAGCGAGCCCCATCTGCTCCGAGCTGCGCCGTGCGACGCTCCCTTCTGCCGCGAGGAAACTCATTAAGCTCCAGCAGCGTGGGGCTAACGATGTGCAGATGAGCACTTCCATCTCTGTCCGCCAGAAGGCTGCGAGCCTGGGAAGTCAGGACGGTGGCACAGTGCCTTCCCTGATGAGAGTGTTGCGCGGATTAATTAGGAAATACTTGCAATGTGCTTTGGAGCTGGAAAGCGCTAAGTGTTATTAATCAGTGTCATGATTTACATAGAAAAATTGCAGAAAATATGAGGGGGTGGTGAGTGGAAGAAATAAATCACCCTGTGGCTTTGATGGGAATAGGGAGCATGGGAATAGGTCATCCTGACCCCACACCACTACTGCTGGTTTTGACAGGGGTAAGGAAGGGCCCAAGATTTTTGGACCACCACGGGAAGTGAGCACTCATTCCACCATACAGAGGCACCTTGGACCCACTGGACACACAGTGCTCATTGTCCCATGCCCAGAACATGTCCTTGTTCCTTGTGGGCTTCCTTTGCTCTGGGAACAGATCACAAATTTCTCAGTATCCTCTCTCCATCACACTGTGGGGCTGCCTCAAGGCAGCACCACCCAGCACAGCCCCACCCACAGACAGCATCCCCCTCCACAGCAGGGCTGCCCATCCAGAACAGGTATTTTTGTTTTCTTCATACATCTCAAAAACAGTGAGTTAAAAGGGCACTAAAAGTGGCTGTGTCCCCTCCTCCAGACAGAAATCCCCTGCTTGGAGAGGGTCTGCTCTATCCCACTAAACTGGGACTGGAGGAAAAGGAGACCTCTGCTCCCATCTACGGGGAACTGGTAGAAGTACGGCTGGGAGGGAGATTCCTCTGCCCCCACAGACATTCGGGATCACCAGGAGGATGTGCCATGTCGCAGCAGGACAGCAACAGCTGTACGAGGCTGAGCAACAACTCCTGGTTTTGCCCAACACCACGGTGAGACACCCACAATGAGATACCCTCAGCAAGGCACAGGGCTTGGAGGAGACGGGAGAATGACCAAAGCACCTGGGCAGGAGTTTTGGAGATCTGGGATGTGTGGGGTGTGCAACAGAATCAGCAGGGACATTTCAGGAGCAGAGCAGGAGGGCAGAGCAGAAGACAACATCACCTGGCCTCTACATCTGGCCACAGCTAGGAGGAGGTTTCCCTTTAGAGCAGCCTGGAGGGCTGCAAAGGATCCTGCTGATCTTATAAAACCACATGCCAGGCCACAGCCACATGTATGAGCTGTGCAAACACCCAGAGCTGTACGACTCCCACTCCAAACACAACTTTACACAAGTGCAGATCTCTACATCAGCCACTTTTCACACTCCTCTGTAGAGAAACAAAGTCAAAGTTCCACACAAAGAAATCCTATCCTGTTTTTCTGCCTAAGACATGTCTGGAAATGGGTTGCAGACTTCTCAGATGTGGATAACAAGCCACAGCTATTTAACATGCTGTTAAAATCTGTAATTTTTCTAAAAACAGTCACTAAGAGGCTGGTTCCTGACAGTCTGGGCTGACAGGGTGGCTGCTCAGGGCGTTTTGATGGGTCCTGCTCCATGCCTGGCATTTGGAAATAGCCAATTCATCTCTGCACTAATTTGTGTGCACAAGATTGTGACTGGCTTCCCCCAAATGTCTGTTCAGGTAAAACTCAATGACTGGATATTTGCAGAAAGCAAACATGGGGGAGGGCATAGCCCAAACCCAGCAAATTTATTCCCCTAGGCAAGCAAATATTAAGGGGAGATTTTTTTCACCTGTATTTGCTCATTTCTATTTCAATGATTTAGAGCACACGGGAGGTCAAATTAGCTCCTTAGAAGAGTTCCTTGTAGCCTTAGAAGCCCAGGTTATGTCTCCTCTCTCCTCTCCTCTCCTCTCCTCTCCTCTCCTCTTTTATTTTTTTTTTTCTTTCTTTCCTTTCTTTTCCCCTTCTTTTCTTGAAAACCCCAAGGTTTACAGGACAAGTTCCCCAGGGCCAGCTGGCGGCTCCCCTCTGCCCCTTTCGTGTCCCCTGCCTGCCCACATCTGTAGCTGCTGCTCACCCCACCTGCCCCCGGGGCCTCACACGAAGCCACCGAATTGAGAGTTAATTTGAATTTGAGTTGACAAACTCCAGGCATATCCCATCTGTGCAGGCAGGAAATGGCCAATGTGTTAACCTTCCAGCAGGGAGGGCAGGGCAGAGGGGAAATGCTTTTACCTTTCCCTCCATTTAGTGTGGCTCTTAAAAAAAAAAATTAGGGTCAAATAAAATAACGCCTTAGGCTGACCTAAAGCCAATGTGGAAATTCCCTGTGAGCATCCAGAGGTGTCTGGGAGAGGTAGGAAAACCCTGTCTTGCTGCTTGGGATCGAAGGCAAAGCCTTGGAGAGGAGGGGAGGGAAGGGAAGGGGAGCCAAGGCTCAGCCTTTCTCCACATCTTGTCCCAGACGACCCCGTGGACTCTCCCCCACCTCTCTGCAGCAGGAGAAGCTGCCACCGTGTCCCCTCAGCTGCCTGGGGACTCTCCCTGCTTTCCCCCCTGCAAAGTCGGTGTGCCTTAGCCAGTCACCCCTCCAAGGCTGCTCTCACCACCACAGCAACACAGAAAAAGCATCCCCCCGCAGGCAGCAGCAGACATCCTTGGATATTTATTTTGATGGAGGTAGTGGTGTATTTAACCAGCTGTAAAGCCAGAGCGTGGCCGGGGTTGATGTTCTGCCCTTTGCAAGGAGCTGGAGGTGCAAAGGGAATGCGTGGAAGTATTTCACATCCCAGAAAAAAGAGGTGCAGCTTATACCAGGGCACCTGTCCGCACCATGTGGCCTCTCGAGGTGCCCTGAGGCTGTATTTTGGCGGCTGATAAACCACAACCGCAACTGCAGGGAAATTTACCGGGGCTGGGAAGATTTTCTGCTTCAGCAGGGGATGCTGAGGCCTGGGTGCTGCCGAGGGTTTGAGCCCCCAGACACCTTCATTGTCTCCTTCTCATCCTCAAACCCCCCACAGATTTTCAATCCTGCCTCCCACTGCTTCTCTAGCATTTCTCTCTCAAAGATGGCACTTCCAGCTGATGTTGATTTTTCTATCTCTCCAGCAGTGTTTTTAAGCACAAGCAAGGCAGCTGGAATAAAATTAGCATTATTTAGCATTACCTAGCACCAAAGGCACTTGACAGATTTGAACAAAGATTTGGGCTGGATGGTGGGAGAAAGCTTTCTAGTGTGCCCAACAAAGAGAGGGGAAGAGGCTGAGCTCTCCTTCCCTGGGGAGTTCCACAGCACAGGCAGGCTGTCCACACCTGCAGTCCCATTTTCATGCTGGCAATTCCCCTGTGGGGGATTGACCAGCCCCATCAGAAAAGCAAATGAGCAGTTCTTGGGTGTCAGGAGCTGCGGGTGAACCATGGCTTGTGCTGACAGCATTATTCCCACGTCTATTTCCTCCTCCATTGCTGCACCACCAGCATCTCACACATCAGCATCAGCATGGAGATGCCACCATCTCTGTGCCAGATTCCCACCCCCAGTATTCCCGAGGCTGCTGACTTCTGTGGGTCATGAAGAGAAGGGTGAGGATGCAAAATTTGTTGGGAAGAGAACTGGAGAAAGCAGGGAGCAGCACACAGAGGATTTAGGACTGGGTCTGAGGCCCATCCCAGAATCTGCCCTACCACTCGTAACTACACCTGGCTGTTTCCCTTCCCGGCTGCATCTCCTGCTGGCTGAGTGCAGAAACAAACCAAGCCCTTGATGCTCCCTCCCTCTGCCACTAATGCCTGTAACAAGGCTTCAGTCAGGCACAGGACTGCAGGAACTGCAGCTCCCCACCTTCCCCGTGGCCGCAGGCAGCGTCAGGATTTTCAGATGCTGTAATGGAGAACTGTCAAACAAACCTGTCCCCTCTGGAGATGCTCCACTCAGTCTTGTGCTTGCACAACCCCTTCGCAGTGAACACATGGCACATTTAGCAGCGGGATAAACAACCTCTCTCTGATCCTCCCTCATTTGTGTGCTTGCTCTCCCGAGAACTTTCATAATTGCTTCTTTGCCTTTAAATACCATGCTGCTCCTTTGGCATTTCACTGTTTAAATGTCTCCCGCTTCAGAGATGGCATTGTCTGGAGGCGGATGGATTGGGGTGGTGTCTGCAAGGTGCAGAGCACGGGAGCAATGAGCTGCTCTGCCTGTCTGCCTTCTCCCGTGGTGAGTCAAGCAGGATGACTTTTTCCAGCACAGCTATAAAAAGATGGGTTCGGGCTGGAAGCTACTACATGCCCCTTTCCCTGCCCTTGGAGAAGTTCCTCCTCCCTGTTCCTGGTGGTTGCAGTTGCCTTGACTAGATCTTGCATCCCTGGAGGGGAAATAATGAAGGGGAAATGTAGGTCATGCTCTGATGGTTGGAGCCACCCCGCCCCAGCATAGGCTGGAGCATCTCATTAGCACTGGGCTGAAAGCTCAGCCTCCAGCATCCCCAGGTCCTAGAGGTGCTGTGGACAGCCAACATTTCCACCCTTCTGTGCTCACACAGGGGGCTGGATCCATCCCTCAGCTCCTTGCTGTTCTTCACAAACATGCAGCCTCCCAGCTGGGAACGGATCCGGTGTGTCCCACACTGCAGCACACATTTGTGGCTCCAAGTGCACAGGGAGATGTGCCAGCTCTCACCTCACAGAGCCCTGGCTTTGAGTGCCCCCATTCCTAGGAACCTTAGAGCCCCAGGAAGGGTATTCTCAGATTTTACACTTACACATTTTGTTTCCTGTTTTGCAGGCAGTGGGTGAGCTGAAGTATTTTTGCAGTTAGTGTAGTATTAAGTACTGTGATCAGGAAATGTATTTTCAGGGAAAGGGCAAGGGGGCAGCATGAGGAACATCCTTCCTTATTATTTTTGGGAAAAATGTAATTATTGCCCCTTTGGCCTGTCTGCAAAAAGGGATTAATAATGTCCAGCCTCACAGCTGTCAAAGTCCTGATTAATTGAGCTTGCTGTACTGAAATCTCATCTGTTTGTCTTGTGTCAATGTGCAAATTGAAAACACAACACAATATATCTTACCAGGCATCCTGTACCTCTCAGCTTATTGGGCACCCTCCTCCCACCTCTCTGCTTCCAAACAGCCTGGAGGACTCCAGCCACTGCTCTGCAGCCATGTTCAACCTGGAGCTAGCCAGTATCACCTCTGCTGTGGGCATGGTAGGGTTAAAAACTCAGGGCACCTCCTGTTCTGCAGCCTGGTGGTCACTCTTGCAGGATGATTCTTCTTCTCCCAAAGAAGAGTCACACGGGGGTATAAGTTTCAGAACTGGTTTGCCACAAAAGTTTGCTTTTTGGCAGGACTGGGCCCCACATCAGGACACTTGTCATCCTCAGGGGGTGTGTGTGCCCACCACCCCTCCCAGGCACAGCTGCTTGTTTCTGTACATGGCAAGGGAAGGAATGTTGCAGGATGTGAGTTCATAAATTATGCCTTGCACAAGCCATGGTAGGATTAACCTAAAATAATTTTTAGGCCACAACTCATGCATCCAAAAGTCAGAATGTGCCTGAGCACGACTGGCAGCACACCTGGTAGAGAAGCTGGGTCACACAGCCCTGGTCCCATCAGCCTGCAGGCTTCAGGAAAGAGTCCAAGGATATCCCTGGTAGGATTATACTTGCCATAATTCACAGTCACAGAATCATTAGGGCTGGAATGGGCCTCTGGAGATCATCCAGTCCAAACCCTCTGCTAAGACAGCAGCAGGCGACAAAGAAACACATCCAGGTGGATTTGAATGTCTCAAAGAGGAGACTCCAGGACCTCCCTGCACAGCTATTCTGCCATCCTCATCATAAAGAAGTTCTTCCTCAAGTTGAGGTGGAGCTCCTTGTGTTTTAGTTTATGGACACTGCTCCTTGTCCTGTCACTGGGCACTGAAAAGAGTCCGGCACCATCCCCTTGTCACCCACCTTTGATATATTTTTATACATTAATGACATCCCCTCTCAGTCTTCTCCAGGTTGAACAGGGCCAGCTCCAGCAGTCTCTCCTCAGAAGAGAGATGCTCCAGACCCCAAATCATCTTGGTGGCTTTCACTGGATCCTCTCCAGCAGCTCCTTATTTCCCATGTGCTAAGGAGCCCAGAACAGGACACAGCACTTGAGATGTGCCCTCACCAGGGATGAGTAGAGAGGAAGATTTCCTTCCTCAACCTGCCGGCCACACTCTTCCCTATGCACACCAGGATATCATTGGTCTGCCTGGCCACAAGTTCACACTGTAAACACACTGTTGACTCATAGTGAACTTGTCACCCACCAAGATTCCAGGTGCTTCTCCACAGAGCTGCTCTTTAGTAGCTCAGCCCCCAGCCTGTGCTGGTTCTTGGGGTTATTCCTCCCCAGGTGCAGGACTCTGCATTTGCCCTTGCTGAGCCTCATTAGGTTTCCCTCAGCTCCCCAGCCTATGGAGATGTTGCTGAATGGCAGCACAAGTCTGAATGTGCCTGAATGGCACATCAGGTCTATCAGTCACCACCCCCCCCGCCACCAATTTCTTATCATCACCAAGCTTGCTGAGGGTACACTCTATCCCTTCGTCTGGGTTGCTGAAAGTCTGGAAATTCACCCAAGCTGATGGAAAGCAGGCTGCAGAAGTGTTTAGGAGTTACTCTGCCCTGCCCTGCGCAGTCCAGTTGCAGGATGAGACCTTTGGCTGCAGCCTCAGCACCAGCTGGTGTCTTTGCTCAGACTTTGGGCCATGAGTTTGCCCTCAAAGCAAGACTTCCATCTTCCATTGTACTTCCAGTACCACTGAAAGGATGTGGGGTATTTTTGTCTGTGAGGCAGGGTGCCTGCCCCTTGGTGCTGAAAAAATAAATTACCGTGGTGGTAAAGGAGATCATTGTTAATCAGAGTGCATAAAGAGCCTGAGAAACCTCCAGGGGAATGTGCTGCAATGCACTGAGTGCAAATCATAGGCATTTTTTTGCAGGGACATGATATTAAAGAGGAACAGAATTATGTGCCAGTATTGTCTCTGAGAGAGAATCCACTGGGATCTGATGGACCCCATCAGGATCTATCCCAGGATCTAATTCCCACCCAGAAACAGGTCTGGAATCTGTTTGGGACTTCCCTGTCCTCTGCCTGGCATCCCACGCCCAGATGAATGAGAATTCCAAGGAACAAGCTGTGCTAAGCAAAGTTAAAACACTGTAGGGATGTGCCCCTGTCACTTCCCCAGTACAGCAATTTCTGAACCACACTGGAATGGGATCCCCCTGAAAAGACCCTGCAGAGAATAAAGGCAGGTGAAAGACAATACTCTAATTAAATACCCTATCCCTGTGGCTATAGCTGATGCTCACAGAATAAAAACAAGAGGGAAACTAGCATGAACACTGTTTACTGTTTCTCATTGTATAATATGCAATGTTTTCCCAGCATGCCTTCAGGAGACAAACAGCTGGGAGCCCAGGCTGGATGAAAAGGGAGAAAGAACAAGGTGTTAGGCAAGAAATGCTGTGGAGGTGGGGAGAGTAAGGTGTCCCTTTGTAGCCACCACAAAGCATCCTGTGATGTTCACCTGAGCAGGAGGAGAAGCTGTTCCCCCTTACAGTGGCTGCTGTCAAAGCCACTGGGGCATTTGGTGCAGGTGGTGCCTGAGCACAAACCATCTTCCCACCTCCCTCTTTCAGCAGAGATGTCAGGAGGGATGGAGCTGGGATGGCCAGGCTGTTTGTTCTCCCTCTGGGACTGTCTCTATTCTTTTACAACTCACTGGACCTGGTTTAGGCTTCCCTTACCTTGCAGCTAGGCTGGGCTCTCCGTGGAGGATCCTCCTGAATCCTCTCCAGGGTGGATCTCCTAATCAAGAGGCTGACCCAGCATCCCCAGATCAAGCCTGCACCTTTCCATTCCCTGTCTGCTTTTACCTTCCAGCACCCTGCGCAGCCTTGCTCAGCCCCAGCAAAGCTGGGACCCAGATCTCAGCAGCTCACAATCCCTAAGTGTCCTCTCACTTTTAGCAGGGACACCCAGTGGTCTTTTCCATCAGTCTCCTGCTGGGCCTGGTGAACAGGGTGGGCGTGAGCTGCTGATGCTGTAGGTGATGGCTCAGGAAAGCAGAGGATACATCTTTCACCCACAGGCATCAGCAAACTGTGAGGGATTTCAAGGACTGGGGGAGGCAGGATTTTAGAATTTAGAACAATTTCAGCAAGCTGGAGGAACCATCCAAAAAATCCAGGTTGAAGGGTGGAGTAAGTAATCCCCCAAGACACAGGAGAGGCATTTTGCCCTGCAGGCAAAGGACCTGTGTGGCCTCCTGCACCTGCTCAACGTTGCCATCCTGTGCTGAAGCCACCAGCTGAGACAAGGGGACAGCTGTGCCTGATCCACCTTGGGGAGGTTAGTTTGGCAGCCAGTGACCTGCATCTGCAACAGGAAACCAAGGCTTAGACAGGAGCCTGGAAGGAGCCTGGAAGGGGCTTGCTCCTGTGAGCAGGAAGGAAAGTGGTTTCTAGAGATCCCAGAGGACTTGAGGCTCCTCTTGGTCCCCAGTCCCTTTAAGGAAACTCCCCCTCACGTGTTGTTTGTGTGATCTGCTGGAGTCTGCATCACATTGAAGCCCATTAGACCTATTTTCTGTAGCTGAATAATTTTAATTTTCTAGTCAGTTACCTTTTAGGTCTTGCTTCCCACTTTTTTTGTGTCTCAATTGTCTATTCCATATATTGGTGGTCCCCTGGCATTCTCTCACCTCTCCAGTGTGCCTGCCCTCCTCCCTTACCCTCTCCCCCCCTCCTGTCTGTCTCCACTTTCCTAAACCCTGTAAGGCTGCTGCATCTGCCACCCTCCAACTGCTCTGCATGATCCCAGCAGTGGCTGCAGCCACGTGGGTTTTTGTGCCAAGGAGCTTTGTCCTTCCTGGCAGGAGAGGGACCCTGGGATCAAGGGTTGGGCCAGTTAAACCACAACCACGTGCATTCAGGCTGAAAACCACTCACATCAGGTCTCAGCAGCTTCCCTCCTGGTGCTGATGGACTTTGGAGACATCTTTTTCCAGTTCTCCAGGCCCAGCCCCCTGTCTCATCAGTGCTGCTGTATCCCAGATGAGAGCACAGGCATCCTGACTCCAATTTCTCTGATGATGGTGGGAGGAACAATGCCCAGACCAAATCAGAGCTGTCTCACCCATCTAGAAGCAGAGATAAGCTGTTGTAAATCTCCCCCAGTGGCTAGAGAACACCTGTCTTGTAGGCACATGAAACCATGGAAAATGGCATTTTGTGCCTGCAAGCAAGCAGCACGCAGCACACCATGATGCCAGGATGTGCTCAGGGAACTGTCTGCAGCTGCACCAGACATCTGAGCTAAAGAAGAGTTGGGGGCTGAGTAGCTGAAGTACAGAGCCAAGCTCCCCTCAGGACAGAGCAGATGGAGGGGCTTTACCTGTCACTGCCAGGCTGGGGGATCAGGGCTGCAGTGTTCCCTCCTCCTGCCTCAATGCGGTACATTTCCCATCCCAAACCCAGCTGACACCATGTCCTGGAACTCAGGGCTTGTACACAGACCCACAGCAGATCCTGCATCCTCTCCACCCCCAAGGAGATGATTTTGTCCTCACATCACACCCGTGCCTCTGCCATTCACAGGCAGGTTACACCACTCACCTCCTGCTCAGTCACCCCAGGGGCAAGAGGAGCATCCCCAGGTTTGAGCAGGAGCTCCAGTTTCAGTGCCCTGTCCTAACCTCAGTGTCCATTCCTTTAGACCCCTCTATGGGAAAGAGGTCCCTCTCTCTGCTCGAGGTTCCTGAGCTGTGTGACTTGTCCTGCTGGGTAATGCTTCCCCTCCTTCTCTTTGAGGAATTTCTCACAGCACGGCTCAGTTTTTCTTTCTGCAGAGGCACAAAGCAAAGGAGATCAAACCTGAGGCACACACACTCCCAGAAATCCGTCTGCCAGCAAACCTGGGTGTGGAGCTGGCTGCATCCCTGGTACAGGAAATCAAAGGCGGCAGCTGAAACACAGCACAGTGCCGAGGTCAGGGGTCCCTTTGCTGTCAGAAAAATGGGACAAGAGGAAACAGCAATAATCAGATCACTCAAAAGCCTCATTTATGCTTCACCTGGTTGCAGGGCTTCTTTCCCTGCAGCACGTAATGTCTCACGCTTGGCTGTGCCTGTTTGAGTGCCCCTAGCTGGGAGCACAAGGGATGGGGAGCTGCAGGGAGCCAGAGGTGCCAAAATCTGCAGGAGACAGAGACATCAGCAGCCCTAGAGGGCTGCCAGGGCTGGCAACTGGTGGCAGCAGCCTGTTGTACCTCCAGAGAGCCTGTGGGAACAGAGAGGATGGGGAGATATGCTTCGGGTGTCTTTTGGAGGAAATTCTATCCCAGAGATGCCAAGCTAGCCATGGATCCTCGTGATCAGAGGCTGCCCCTTGGAGCCTGCCCTCTCTGAGCAGTCTGAGCTGTATGCAATCACCAGGTCTGTTTGTCAGAGGAGAACAGCAAGGTCTGACATCTCTCCACTGGTAATAAACAGGGGCTTATCTCTGCCTTGCACTTTGCTCTCAGCCAGGCCTTTGACATCCTTGTGCACGCAGCCTTCTGACTGAAAACGTCACATGGATCTGTGGCAATTCTTATTTCAGCTGTGGAAGTGACACCTCCGGGGCCACGAGACCTGTCTGCACACAGCACCCAGGGCCTGCTCAGCCCTTCCGTTTGCCCAGGAGAGACCTGCAGCCGCTGCTGCTCCTGATTAGTTTTTCTTGCTAATAAGGGACCGAGCAGTGGTCTCTCACGGCAGCCCTGTGGTCGGCAGGGGTGCTGGAGAGCAAATGAGTCCGTGGGTCAGCGGTGTGCAGGTGGGAGGAGATGTGGGGTGGGATGACACTCTCTGCACAGGCTGTGCTCAGCTGGGAGGCTGTGGTGGGTGCAGAGCAGCATCGGGGAGGATCACTGTGCTGAGGTGACAGCTTATGGGAAGCTGTGGCTCTGTGTGCTCCTCTGAACGTTTCAAGAGATGCACGAGAGAGGTGATGTGTGTCTGTATGTGATAAGTGGAGCAAAACATTCAGGCAGGCTCTGTAGGCTGGAGATGTGTGTTTGGGTGCAAAGAGATGCTCTGGCAACGCATTTAGGCAGTAAGGCTGTATGACAGGGAATGTGGGTGACAGCTTTGCATGCAGAGTTGGTGTGGGATGTGGTGTGAAAGGCTTTTGTTGCGTGTCTGTTCATGCTTTGGGGTGTGTCTGTAGCAGTTGTGCCTTTGCACCCCTACAGCAACACATGGAAGAGACTTTACCCCCCAAAGCCTTCCCTTGGCAGACAGGATGGGGTAAACCAGAAGCATCACTGTTCAAATACTGAATGAGGTGACCTGTCTGTTAATCCTTAAAAATAAGTGGTGTTTTATATTCAAGCACTGGCCTCGTTTCTAAAACCCTATTAAAAAAAAAAAAAAAAAAAAAAAAGAGAGAGAGAAAAAAGGCCAGGAGCTATCAAAAGGCGAAGCCGACAGGGAAGTGCAGCCCTCTGAAGAGGACACATCTCATCTGAGCACAGTACTTCAGACGCAGCTCACGAGCCCTGTTAAGCAGAGGACATCTGAGTGCTCTGGTGTGTGTGAGAGCTGATTTCTATCAGCTCCCACCACATTCCTGAGAGCAATCCCCTGGCCCTAAGAACCCGCTCATCTGGGTCTGGTGGCATGGGACAGGGGACTATTGGCAAGTCAGGGCTCTGCTCCTCACCTCAGGCTCCTCTCCCCAGCCCAGCCAGGTGACTTATTCTGGTAGAATCCAGCTAATCAGAAAACACTTCAGGAGATGCAGGTAAATAAGACAGCCACAGCCTGGCAACCTGCACTGCTGGAGACCAAGGGGGTGTCACTGAACTGCTGGAGAGCACAGTGAGTCACTCAGCATCCAACACCAAGCTGACTGGTGTCACACAGGTTAACCACAAGTAGCGGGACTGTATCCTGGATGTCAGGCGGTGTTAGGAGAGAGCTCCCAGGGCAAGGACTTAACTGATGGTGTGCCCTGGCAGCCCCTCAAATTGTCTGAAAGGGATCCTGCAGCTGCCACAGGTGACACATGTGTGTGGAGGACAGCAGGTTTGTCTGCCAGGCAGAGGTATACCCAGCAGGGCTGTGTTAGGCATGCATGGGCATGGGCAAGGAGGGAGAGGAGGTGTAAGAAGGATCCATCCTTGCCTAGGCTAATATGGGGCACGGGTCTGTATCTGGGGTGATGGGACCCTGGAGCAGATCAGCATGCATGGGTGCCCTCCAGGCAGGAGCAGGGAGAAGGGCAAGATTAAGGAAAGGAGAAATTAAGTCCTTTGAGGTGATGGTGCATCCGTCTCCTTTCAGCCACGGCTGGTAGGGATGAGTCACTCTCTAGGCTGTTGTTTTCTCAGTGTAGGCATTCTGTCTCACACTGCCCTGCTGCCCCGTTCCCCTGCCCATCCCACACAGAGGTAGTGTGGGGTCAGGGTGGTAGGAGGCACAGGGGATCCTTCTCATCCTGCCTCTGCCCTGCCAGACCCACAGGCACTGCCACAAACACTGAACAACACTGCCTGCACCAGCGCCAGCACAGCCCTGACACCCCTGCAGTCAGCGGTGTCATTTAAATATCCTGGGCAGGACGGATTCTGATTGCTTTTATTATCAGGATAATCTATCCCTCTGATTTCAAGAGACCTCCTGCACGTTTGCCCTAACACCGCTGAAAGAGGAGCTTAATCCACAGGCCGTGCTGGCGCTCTGGAATACGCTTGGCATTCCTGTATTCCTCCGGTGTACGCACGCCTGCCCGAGCGCTAATGTCACCCAGGAGCCGCGATGCACAGCGCATCGCAAAGAGGAAGGAGCCGGAGTGGAAAGCTCTGCCTCCTGCTTTCATCCAGCCCTGGATAATGAACTGTTTTCGCAGCCTCCCCGCAACTTCACAGGCTGTCTCGGAGCCAAAGGAGCCTGTTATTTTCCAGTCAGAAAGGGCCAGCCCCAAAGCAGTCCCACTCCCCTGTGTAAAAAGCTGTTTTCTGGATTACTGCTGCTGGTTCTTGGGATCCTGAGCACAGGTATCATGAGCAGTAGGTGAGAGGGGGTGTTGGCTCTCTGGGTTACTTTTTTCCCAAACATTGCTCAGACTTACAGTTCATATCACAATGATGAGACATATTTTTGGCCCAGAAGCCCCTTTCTAGCTGTTAAGGAAATAACACACAGGGAAAGCCTGGACCATGAATGCTGAAGCCAAACTTCCTGTACAGAAGTCAGTCAAGGAGCTCATTGCTCATCAAACCCAAGGAATGTGAGTTGGAATGGAGAAAACCTGCAAAACAGGAAGTGAGAATGGTTTGCTCTGCACCGTAATGCATACTAAAAGAAAGCTCCTGGGTCAAAATATGGGATCCCATTAGGGATATGGGATCCCATTAGGGATTTAGCCCATAGGGCAGGGCTAAATTACCCGGGAGGAGGGTCTGAGGGGCAGAAACAGCAAAAAGCAAGCACTGTTGCCCCATAGGGTCAAACTCAGAGGAGTCTGAGGTTCATTTTCAGAAATGAACTGAGCTAATGCCCTTCCTTTTGTGCCCCTGAAAAACAGACATTTTCACAGGAAGGAAACATTGATTTTTGACCCACTCTAGCATCTCTCCATCCAAACATGCTGCTGTTTTTCTCCAGTTCATCTGCAGGTGCCCTCAGCTGCACTGTCCAGACCTGGACACAGCTCAGACAAAGCAGAATTGCAGATTTCAATGGCTTACATCCAACATCCAGCATTAATGCATCCCAGGAGGTGAGCTGCCCTTTTTGCTAAACCATCCCACTATTGACTCATGCTAAGTTAGTCATCCATCTGAACCCCCTGATCCTTGCCTGCCATCCTGCTGCCTCTCCAGGCTCTCCTGTCTGTGCATTCATGCATTCATTTATCCCTCCCAAATGTGGTACCCTGTGCTCTCTGTACTAAATTTCATCTGGCTGATTCCAGACACTCTCTCCCATCCACCCCAGTTGTTTTGAATTCTGAGCCTGTACTCCAAAGTTCTTGCAGCACCCTCATTAATACACAGCCCTGGACTTATTTAGCAGATGCTGATATCAAAATGCATATGATTACTCCCAGTTAGCAAAGAAGTGTATCTATTTAGCCAGCAGGAACAGGATTTTTATTTATAAATGCCTTGAAAATACCTTCAATTGCTATCACTCACACTGATAAAAATCCAGTGTAATAACTATTGACTCTAGCAAAGATACTTCAAATTTATTCTGGTAAGTATTTGAAAGCAGAGTTGGGCCCATTCTTGTCATGTACCCAGCAGCTGGCCATGCCATCAGTCTGTGAAACACCCACAATAGGTGGAGTTATTTACCCTCACTCCCCAATGAAGGATAATTGTTATTTATCTTTTTTTTCTTTTTGTTTTTCCTGTCTAAGCTGTTAGCAGAAGAGGTCCCTAAAAGGAAAAACAACAATAACAACAACAACAACAACAACAAAAAAAAAAAAAAAACCAAACCAAAACAAAACAAAAAAAAAAACCCCAAAACAAACAAAAAACCCCCAACCATTCAAACAACTTAACAACTTTAAAAAAAAAAGAAAAAGAACTCATAGCTCTAGAGGTGTCACTTGGTAAATTGCAATCAGCTGCTGCTCAGAAAAATGAGGCTGGTGAAAGAGCTGAGCTCACTCTGGGCACGCTTGATGAGAAAACACACTCTCAAGACAGATCTTGCTATGTTGCAGCAGCTTTAAAATGTATTTCTTTTGATACAGAGCTATTCGTGGCAAACATGCCAGCAGTGCCTGAGCAGTGAGCCTCAGTGTTCAGTGCCCTGCCTCGAGTCTGCAGAGGAGAGGATTTTGATGAAATGGTGGCAGTGGAAAGCAGAGAGGAAGAGGTACTGGCTGAGGAGGGTTTGTGTGCTGGAGAAGCCCTCCTCAGCACCGAGGCTTGCTGGCATGGGCCCTCTTTTGTCAGTGTCTGAGCATTTGCTAAAGATGCAGCACACACACAGCTCAGGGAATTCCTGAGCAAGAGAGAATTCCCATGTAACTACAAACTTCTCTTTTCTATAAAACTGTCCAGCCTTTCCTGCCATCCAGGTAAGCATTTAGCATCCGTGACCAGGTTGTTGAACATCCACTACTTACTGCTGGAAGTATTTCTTACTTACTCTGGAACCTGGTTCCACTTTTCTTCATTCATGGGGATCCTACTCTCCACACCAGAAGAGACACCTTGCCTGCCTGGTTCATGTCTTGAATTTATGAGGAATTCCCTCATCCCTCTCACATCCTGTGAGTTTGACCAAACTCGTTGCAAACCACAGGTTTCCAGCCCATCACACTTCTCTCACAGGCTGATGTTCCTGTAATTAGCAGCAGTAAAAAGGCCATCACTCGGAACAGGATTAATTAGCCCAGTGGAGAGGATTCAAGAGGGATTAGGCAGGAGCCAGGAAAATCAAGGGGAGTGCATGCCCAGGCTGTGTGTGAGGGAGGTCAGAGCCTGCCTTAGCTGCCCAGGATGCCCAGGTGCAGGGTCAACACCAGCCAGGAAGCAGGAGCAGGGACCTCCCTGTGCTCCATGGTGGGCACGCTGCATCAGAAAATCCACCCAGGGAGCTGAAGCTGAATAAGGGCTGGCTCAGCTGAGCATCTCAAGGGGCACCAAGAGGACAGCAGTTGTGCAAAAGGAAAATCCAGGCTGTGGTGGTAAAGTCACTCTACGGTTAGCCCATGGCAGGTGAAGACCAGAGAAACTGGGTGAGGTTCCAAGCAGTGATCCTGAACACACAGCACTCCCATCTTCACAGCACCAGCTCGACAAGACCCAGCTGAACACTGGTCTGTGTGCCAGGCCAGCCAAGGAGCATCTACAGTCACCCATGCTCGGGTAAGGGATAGGGAGGCAGGAAGGGCAGAGCTGTGTTTTAGCAAGGCATCAATGGCAAACAACCTCCCCCCAACCACCAGTCCATCCCAGCACAGACAAACCCACTCCAGATCCCACTGCTCAGCCCCGCACACCACCCAATTCCCCTCACCCCATGCTGGGGCAGGAGATCCACATCATGCATCAACAGCTGGGAAATTAATGTCTCAGGGTACAAGGGTAGGAAAGGGAAACCTAATTCTGCAGGCTGGGATGAGGGGCACACTGACTTGTCCCCCTTGTCACTGCTTGCAAGGACAGGAATTGCAGCCCTAAACTCCTACCCCACTGGCTTCACAGCCTCTCCTATCTCACTCACCTTTTTCTCCCTTTCTGACAGTGCCCAAGCAGAGGAGGGAGGGGGTCTCCCCCCAGCATCCACTCCAGAGAGCTCTTTTCATTCTGCATTTAGAAGGGAAAGAAGAAAAGGCAGAGCAAACCTGTCTCGCACGTAATCTGCTGCACAAATGCCAGCTCTCAGCAATCGATTGCAAACGCTCCCGGAGGGCTGTTTTCATTTCATAATATTTATTGGGTTGCTTTATTGTCAGAATCATTACAGTTCAATGTACTGCATGGATTTTATGCCAGCTGTGCTTAGTTTGTCTTGTTTTTAGCACTCCACATGCCTTATGTGGGGCCATGGTTGCACCTGGGCTGGGACTGCTCCTCATGTAGAGTCCTCTGTGCAGCATGGGGCAAGTTACCTCATCTCTCTGTGTCTTTATTGCCTGCCATCCCTGGATAAACTGTGGCTTTCTGAGCTACCCGTAAGCTCCCAGGACAGGGATGGTCTCTGAGTATACAGCATCTCTCATAAATGAGTCCTGATCTTGGTTAACCCATTGGATGTGAAGCAATCCAAGCAACAGAGCCTGATAACAAAGGAACTGTGAGGGAGGGAGCGACGGGGGGAGGAGGGAATGGGGTTAGAGAAGGGATTAGCAGCAGATGCTGTATATAACATCCCCCGAGGGCAAGAGCCCTGGTGAGAGGGGCTAGGATGGCAATTGGGCCAGGGCAGCCATTAAGTGGAGGAGTTGCTGCACTCCTTGAGGTGCAGATGCTCTGCAGATCCTCACTGCTGCAAACTCAGGGCCCGACTGTGTGCCAGTGGTCAGTGTGTAGACAGGACTCAAGCAAAGCAGTGGGATGGAAAGCTCTCCCAGTCTCCATTCCATTGCCACCACTTCCTTGTTTCTCAGGACTCCTGGCGATTAGGTGGTGAAGAGGAGGAGACCAAAAGGCTGCCCTGTATCCCCAGTTCTCCCCCAGGAGCAGCTGGGTGTGGGAGCCAGCACAGTGTGAGTGAGAGGGACTCTGCAGCACTCCCCTCGAGGAGAGGGACCCTCGTCACGCTTCATGAGCTCACAAGGAAAGAAATAAGCGAGGAAATAACAGGCAAGGAAATACCTGACCTCAGAGGAGGAATGCCTCCCGGACACACAGCCCTAAAAACATCCCAAAAAAGACCTGCTTGCACACAGCCAGTTCAGATGTTAGCCAGGGTTGGCAGCCTCAGGAGAGCCTTGGCCAGAGCTGCTCCCAGGTGTCCAGGGGGGTATCAATGGCTTCCTGGGGACAAATCTGGACCCAGCAGGGATGTCAGGAGCAGTGGAGAAGGATGGGAATCCAAGGCTTTCCCCAGGGAGCTAGAAGGAGAAGCAGACGATTGACAAGGGACAACAGCATCCCTCCAGCAGCAGGTATTTAATGCTCATGCTCTGCAATAACCCATAATTTGAGCTGTAAAGGGATCCCTGGCACTAATTCAGATTCAATAAACGCCTGGGGGTGATCTGAGGTTCATCAGGCCCAAGAGAGGAGCACGGTGAGAAAACACCGTGAGGAGTCACCATTGAGATCCCTGCCCTGCTCCCAGGCACAGAGACCCCAGCCCAGTGCTGGGGAGTGCCAGGGTCCCCAGAACACAGCACAGGGCAGCTCCCACCCCAACCAGTGCCTGTTGCTACCTTTGTGATTGTGTATGTGCTGGGAGTTATTATGCCAGAGCTTTGGCTGTTCACTTGTGTCTCACTTTTTTCAATTACTGCCTGAACGCTGCCTTCCCAATTGCCTGGCAGGCCTTGACTCACCTGCCTGCTGAACATAATTTGTTTTTAATATATGGCTCTGGCAAATTTTCTCTTCCTCCCTCTCCTTTTTTTTTATTATTATTAAGCAGAATTATATTTTTTTGCAACTCATGTTCGTAATTAATTCCTAAACACACAGTGTCTCACAGAGCAAGGAAGGCTGAACTAGGTATCCTCAGGGAAGCAGATACTCAGTGCCTACAATTAACCTTGTGTGCACACCCATCCCCAGAGACCAGTGCAACATCTAAGGATGAACCTCTCCCAGGATGCATTCATCCCACCATGGCAGAAATACCTACTGCGGCTGCATAAAGCACTTCAGCCTGGCTCCAGTAGTCCAGGGCTGCCCAATCTCTGCAGGCAGAGAGAGCTGTCATACCGTCTCTGGTGGGTCCTCTAAATACTGCTTCACTTTCCTTGCCTGGCTTCTCCCTGAGGCTTGCAGCCCAGCAGGATCTGGGGCCCAGTTTGCGCAACTCTTTCTGAAGTTCAGCTACTGCAGCAGGTCTCTGTCTCCTTCTGTACAGTGGGAATGTGCTCTGGAGATGTCACTGAGGGTTGGTTTGAGGTCCCAAGAAGGACAGGGAAAGGAAAAGGAAGCATCAGTTGGGCTGGAACATCCTGGAGTTTGTAACCAACTCTCTAATTTCTGGCAGCAGCTTAGCTGCTCCAGGGCATGAGGGTATTTGTGGCCCCCATATTTACACTCTTGCATTGGTGGGTGATAGTTACTGTCACTTCTCTGTCCTCAGAGGCTGAAGTCTCATCTGGAAAACCACAGCTCCTCACTGAGGAAGGAACCTGATCTGGCACAGTTTCACCAAGCAGGGTGGGGGCTGCCTCACTGCCTCTCAAGCAGCCTCTCACCCCCAAATCCCCAGGTGATGCCCAGAGCAGGGCCACCACAGAGGAGCCCTTCACACCTTCAGCCCACCCAGCTAAGCAGGCAGAGCTCAGGAACACAAACACTGCCTTGGAAACTGCCTCTAAATCCCCCTGCACCACACCTGTGCCTCTGCCCTCACCAGGGGGTCTGTGATGATAAAGATGCTCCACTTGCAGCCAGGAGAGCTATTTGAGCACCAGCAGGATCAGCAGCTGATTTATGCAGAAATTACTATTCAAAGCCACTGCTGTGCATGCCAGCCAGGACACAGCAGAACTGTGCTGACCTCCCCCCTTACACCCACCAAAACTTTTATGCTTTCAAGTAGGTGCAATAGCCAGAGACCCCCAAAATACCTTCACACAGTTTCCCAGAGGGGCAAGAGAAAGAACGACAACACAATTTCCCTTCAAAAAGCAAGTCAAGGAGGGAAACAGCTGCTCCTAATGACCTGAGCCATCAAGCGAGCACTGGCCCCGTCATTTGCTTCCTAAAAGCTCCTGATCATCAGTGATTATCAACGCTGGCCATGTGCATTTTGATCAGGCACAATCAAAGCTGAGTGCAGCTGAAAGAGCCATAAAAGCCTGTGCAGAGCAATTGGTATGGAGCCCTGGCTGGAGGTCAGGCTGAGAGCTGGCTGCCCACGGGCTGAGTTCCTGCACTTACCAGCCAGCCTGCTTTGGAGCTGAATGTAAAAGAGGAGAAATTATGTGGATATCCATGGTGTTTCATTGAAAAGAGACTTAGAAGGGTCTTGGGAAATGGCCTCGGGCACCAGGCTTCCCTGGATCATTGGGATATGAGACCTGCAGGAGGGGATAAAATGCATCCCCCAGGTGACAGGACAGACCCCACATTACACACACAAACTGTGGCAGGTGAGGCTCAGAAATCCTTTCTCATAAGCCATCACCACACTGCAGGCAGTCCCATTTTGCCTGGCCTGAACTGCAGTGTCTTTCTTCCAGTTGTTCTCTTTCTGGTGAAAATGTTTAGTTTTCCAGTCAGAAAGTTTTGGCTGGAGAAATGTGGGTCCAACTTTTACTCTAAATTTGCTGGTGCCTTTTGTGAGTGCTAAAGCTGGTGCACATGTGGGGAGATCCCCAGGGCAGCCACTGAGAAAATATCCCACCCTCTTGATTGCAGTTGCTGCCAGGACAGTATGGGCTGGAAAACAGTCCACGAAACATGGCCTGTTTTGGTCACTGGATTATTTGAGGCCAATGAGTTAATTTGTTCCATGTTTAAAACCTTGTCTGTAAAGCCAAGTTAAAACAAGGAATAAAATTCACTTGGAAAAGGAGATCTGCACCCACAGCTCAGTAAAATACCTGGCAGCTAACATGGCAGAACGAGCCTGATGCTGCCTGGGCATCTATTCAGTGCAAACACAAATAAGATCATAGTAATTACAGATTCATAAAGAGATGAATATCGGGCAATTAAATAGGTAGTTTGAGGCGTGCTGGTTGAAACGAGGTCTGTGTGGTGATTGTGGGTTAGAGGCTGCCCAGGAGGTGGGTGTCTGGCTGCAGCAAGGAGACACCCGGGCACAGTGGCTGCTTTGAAGCACAACTTGCTATTCCTGGTTTTGTGCCCTCAGTTTTGAGTGCCAGGTTAGCCCTGCTTCTGCTGAGAGAAAGGTTAGGCTTGAAATGGAAACCTGCCCTGGTGCTGATGCAGGATTGAGACCACGGAAGAAAATTGACAGAGATTTGCTTCTTCTTAGGGAGGGCTCCCTGCATTTCAGGAGGTGTTTGGTGCAGCTCAGAGGTCTGATTTCCAGCATTTAATCTCCTCTTGTTAGAGCTTCCAGTTGTGCTAAAGACTGTCCTGTTATTTCAAGATTGTCCACATCTGCTGCATTGCTGAGTGCTGAGAGGAGACAAGCAGAGCTGAAATGGGCAGGCAGAAGAGAAATGCCAGCAGGATTCAAGCTTTTCATGCATTTTCACCACATGGACACGCAGTGCCATGTTGGATCAGAGCACTGCGGCTCTGGCTCTCATCCTCCCCTCTGCGCCACGCCAGGCCCTGGCCAAGCACTGTCCTCCCTGCAAGGGGGACATAAACTGTTGCCCAAGGTCATGGAATGAGTCAACAGGGAGGTTATTTCAGGAATATTAACACATCCTTTAATTAGTGCACTGTGCATGTGCCCAGGAAGCTGCGAGTTCCCTCGAGTGAGGAAGAAGAGAGGTGCTAACAATGGGGTGGTGAGGCCAGCAGGTCATGCCCAGGGCTGTCACATCCCTTCCCTTCACAGCGCCAGGCTCCCTGTCTTTGTGCCGAGCCTGGTGATGGGGGCACGGAGTGCCTGCGGGGTTAGCAGCGCCTGTAATTAGCAGTTAATGCATTTGACTTTCCTCCTCCGGGCTTGATTATTTCAGTGTGATTAACAGGACCTGTAGGATGCCACTGCAGACACAACATCAGCTGTTCCCTGCCTGCTCCGAGGCGTGGGTACCAAGGCAGGGCTGTCTCCTCTGTGTTTTGTGGAGGTCTGTGAGTGATCAGCCCCACGCTCCTGCCTGAGCTGAGCCCAGCGCTGCCCAGCAAGGTGTGGGGCTGCTGAGACCTGCTGCCTACTCCTGGCGCCTGGTTCCTGTGCTGTGCTGCCCATATCGTTGGGAATGTCCCCCAATGTCTCACTAAACCTTCCCTGCTGAGAGCCTGCCGCTGGTTTTCACTGTACTCAGTGGAGCTGATCTCTGCTTGTTCCAGGCCCCTCTGCAGCTCCTTTCTGTGTATCTGGACACATTTATCCTCTCCCCTCTGCCTCCTCCTGGAGGCTCAGGATTAAGCTGTCTTTATTTTTGCAAATTTTGCTTAAGTCATGGAGGCCCAAACAAGACTTCTGCTTGATGCAAAGAGCTGTAACAGGAAATGTGCGGGAGGGGGCTGGAAGAAGATTTCCAGCCAGGACCACCTCTCCATCCCCTCAGCAGGTGTCCCCAGGATGCTGTGCTGAGCCGAGAGGGTGCCAGGGCATCTGAGAATGGAGTCTAACTTGTGGAATCCTCTTCTTTGCAGTGAAATGCTCCGAGTTCAGCTGTTGATCCAGAGCCATTTTGACTGTCATTAACATGATTAAAGCTCTAACAAAAAGAGACAGAATGAGTAGACCTGGTCAGCATGCTGCCTGAGGCACCTGGTGATATGTAAAGAGCTTTACACCTCTTCGAAAGAAACAAATCTTTTCCTTTCTCTATGCATAGATCTGGCCCCAGGAGGAAATTGGAACAAACTGAAATTTCAATCCTAGATGCATTTATCTCCACTCAGAGCTTCCCAAAGAACCTTTGTCTTATTGGATAATGGCTGCATTTTTCATGTTGGGTTCCTGGTTTTATCTCTGGAGATAGGTTATCTCCTGTCTAATGACATTAAAATCACAGCAGCACAATAACATCCCCATGGGGGTCTCTAATGTACCCTGTCTGGCTCCCACCATTGCTCCTTGACTCGATGTGCTGGTGGTGACTTAAAGTGCAGGTGAATGTGGGCAGCCATTCATGTCATTTGGCTCAAAGCTGTGGTGCCACTCCGCTGTGGTGCTTCAGACTTTTCATGGGGAAATGTAGGTCAGTATTTTTCCAGCACGTTTTCCTGCTGGGAAACATAAGGACAGCTTGAGGGGCCCACTGGAGGAGCCATGGCAATGGTCAGTGGGCTTTAATGCACCTTAAATCTGCTGGAAAATCTGTTAGAAAATGTGTAAAGGTCCCCAAAATAAATTGGTTAGATATGTGGGTTTTTTCAGGCTATGTGGGAAATAAATGATTTGATTCTGGCCGGGCTGGCTAACAGCAGCAGCAGGACGTGAGCCGCAAGCTTAGAGAGAAAATCCCTGGGAGGGCATTCCAGCAGTCGTGGAGCTCCCAGGGGTACCGAGGGCCTGGCTGCCCTGCTGTCCCATCTCCTCTGCCCAGCGCCCCTACACATACTGGGATGCTGGAAATGGTGGATCCGTGGATGCTGCAGAGCAGCTGGATGTGGGCAGTGCCTGCAGCCGTGCAGGGGAGCGTTTCCTCCCTGGAAAGCCGTGCAGGGGCAGAGGCTGTGATGAGAAATGTGCCCTGTGGTCCCAGTGTGCTGCACCACCACAGCTCTGGCTCTGCTGCCCAACAGCCTGTCCTGGTGCACACAGCCACGTGAGCACCCACGAACTCCAGCCAGGATGAGCCAAAATTAAATTTGGCTTTAAGGAAATTCCTCTGTTGGCATGGATTGAGCTAGTCCCAGCAGTGGCACAGATGAGCGATGGGCTCTGATACAGGCTAGTAAGACCTCCAGGGAGGCAAGACCTCTGCCTCTGCAAGCTGGGATATCCACCTGGTGTCCCCAGCCAGGGGATGTCTGGCTGGAGAGTCACAAACACACCTGACCTGTGAGGAGAGAAAAGAGCCCATAACCCACACCCCCCCTCTATGCCTATACAGAGCAATTTGGGGCAGACCATCTCCAGTATGTTTCCATCCTTGTCCAATACATTTCCATCCATTTTGTGCTCCTTGGAACTGAGCTGGATGTTCCCAAAGCCCACAGCTTAGCGACACATCCCTGTCACTAAATCTTTAATGCTGCCCTGCTTAAGGGCTGACACTCCGAAAGGATGTGGCCACAGAGTGCATCTTCCAGTGCCAGGCTTTGCAGTTTGACAAGCTGCCATCCCTAATTGCTAATTAATTAAGATTTGCATATGCAGTTTAATTCAGCTGGCTGCAGCCCCCCCGACAGGACCCAGAGAGCTGAAAAATATCCCTGATGCACCACCAGAACATCTTGGTTCCTCTGCTCAATCAGGTGAAGTTATTTTAGTTCAGACATTAGCAGGAGGTATTTCATAAACACCATGAAACATTGTAAATAAGTAACAAAACTTTGAAAAATCTAATCCATGGAAATATGTGAGATTTCAGGACTATTTCCTGTCTTGTGGTGAGACAAAAATTTGAGCTCTTTTACTTTCTTACTGGTAGCGAGGAGCTGGTAATTCCAAGGAAGAAGGAAGGGAAGAACAGTAGATTGGTTTGATAACTTCCAGTAGTTTCATGCTAGTCTCAATTTACTTGTTTGTCTGTCTAAATTTATTCCAGTGTTGAAATGGGACCATTTGGATTCATCTGCAGCTCTCTGGTTTGGAAATACATTGGCAGGCAGTTTCATTTTAATAGTCATTGTTGCTTTTGCCCCCAGAAATTTCTGAGTTGGGAAAGCTGGGTTTTTGTGACTGACTTTGTTCTGCAAATAGTTTTGGTTTTGCTGAAGCAGCATTCTGGGCAAATGAAACATTTGAAACTCCAGATATGTGGCGTGTAAGTGTATTTCTGTCTGTGAATACAGACATATTTTTATATGTTTGCTCAATTGTGTTTATTTTAGGCAAGAAATTGAGGATTTAATATCAACTAGTTGCACAGAGCAAGCTGGGAAGTTTCCGTTTTGGATGCTATGGTCTGATGGTGCTGCTAGCATTCCACACTCCCACCACTGTGGCTTAGCCTTTCCCCTGGCTTGCAGTGGTGGCCTGGGAGATGCTGGAGGCCCTGAGCACCTCCAAAGGGCTCAGAAGGAGCCCCTTTTTCCAGATGCAGGGCAGTGCCCTGGTCACTTCACCCAGACCATGTGCTGCCACAGCCAGCTTGGGACTCCTGAAGAACGAGCTACTAGCTTGGTCCAAAAAAAAAAAAAAAAAAAAAAAAAGCAAAACAAATCCAGGAAAAGGGCCATACATGATATACATAATGCAGAGCAACATGTCAGCAGACAGGGTGGCTGGGCCCTGGAACAGGCTCCCCAGGGAAGGGGTCGCAGCACCAAGTCTGACAGAGCTCAAGAAGTGTCAGGCACGTGGTGAGGTTCTTGGGGCTGTCCTGTGCAGGGCCAGGAGTTCTATTTCAGGGATTCCTTTTGGGTCCCTTCCAACTCAACATATTCTATGGTTCTAAACCCACCTGGAGATATTCTCCATCCTGTAGGGATGTATGGGTGGGAGGTGGCCTGTGGCTACAGAAAAGCGTGGTCCCCCCCATGTGTCCCATCTGGGCTGTTTGTGCTGTCACACTGACTCTGGTTGTCCCTTGCCTGTGAAGCCCAAGCCTAAATCCAGTTTGATTCCCAGGGCAGTCATGATTTTTGGGAGCTCTGAATTTTACCTTCTTCAGCAGGAAAACCTCAAAGGTGACATGCACTCAAAAATGTGGTTTTGCCTGGATGGCTGCCTCTGCCCAGGGAGCAGATTGCTGCAGCTCAGAGAAGATGCTCAGTGATCAGCGTAAGATGTTCCTGGGCTGGGTGAGCACAGTGGGAATAGGAACAGCTGGAGGGATTTGCTGCTCCATCTGAGGATTTCAAAATCATCACAGATTTAGAAAATGCAGCAGAGAGCTGAAGCTGGAGTCCTTTCTACAGCCTGCTTAGAGTGTTTGGTGAGCTTGGGGCTTGTTTTCTGCTTGGCTTTGCTCTTGTGTTACAAGACTAAACCACCCAGAACTTGACCTGGCTGCTGGTGGGGAGAGCCACAGGCTTGACACAAAGCTGCTTGGGAAAAAAGGGTCCTCAGACTTAAGTATAGATCATCCCAAGATTTTTACATCAGTGCTGAGGCAGAAATTTATCTGGATATTGACTCCTGCAAAGGCCATTGTGGAGATAAAAGTGAGCTGGGGAAAGGAGGGGAGAACCACGGTGCAGAGAATGAGACAGTGATGGCTGGGGCTGGGGCTGGGGTTTGATCTCATCAGGCTGTCCTGGGCTGCAGTCAGTCCTGGGGCCAAATGCAGCCCCCGGAGCTGGATGCAGAAGAAATCCTTTCCTCCTTTGTGATGCCACACAGGCAATTCTGTGATGCCCCCAGCCTGTATGACCAAGAGACAAATAAAACTCTGAAAAAAAACCAAAAGCCTTTCCTTTTTCTATCATGCTCCATTTCCAGCCTACAAAGTGAAAAAAAAAAAAAAAACAAAAGTGTCTTTTTTCTGGGAATTTTCTGACCGAGTCTAGCTGCCTCCCCCGTTCGGCTGCAGCCAGCAACAGGCTTAGAAGTACCAGGTTTAATTAAAACAATCTTTTATGTTCTGATGCAAGCGTTATTTCCTCTACCTGGTGAGAAATGGCTCTTGCCTCAATCAGCAATTGAAGTCTGGGATTGCTGCGCTGAGCAGAACGGCAGCCACTTTCTGTTAATTAAAGCTCAGCTCGGGCGCTGCCGCCCGGTCCCCAGGAGCAGCTCCCAAAGTTTGTCTCCAGCCTCACAGGACCAGCAAAGGGACACAGGCGTTAGCAGGATGCATGAGGAAACCTGCTGGCTTCTGTCCCATTCTAGTGATTTACAAACCCAAATACATTTAATTTATTTGGTTGGGGGTTTTCCTCTGATAAGAGAGCTTTCGCAGGTGTTTGGACAGCCTGTGTGAAAGGGACGGTATTTCTAACTGCACACTCCGATTTAGCATTGTCAAGTTTTGCTCTTAAGCTGTATTTCTCTTCCTCCCAGGACGCCTCCCTGCCCAATTTCTGGTTTCCCACTGAATGCCAGACACTTCTCACTGCGGTGTCTGGGAGGTCCATCTGCTCCAGATGGTCCCTGTGCTGCCCCCAGCTATGTGGGAGCTGTATTTGTGGGAGCAGAGCATTTCCCAGTGTCTGGTATGAGGAGGGGAAGGTAAGAATTTCTCCTGGCTGGCAGATGGCTCCACCATGCCAGCTAGAATTAAGGCTGAAATGATGGGATCACTAAAACGAGATTTACAATAGTGGAATAAAGTTACTGAAAGATGAGTACAACTCTATGCATTATTAAGAGTGCTTAACAATAAAGATCCTCACTGCATCAGCACCTCATTTAGCTTCTTTCTTCTTCTCCTATAAAGCTGTAATCTCTCTCTATCAATGTAAGACCCAGTTTCTTTCTATAAAAACAACTGTTTCTCTTCACCAGTCTCCAGCATGGGAAGTTGAAGGTGGAAAGAGTCCTTTTCTCTGTGTTTCCCCAGGTGAAAATATCCTTGTCCTACTCTTTTCTCCCAGGCATTTGGCTGCCCATGCAATGACAGGAGGGTGAACCCTGCTCTTCCCAAAGTTCTTTTGCACCCAACTGTACCAGGTGCCCTGCTGCAGCCCCCTGAAGACACTGTTCTTTATCATTGGTGATCAAGCTGTGAGGAAAACTGAGAGCTCTCAAACCTGATGGTCACCTGCTAACAGGCCCAAGACCTTCAGCTGAGGAGAGATGGGAGTGCTTACACAGGCAAACCACAGTATTTCTCTCCATGTAGTGGAAACCTGGATGAGCATCCCCTGGCACCAGTGACATTTTGGGAGGATTGCATAGGACTGTAGGGAAACTCTACTTTCAGCACTGAGTTTGCTGGTTGGTGGATTTAACCCCTTGGTGGTCAATTCAAACCCAAAGCTGCTCATGCCAGGCAGCTGTGAGCCTTGGCATGAGTGAGGTGTGAGCACAAGCTCATCTTTTTTCTGGCCTCAGGACCTCCAGGGGCTCCATTTCCAGTTTCCAGCCCCAGACCAGGAGCTTTGTGCAAGAGAGGTCAGAGGAGATGAGCCAGTGTCCTGGGGCACATAAATAACCCATGCCCAGGTGATGAGGACTGGCAGAGCTGAGGCCAGTGCTGGCCACAGGGGTCACATCCATGTGGAGTGCTCTGCAGCCACAGTTCTCTCTCCTCACAGCCTCATCTCTTCTTATCACAGGTGTTCAGGCCATGCAAACTGCAGGAGAAGGGGTGAGAAGCTGTTTTCTAGAAGTATTTACAGCATGTGGGATGTCCCTCCCCTCCAGCACGAGCAGAGAGCAGCTTCTCCAGGAGACACCCTGCCAGCAGGTTTGGATCAGCCGGAGTTTCCCACAGCTGAGGAGCCAACAGGATCCCTCATCACCCTCCCACCAGCTCTTTCTGACCTCCCACCTTTTCCCCCACCAGCCATGGGTTTGGCAGCTTCATTCTGTTTTCTCCATCCCCAGTGTCCCTGTCCAGGTGTGGCTCTGCAGAGCCACTGTCACGGCATGAGCTCCCCACTTCACCCTGCAAGGCACGGGGCTCCAATAATCTCCCAGCTAATGCCATCCCACCTTGCTGCTCTCAGGGGAGGGGCGATGACCATGCAGAGTTCTGGCCAAGATCTTGCAAGGTCGTTCCACCTCATGAAGCCCCAGCTCTACCGGGATGCTGAATAAGGCAGCATGTCCTGCATTTGTCTAGCCTGCTCTCTCCCAGAAGAATGGGGAAATTCTCAAGGCTTCTGGTTTTTGTTTCTGAGGAAGGTACACTCATTCAGGGTGGGTTTGGGAAAAGCAGGCAGGAGCAAAGCTTTGCAGCTGCAGAGAGGGGAAGGATTTTATGCCCTGTGCATGGGCAGGCAGCCCTGTCTCCACTACACTGTCACTCCAAGCCTCCATAACTCGCCTTTGGGCTGAGTTTGTTTCCTGACCAATTTTTGACCAGCTTGGCCACACTATTATCTACTTATCCACTCCTCACCTGTGGTAGTCTCTTAGGTTTCTGAGAGTGTCAGAGTCCACACACACCTCCAGGAAACAGGGGGTAACTCAAGATGCCCCTCCAGTCCTCCACCTCTTCAAGGGTTAGCAGAAGCTTTTCCCTTGACAGGCCTTTCTCAGCAGAACTTTTCCTACTAGTTTTTTCCAAGCAGAGCCCTGCCAGCAGCAGACACACCCCACTCCCTGAAGCACCTAGGCAGCCCTGCATGGCAGGCCCTGCAGGGAGCCTCGAGGTGGCACTTCCCCATCCAGCTCCATCTGTTCCAGGGAGAGCCTGCAGCAGCGCCCAGTGCTGTGCTCCACCTCTGCTGCACAACCCAGAGCGCAGGTAGCTCAGACATATCTGCAAGGCAACTGCAGAGGCACCTTCCAACCCCAAATACACCTGGGAGGTTCATGTTTTCCTCTAAATTCTCTGGAAAGTCATAGAAGGGCTTCTCCATCCCTAAATATCCCTCAGAGGTCCCCTTGCCGAGCACAGGCCAGGTCTATCCTACTTAGAGCGCCGGAGCTGTTGTCAGAGTTGACACTGAGCAAGATTTACTCCATCCTGCGTGAAAGGAAAGACCAAACCCTCACATCTGAGTTAATGAAACAGTCTGAGGAGACAATAGTTCCTAGCGCTGCGAGAGCTTGCATTAGTGAGCTGGGGTTATGGAGAGCTCTGATCAATAAATATGTTGCCACAGCTTTTTGGAGCATCCATCACTTGTCAGGAAATGCATTTAGGCTAATACCTGCAGAGGGCATAAACCAGCCATAGGAATTAAAACCTGCCACATGCCAAATGGTAATGCACAATTTAATGATCACAGGATCTGATAAATAAGCAAAACTGTGAAATGAATAAATACACCCTGGCATCAACATCTGCAACCCAACCTGACCACATTTAGAGGCTCAGGATTAACCTGCAAGGTGCTTCTCTGGGCTCATCTGTTTTCAGTACGTGGGCAGCAAAGGCAGCAGCCTGAAACCCTTTCCCAGGAGAGCACAAAGGACTTTCAAATCCAGTGTTTCTTGTCACCTTAAGCAGTGGTGTGAGTAGAAGACAAGCAGGCTTCCAGTGGAGGAAAAGCTTCAGCAAAAGTCACAATGAGCTGTACTCCATGGCTGTGCTGGGCAAAGCAATACAGGGAGGGACTGAAGCTGCAGCAAAGAAAGTTTAAGATGGGCAGCAGAAAAAATAGAGCAACTGGTCATTCCTGACTGTCAGAGGTGAGAAGTGAGGGGGATTTTAGGAAGAGAGCAAGCTAAGGAGAGGTGATCATGGCACCAGAGGCTCCAGAGAGCTTCTGCAACTCATCTGCCTCCCCTTGAGGTTTATCCTGTGCCTCTCCCAGCACTGCCAGCACAGCCCAAGGCTCTCATGGCATAACCTGGGAGCAGGTAGGACGAGACAGGAAGAAAGGAACAAGTCCTAAGTGAGAAATAAGAGAGCAGATTGAGAGAAAGATATGCTGCTCCTGTCCTGCTTCAGTGCCTATCCAGGGGAGGGCTCGGCATGGGAGAGGGAGGATAAGCAGCATGAAATTAAGAAAGGGAAATTCTCAGGTCTGTAGCAAGAAAAAAACTCCCTGACAGGAAGATTTATGAGGCTGTGGAGAAGTTTTTTCCAAGGAAAGCCTGGGGCATTTGAAACTAGATTAAACAGTAGATCCAGGGATGCAGACAGGGAAAATATTTGTGCTGCAGGAGAGTTGGGCTAGAGGGAGCTGAGTAAGGCCATGCCCATTGCTGATTTACTCCTGGTCTCTTGTGCTATCTGTGCATGCTCTCCCACAACACCCATTGTCGGATTCTCCCTGGTCCTTGAGAAAGTGGAAGGTGGCCTCCCTCGCCAGCATGGATCAGGGATCATTAAATATCCCTTTCTGCCTGCTTGAAGACCAGCTCAAGCATCTCCTTGGGGCAATCAGCTCAAGCACAGCCCTGCAATTCCCCTGACAAGGCATGGCATGTGCTGCCAAGCCCTCTGAGATGGCCAGCAGCATTTCAGCAGCACTTCAACCAGAGGTGTTATGGAGTAAGGAGATGTTGGGAGTAGATTTAGAATAGATATTAGGAAAAAAAATCTTCACCATGAGGTTGATAAGTCACTGAAAACTTGCCCAGGGAAGTTGTGTATGCTCCATCCCTGGAAATGTTCAAGGCCAGGTTGGATGGGGCTCTGAGCAATCTGGTCTAGTGGAAAGTGCTCCTGCCCATGGCAGGGGAGGTTGGAACGAGATGATCTTCAAGGTCCCTTGCCAACTAAAACCATTCTATGATTTTATGAGACCAGGTCAGCTGCATTTTAGGCAACCCCAAGTCTCTAGGCCAGAGTCAGTGACAGCAAAGGGCCACAGCAACACACAAACTTCACAGGGGCAAAAGCAAAAAGGCCACACACCCTTTGGGGCGAGGGCTGGGCACCTGTTCCTCAAAACCAGGCTGAAATCACCACCTCAGTACAAGCCCCTGGACAGACACTGGAGGCTGTCACCCACCACGATCTGGACCACTTCTTCCTGCTGGGTCTCCCCATGTCAGGATCTGTCCTGCAGCTGCCCTGGGCATAGCACGGGGCAGACAAGGCCATCAGACTGAGCAGTTCAGGCTCTCTAATACTTGTGCTGCTGCTGGTAACAGCTCCCTCTTAGAGAGTGAGCTCTGAGGGAGCTCCTGGCCTGACTAAGAGCAGCAGCAGGCTCCAGCTTTGGCTTTGCAGCCCACCAAAGTTTTGGAGCTATTCCCACCCAGTCCTTTCCTGCACCCTTCGTTCCTCCCTGTCTGACTCCACTAGTCATACCACGGCACAGTGAGCCCATTCATGCAGCTGATCCACCTGAAATGAACCTGGCATGCCCCACACAGCCCAAAATAGGGGTTTTTTTGCCAGATCGGTGCCACTTCTTGGCTCGCCATGCAGTCACAAGAGCACAGGTGATGAAGTATACAATGGGGTAGAATTGTTTTTGGCAGAAGGGCAGTACCTCACAATCCTTACTCAGTTTATTACATTGTCCCACTGCTTCAACAGCCACAACCCACATGGTCACTCAACAAATCTGTGCCCCCTCACTGTCTCTGTAGGACACAAAGAAACACAAACCTGCTTTCCCTAAAGAGCCCAAGAAAACTAAGAAAACACTGGAAGAAATGTCTCAATCCCTGCCCACAGCACATGTTTGAGCTGGGCTCTGTTAGCCAGACTCACTGTTACTCTTTGTCCACCTGCTTGCCTCCCTTCAGTGACCACGAGCCGTTTTGCAAACAGCTCCCCACACACACACACACTTTGCAATGTCACCTCCAATCCTCACAGCAGCGTCTCCCTGATTTGATTATATCACTGGCAGTTTGCTCCCTGATTAGCCCTCCTGCTGCAATCCCCAGAGCAATCCCCCTGCAGAGTTGTGGGTGGTGAACAGCTCCCCAGCCTGATCTCCACCAGGATGCCAGTGTGCTCCGTAACAATCCCTACCAGCCTGGGAGGACAGGGCAGGAGCAGGCCCTGCCAAGGGACAATGCCATCAATGACAGCCACACTCAGATTTCTGGGGGAGGTTTGCTTTTTTCCTTCCAGTTCAACCTAAAATTGATTTTTGGCTCCTGAGGGTGTCCATCTACATGAAAGATCAGGATGTCCATCCCTTGGCCTCCTCAACATAAGTGGCTGCCAGGTGAGCTGCAAAGACTGCAGCCCCTGTGCATGCCTTACTACCAAGTCCCCTTCCAGACTGTTCCACCTATGTGGAATAATTTGTGAAAGCCTCTTCTGACACCATGTAATCAAGCAGTGATATGTAAGAGGGAGCTCTCGTTCCTCACTCCTGTGTCATGACAGGTGATGAATTAGGAAAAATTATAACCCAGCGCAGATTCAAATGAGAAAATTGCACCCTGTCTTTCCAGGACCCTCATCACTGCAAACACAGGAACGCTGCCTCCCCTCCCAGCCTCAGCCTGGAACAGCAGAAGGGAAGTGGGTCTGGAAACACCTTCACCAGGCACCGAGGCACATACACCTGCCACAAGATAAAAAACTGGACACTGAGCTTGTGCATGCCAAAAGCACATGGCACGGCCACCCCTGATGGGTGGCAGTGGGAGGGGAAGGCAGCAGCCCCAATTCTCCTGTGGAGCATGAGATGGAAGCAGCCAGTCATGCCCACCCTGCTGAGGTACAAGGGTGTGGTGGTGTGTGCACCCTCCCACTGTGCAACCCCAGCGTCCCAGCAGCGAAGGAATGAGCAAAACTAGAGATACTAACGTTGTGCACAAATTCAGAACAGATGTTCCAGCAAGAACCCAAAAAAAAATACATAATTAAGAAATAGATAGAGGAATCCTGTTCCTTTTTACTTTGGCGTTTTTTTTTTCCCTGGAAAGTGCTCTCATGAGCCTGAAGGCCACGCCAGTGGCTTCCTGCAGTGTCTCATCATGGAACGGGTGAAATATCCCCTTTTGGGATGAGTTATTCAAAACCTGGACTCTTTTATTTGACATCTGCTGCAAGAGAAGCCAATGCAAGGAAAGGAAGAGATCTTCTGTTTCACCATCTTGCAATAATTCAGGACAATTGAAGGGACAAAAACCAGAAAACAACCCCAAAACCCGAAGGAGTGGGGGGAGAGAGAACAACTCACAAGAAGAGAAAGAATCAGCCATTCCTAAACACAGAGCAGAGATGCAGCCAAACCAAACAGTAATGATTCATGGACCTGTCTTCACCCTTCGTTTTTCCTATAATGAGCAAAGAAACCACAGAAATGTGGAGCCGAGGTCTCTCTCCACTCCCAAGGAATGGGGAGCTATGAGACTACACTGCTCTTTGAGGGGTTTCATCATGGTCCAGCTCCCGTGTGCTCAGCCCAAACCCACCACCAGCCTCCTTGTCCATCTCCTCTTGTCTCAATTCATCCATCCAATTGTCCTTGCTGGGCTGGGTTTGCTCTCCCCCTGCACCAGGGAGGTGGAAACAGGTACCACAGCCAGGCCTCTGCTCCTACCTTTGGTGGGGCCAGCTGGACAACAAACACATGTTGTCCCCAGCCAGCTCTGCTCACAGCTCAGCCTGAAGTCACTGAAGCCAGCAGGAGCCATCTCCTCTCCAGGCTTGAGCAGTGCTGGCTCAAGAGCTGATGCACACTCCGTTTGGGAATCCCAGCTGTGCAGAGACAGGCAGCACCCTCCACCCCAAAGCTAAAGAGACACAGCTGGGAGTCCCCTGGGAGGGATGAGACTGAAGACCACAGCTCAGCTTTTGAACACCACAGAGATCCTGAAAACTATGGATGGACTTGTTCTGTGCAAATAGCTGGAAGAGCTCACAACACTTCTTCCCCCATCCCAAAGGTCCAGGAGCCCTTGTGCTTCCTGCCTGCAGCTCAGCCAGGGAACAGGTTGCATTCTTACTTCCTGAGCTGCACCACACTGAGCCCCCTGGGTCTGGCCCAACAGCTTTGAAGAGGCAGCAGAACACACCCTGAAAAGGATGATTCCTCTGTCAGTCCTTCCTTAACAATGGACAGGGCAGAGCAACAGCATCTTCATCCTCACCTTCTCTACCCCAGCACAGCCTTGCATCTCCACACGAGCTCCCCCAGCCACCATGGTGGTCATCTACAACCCAGGGCTTTCAGGAGGGGAGTATCCCCAAAGGCTCTGAAATTTTGCCTTCCTCATTTCACCACTGTGTGGTGGCAGGGGCTGTCTACCACATCCCCACACTGTAGTCTGCAGAGGAAGATTATTCAGATGCCTCTGGGTCCATGCTCACTCTGATTTGCTTTGGGAGCTGAGCAGCTCAGAGCCCTCTTTGAAGCCATGAGCTGCTTCTCTCTTCCTCTCCAAAATATTGGCAGCCCTCCAGAGTTTACCAGCAGGTGAGCAGCTTAGAGCCAAGTCAAATTCCAGGGAGTCCCAAGACAGACATTCAACCCAGGGACAGAAAGGTCTGTCTCCCAACACAATTTAATCCCAGGGGTGTTACCTGTAGCCTGTCAAACCCCATTAGGAGGAACCACAGCAATAGGGCAGCAGAGAGCTCCTCTCCACAGATACCTGTCAGGAAATTACTATTATCTGAGTGTGTTACCAAGGCAGGTTTACTTTCAGCCTCTATCTTTGCTTCAAATATCTGCTGCAGTCTCCACATGGCAACAGAGAGCTGGCCTTGCTACCCATTCATTCAGCAGTCTGGGCCAGACACTGCTCGGGTCTCACGAGGACTGGTCCTGCCAACTGGCTAACCATGTCCTCTCCTGCTCAAAGCAGCGCTCCAGTCACTGTGGCCCTTCAGGGATGTGAAAAAATTCAATCAGATCCAGCAGCTCAATAACACTTTGCCTTGGACTTCAGCAGATGAGCGGCAGGGACCGGAGGGAGCCGTAAGAGATGCAGGAGAGCTGAAATGGAGTATTCCTCCTGGTTATATTTCATTTTCATGCTGTCTCTGCAGCTTCTCATTCAAGTCAGGGAGCAAAGAGACAAATTGCTGAAGACAAGCCACTTTACAAGGGTTTCTATTCCCATTTTGCGGCCCCTGGGGATTCTTCTTGCACTGCCCCCAAGCCTTCTGGAGAACGGCTTGACGTTTGCAAAGGTTGCTCACCTCCTCTGAGTGGAAATGCAAGTGTTTGTTCAGCTTCTCAGGGGGCTGGTTATCTTGTTAGATTTGTAAGAGCATTTAACAGGTTGCTTAGCTGCATGCCCTTGAAATATCTAAGGCAGCATTTTTCAAAAGTACCATCAGCATCACGCTGGGCTCAGGCTAATTATCCCCATCTCCCAGCAGGACAATTGGCTCAGTCCAGCACACAGTGCTGACCCAGCCACAGGAGTGCCTCCACAGGCACATCTGTGCCTGCCTGTCTCAAACCTGGGCAGGCACCAGCTGGGCATTCCTGCTTCCCTCCCATTCCTCGCTGTGCCCGGACGTGGGGGTAGCAAGACAGCCACTGTGGAAATGGGCACCTGTCCAGACCAGGACTTCATGTCTCCTGGTGTTGAGGCTGTAACCCCCAGGCACAGCCCCACAACATCCCAGCTGTTTCCAAGGGTGTTCTTTGTGTCTCCATGCCATTCCCTCTGCCTAGGACAGAACTGGCATGTCAGAGTCCCTCAGGGCCACAAGGGAGCTCAAACTTCCCTGTCTGGCAAGTTCCATCCCACAGGTTTCCCTCAGGCCATCACAAAAGCTTTCTTTTCCCTCTTTCCTTCTTTGTGCCCATCTTGGTGCTATCTGCCCCTTCTCCTTAATATCATCCACTGGAGTACTTTCTCACTCCTCCTTACACTGATTTTTCGTCTGTGAAAGCCACCTCCCTGTGCCTGGTACGTATCCTTCCAGGCCTCCTCATCATTTCCATGCTGAGGTCCATGTCCCCTAACATCCAACCCTGCTGCTGGTCAAACAGAGGATGGCAGAGTGGTCTTGCCAAGCTGGGCATGGTAGTCCCAGAGGTGCAAGGTGGGCTTGCATTGCCAAGCTGGGCTCTGTGCCTTCCCTCCCCACAGGTCAAGGCCAGCAGACAGCTCTGGCTGGGCCTTACAACATCTGGGAGCAGGAGAACCCAGGAGACATCACAACCATGTGGGACAGGGGCAGGAGCAGGTAATGTCCCCCGTGCAAGTCACACATCACTGCACCCTTGTTAGCAAGATCCAGCTCATTGCACCTCCTGTGCAATTCACAATCACTTAACAAAGCCGCTGGTGTCAGATTAGCCAAACCTCAGTAAGCAGGGAATGGTCCTTACATTCATCCTGTTAACTGGTGGCTAATTATCTCATTGTGCCTCCCATGTACTAATTGCAAACTAGCTGTTTCCTGTAGCCCACCAGTACCATTTAAGCTTTAGGAAGAATCAAGGCAGCAGATCTGTTTCTCCAGTGCTTTTCATGCTTCTGCACCTAACCTTGGAGTTCCAGTTGCAGTATCAAGGAGCTGGCCCTTTCCCATTTTTGCTGGCACTAGGCGTTCAGAGAGGAGGTTGCAGCTATTTAGCTCCATCAGGGGATTAGGGGACGGTGTCAGCATCCCCTTGGACAACAGAGGAGTCTGATGCAAAGCCAGGGGGGCTGGTGGCAGAGCTAAGGGGCTCCAGGCTACAAGAAGCTGCCAAGCAGTCAGTGCAGGCAGCAAGGACCTGTTTGCCCAGTGGATTGCAGGTTACTGTGTTTACAGGGAAGGACGAGGCATCTGAACACCCTGCCCTGTGCACAGCTGCTAATCACAAAATCACAGAATGGCCAGAAATGGAAGGACCTTAAAGACCATCTCATTCCAACCACCCTGCCACAGGCAGGGACACTTTCCACTAGACCAGGTTGTTCAGAGCCCCATCCAACCTGATCTTGAACACTACCAGGGATGGGGCATCGACAGCTTCCCTGGATAACCTGTGCCAGTGCCTCACCACCCTCACAGCAGCCTGGGGCACAGGGCTGGAAATGCATCTCAGCTCTCTTCTGAGTCTGTGAGGTGCTGAAGGCAAACCCTAGGAATATTTCACATGCTGTGCCAAAGACCAGGGACGAAGCGCTGCAAACGCTGCTGTTATCCAGAGATGTGAAACTTGCCTTCAGGACACTCCAAAATGCAGCTTTGGACAATCAGCTCAGGCCCACAAGACAGGCAATGCTCCACAGCCTGACTTTTCTGCCCCATCTCGCCCTCCCCACCACCTTGGGGCGCCCATGTTGTATCTGATGACTGATGGACAATCCTGGGCTCTCAAAGTCTGGAAGAGTAATTTCCCCAGCTGGGCCAAGAGTGAGGGTCTCTCCAGGGTGTGCAAATGGTGACACACTGAAAGGAGAGAAGGCAAAAAGGGAAGGACTCCTGAGAGCATTCTTGATCACCAAGGATAATTAAGTGGGCTTCCTGCCAGATTCTCCAGATGTCTAATTAATACAGCAAGACCACTGCTCATCAGGCTGATCCCAGTGCAGAAGGCTCCCCAGCTCAGCCTCAACTTGCTTTTGTGATGGGATGAAGGCAGCCACTGAGCTGTTGGGCTCAGAGCTCTTTCTGCTGGCCTTTCTCCTCTTGCCTGATCTGGGTATCCAACTATGGAAGAGTGGGATACAAACCTCACCCTGCAGACCCCCAGGGAGCCACAGCAGAGCTGAACCCAGGCCCTGGGAGGCTCTAACCTCACCTGCTCACTACACTCTGGTTTCCAAAGGAGCCCTGAGGACCAGCAGCATGCAGGAAACATTGCTGTAAGCTGTCTCGCAGAGAAATCTGGTAAATCCTGTCAGTCATGGTACAGCTTGCCATGAAAACATCCTACCTCTCTGCTCTGGGTCTGCTGCAAGTGCACAAGAGCACAAGCAGTGTTGGGGGGAAATTCCTGGCACAGCATGGCTGGTCATGAGGGACTGCCCAGGACAGGAAAACAGGCTCAAATATTGCAAGCTGCAAAGCTACTAGAGAAGACAACTTGGCTGCTGCACAAGCAAAGACTGATAACAAGAAAATTAAAAGAAGGTCCAATGCACATTTCCTCCACAGGTACCCAGAAATTTCTGCCACCTGGAGTGCCACTTCCCTTCAAAAGACCAGGAGACCTCAGGGATCCAGCTGGATACGGCACTGCTCTTCTGACAGAGCAGCTATTGCAAGGCTGACAGGGCGGTCTGCTGCGCCCTGCTGCAGGGCAGGACCAGCCAGCCCTCCCTGCTGTGGGCCCAGGGAGAAAAACAGACCTCTCCTGAGGGACGAGGGATGGGAGGCAGTGAGGAATCACAGAATCTTTTAGGTCAGGAACAGCCTCCAGGATCAATGAGTGCAACCTTTGGCCAGTCCCCACCTTGCCAACCTGAGCACAGCCCAAAGGGCCATGTCCATTGGCTTCTCAGACACCTCCAAGGATGGTAACTACACCCCTTCCCTGGGCAGTCTGTTTGCATGCTTGACAATCCTTTCCATTAATAAATTAAAGAAAACAACACTGTGGACAATTTCTAGAAGAACAGCTCCAGGCTCCCTTCTTACTGTGGCTTCAGGAGGTCTCTGAAACCAAATTAATGTTTCTCGACCATTTCCCTGTCTGATGCTGAATGATATTTTTGTTGCTAAAGAGGATTTTGCACAAAGCACTTTTTCCCTGAGCTCACCAAAGAAGCCATGAAACTTTGCTTTGTCCTCCAAGCCAACAGTGCCCACGACCCATACATAAGGTGCCCATCACATACATGTATGGATGGCAAAATCCCCCTTGTCAGTGTTTCTTTGGAAAAGGGGAATGACATTGCTGTGAGGACACTCATTAAAAAGAATCAAAACTAGAAAAAGAGCCAAGGAGATGAATCCTGTGCAGGAAACATAGGGACTGGATAAAAATAGCCTTTTGGAGGCTCAGCATGGGCACATTCCTCCTCACAGAAAAAGACTTTTGAAAGGGCAACTGGGTAAAACTGCAGAGCAAGGAAGGAAAGGGGGCAGATTTCACATATTGAAGGCTTGTTCAACTAAGGAGTTTTTAAAAAGCACAGCCTCGGGCAGGTTAAATGTAAATACACAATAGGACAGCCAGAAAAGAGTATGAGGATCAATTTGCCATTTACATAAAAATGAACAGTCCCTCCCTCAAGGGTGCCTCAGGGTCCCTGTTTGAGGAGCAGCAGAGTCTGCAGGACCATGAGCTCACAGAATCACAGAATTCCAGAATGCTGGAAGGCAGCACAGAGGGCCACCTCGTCCCACCAGCCTGACCATCCTGGAGTACTCAGCGCAGAATTGCATCCAGACAGTTCAAGAGTACCACCAGGGAGGGAGGCTCCACATCCTCCCTGGAAAATCTGTTCAGTGTGTAGTCACCTGCACAGGAAAGAAATTCCTCCTTGTGTTCAGATGGGATTTCCTGTGCATCAGTTTCTGCCCATTGCCTCGTGCCCTGTTGTGCAAAACCACCGAGCAGAGCCTGGTCCATCCTCTGACACCCTTCAGATGCTTGTGTACACTGAGGAGGACCCCTCTCAGTCATCTTTCCTCCAGGCTGAACAGGCACAACTCCCTCAGCCTTTCCTCATGAGAGAGATGCTCCATTCCTTTAATCACCTTCACAGCCCTCTGCTGGGTCCACTCCAGGAGCAGCATGCCTCTCCTCTACTAATAAGCCCAGATCTGGACACAGCACTCCAGATGCACCTCAATAGGGGCAGATTCACCTCCCTAACCTCCTAATGCACCCCAGCACACCACTGGCCCTCCTGGCCACAAGGGCACTGCTGGCTCATGGACAGCTTGTTGTCCTGCAGGTGGCCCAGGCTCCTTGTCCTCCTGCTTTCCAGCTGGTCAGCCCCCATTCTGTGCTGGTGCAAGGGGTTATTCCTCCCCAGATGCAGGAGAAGATGAGCTGAGGACAATCCCACAGCAGAACAAAGCAGAGGACCGTTATTATTCAAACACACTGCAAGCAGGTTTGGAAGGGTTCCCATCCCACAAGGTTTTTTATGGCTGATCTCCAAACAAACCTGACGGCAAGCAGCAAAACAACCCCTTAAAGGTGGCAGAAGAGCAGGGAGGTTCTCTCCCAGTTAGAAATGGACAAACAGGCTGGAATGCATGGCCAGTTTCTCAGCAGAGGGGCACAGCCCTTCAGGCAGGGAGCACAGGCACCTGCACTGCTCAGTCTGTGCATGAATGAATTGGGGAAGGGTGTGGACACTGAGGTGGCATCTTCTGCCAGCACCACATGTTTAGGATAGTCTGATTTCTAAAAGCTGCCAATAGACCTGCCAAAACTGCTTATCAATGAGATGACAAATGAGATACGGGGTTGATTTACACAATGGAAATAAACTGTTTGGGGCACTGCCAAGCTCATGAGCTAGGTGCTGCTCATCCAGAGAACGGTACCAGTTGTCAGGAAATAACAGCAACACACCAACATCACCATGTACAATGTACATCTGTATACATGGACAGCGTGTATGCTCCTGCTCCCCCAGATCCCCAGATGGAGACAATCCAAGGTCTGGGAAAGCTTCTGTACCAGGAGGAATTGCTCAAGTGGGACATTGTTGCCTGGAAAAGAGATTGTGTACAGACAGGGAAAATAGAAGTCCTTAAAGGCATGGAGAAGGTGCAGGGGGAGTATATATGTTCGTCACTCTCTCTTGGTACAAGGAGTGGTCAGCAACTGAAGTTTCCATGCTCCAGCAATCCCAGAGCTTGTGGTAGGCTGAAATATTATCTGGGAGGGGGAGCAGGCTTTACTGGGCATGTGCTAGGCATGTGCTACTGGAGGAGCCCAGGCAGCATATTTGTCTTCCCTCCCAGATGGATCTGTGTTCCAGCTTGGCTCTGATGTGCTCAAAATGGGCCACCCTTTAAAAGTGCCTCTCTTTCTTAGCAAAAATAACTGTACCTTGGAGGCCAGTGCAGGAGGAGTTTGAAGCAGGACCAGTGACTCCAGCAGTCATATCCCTGCCTTCAAAGGGAAGGGACGCCTGATTTTCCCAGAGCTTGTGTTCCCCTTTCTTGCTCTGGGGCAGACAGAGTGATAATGTGCTGAAAACCCAGAATTCATGCCCTTCTCTTTAGGGATTTTACTCCACACATCCCATGGGCATTCAAAAAGCTGCACAAACACCTCCCTGGCTCCATCCCAGCCAAACTGGGTGTCCCCCCTTCCCTGTCCCAGCATCTCCTATACATCACCCAACACACTGTAGCTGAGACCTGCTGCAGGCATCTGGCAAGTGCCCCATTTTTCCACCCCTCTGTGGTAGGCAAGGCTTTGGATTTTTGGAGGCAATGAGCTCACGGTGACAAGCTGAAGCAAGATTTCTGTCTGGTGTAGTTAGCCCAAACACTCAATTAAAATGAATCCACTCTCAGTTCCAGTGCTGGGCAGCTCACAGCAGCATGGTTGGTCATGCCTGTGAAGGAACTTGTGCCAGTTTTGCCTGGACAGTAATGCCTGGATCAAAGGAGCTTGTGAAAGAAATTAAATGCAGTGTAGATAGGTTCTCTGTGCCTGCCTGTTATAAATACACACCAAAAAATGTTAGCTTTTAGGCTTAAATTCCACCTTCTAAATGAGCTATTATTTCAGCACAGCCAAGCAGTCAGACTGGATTCTTGCTTTTGTATTTTCATGATTAAAGACAATCTGACATTTTAGATGCTTCTGATGCAGTCCAGAGCTCTTTTCTGTACCTAACTAGCCACAGTCCCCATACCTCAGCCCTAATGTGGAGCAGTGAGAGTCTTCAGCTATTGATCAGGGAGCCCATAACCTTTTCTGAAAAGTGGCCACTGTCCTCAGAGAGCAGCTGGGGTTTGTCAGGACATCTGTGGTGCTGGAGGTGTGGAGACCATTCTTTGCAGTGTGGCCAGGAATAGTGCTCATGCACTTTCCAGGCCAGCACATCTCTCTCAAATTAGGGCTCCTCTCTTTCAGATTAGGTGTTAAAATTGGTAGAAATTCAGCAGACACCCCTGAGATGCTTCTTCTCAAAGAAGCAGGGTGATCATGATGTTTGCTCTCTTGGGCCCAGGATGAGGCATTTCTGGGGTGGACCCCACTCTCTTTTCAGGGCAGGGATCCCTGAGGAGACAGGACTGACAAACTGTTCCCTCCACCAGGCATCTGTCCATGTGCTGCAGCTCCTGGCCCTGCTGAGCCCCACTGCCAGTCTGATGATGAGGATGATGATGGTTCAGCACTGTGCTTTGCTGAGCTCCTTCCTGAGTCTCAGCTCAAATACCCTGCAAGCAGATGCCTCTATGACCTGTGGAGAATCACCTGTTTTGGGGAAGACAATGACAAAATTCAGCCCTGAGGATCCAACCTTGCACATCACTTGAGCTCCAGCTTTCTCATCTTTTTTACCAGGAGCTAAATCCGACTGTGACACAGACCAGAGATGCAGCTGGCAGAATCAGACCCTGACAGCAGGCCGTGTCCATGCAGGGTGTGCAGGAGGTTTCATCTGGACACAAGCCCCTGGTCCTGTGCTTCAAGGTCATTGGCAGGGCAAGTAGTTACTCACCACATCTTTTGGAGTAGAAAGGCAAGAAGGGTCAGGACAGGTGACAACAGCCCAACTGCTGCAGAAAAACATCTTACAAGCCAGTCCCTGCACACAAGCTGCTGCAGGAGGCTGGTCTGCACCTGCCAACACGGACAGAAAGGTTAAGGTTGAGCAGGGCTCCAGGATCCCGCTGGGAAATGGCTTTCCCCAGGAAATTCTTGAGATGAGCTGCAGTGGTCCATCCTGGGTCTCTGAGTGGCAACCATGGACGGTGCTGAAAAAGCAGCACTGAAAGAGAATCTGAGCCAAAGGCACACGGAGAGGCTGCAGAAAATCTAAACCTGCCCTGTTTTGAGGTAGACAAAACAGCAATCAGGAAGGAGAAATATTCCCAGAGCTACTCCAAAGCAAGCAGGCTGTAAATGCATCTGTTACTAATGTCATCAACAGCAAGGTGCCACAAAGAGGGAAAAGCCCCTTTCCCAAAATTTCCAGGGGTCAGGCACTGCAAATAAGTACCACTCCCCAACTGGAGGGACTGCTGCTTCACTACAGATACACAGTCCTGGAAGAAACAGCAGGATCCAGCCCTGCAGCCCATTTAATATCAAAAAGAAACATCTGTTCTTTTGATTAAAAAAAAAAAAAAAAAAAAAAGGGAAAAAAAAACCAACCAAAAAAACCCCCAAACCAACAAAAAAAGAAACAAGCCTCAGATAACAGCCTGAGTGGCTTCTTGAAGATTTGGATTTCTTTCCCCTTTTTACAAATGGTAATTTCAGGCTGATGAAAGGAGAGTAACGTGACACATTGACTACACAAGCTGTCTGCACAGAGGGAAAACAGCTGATGCCCAGAAATGTGGGGTGCTGCTCCAAGCCTTCCCTACTTACTGATACCACACCATTGTCCTGGGCCTCAGTTTGCCCCTGTGAAAAAAGATTTTCATTTCTGAAAAAACAGGATCAGGCAAGGAGGTGGTTTGGCAGCTACTTTTTAATGTCCCTTCAGCTCTCAGAGGACATTTCACAAGGCAAAGCTTCCTTCTTGGCACTTTCTTAGCTTCAGGAAAAGCCGCTAGCCTCACCCCTTGGCAGGGAGATTTCTCCTTTATCCTGCCCTTCAAGTCAGGCAGATGATTTTAGCAGAGACTCTGATCCTTAGGAGTCAGAGTGCAGCCCATCAATTCACTCTGACCACCCTGTTGTGCAGGGATTGGCAGCCGCCCTCCATCCCCATGTCCCTGTCCTGCTCCCAAGAGACACCCACCCTCTGCTACCAAAACTGAACATCAGAAATGCTGCAGCTTGTTTTCATGTCCTTGGGCTGGTTTGTTTTTCCATGGGATATTTTTATTCTTGCCCTGATCCCAGTCATACTGGGGATTTAAAGTTTCAGCCAAAGCAATAAGAAGTAAAGAGCAAAGAAAGTGAATTGAGATCCAGAGCATTTCAATAAATTAAAAGGGAAAAAATTAAAGGATAAAAAAAAAAAAAAAACATAGCCCAGCACAGAGGAAGCAAAGCAATCAGAGCAAAAGCTGTCAGCTTTGCCAGTTCCCCTTTGTTCGCAGATCAAATTCACTGCCTCTCTCGTCCAAAACTAACAACTCCTAAGTCTCCCTCGTGCTCCCTGGGGAGGTGTTTTCTATATTGGAAACAAATCTATTTCGACACTCCTGATGCTGTTTTACCCAAATTGCCCTCTGTCAAGCTGCTTCTCTTGTTTCCCATTTGTACCATACCATGCTCCTGGTCCAAGCCCAGTGCCAAGCAGTGCTGGCATCAATCTGGGCTTGCACTGACCCAGACAGAGGTTACTGCACGGTTCCCTACCACCAGCTCCCTCTCCTACCCACCTCTCTGCCCTTGGGGAAAATTTGGCCCAAGCCAAAGCTTGCTTGGCAACTGAGTCCTGGATTGTGCACAGGGAAGGGTCTTGGTGCTCAATTCCAGCCAGCAATGTCTGCTCAAGTGTCCTTTTCCTGCAGCACCCTAGGATTCAGGAAAACCTGACTCTTCCCTGGTGGCAGTGACCAGACAAGGGAAAGAAGTTAAAAAGCTTTACAAACAAAAGGACGGAATACATCCCTAAAATTCATGTTGGCCGCAAACACCCTCAGGGCAACTTCACAATTAAGTATCTGACTAATTCTCACAGGAGCCTTCCAGGCGGGAATTTCAGTCCTGCCCTGTGTACCTGAAAGGGATGATCTCAACCCTGGGAGGAAAGTCTTAAAGCATCCCTGCTGCAGCAGTGAGCTCCCTGCATCGAGACAAGAGGTTTGCAGGTCATCAGTAGGAAGTGCCATGTCCAAGGACTGTCCTCTGTATGCAGTTAAGGGATTTAAGAGATGTTCCTCATGTACTTGAGGTGTCAGTGGTACTGAATTATGCATGCTCTGGGGGCTCAGGTAGGATCATGCCTGGCTAAGCTGTAAGAATTGAGCAAGATAAAGTTTGGCAGATTTTCCTGGCCCAGCTGAGGACACAACAGCAAGAACCCTTGTGGCAGAGGCTCCCATCACCACCAGACACTGCCCAACCAACCTGTCCAGCCGACTGATTTCCCCACACAACGTTTATCCTGTGCTAACCCACATAAATTAATTTGTTGGCTGTTTTTCACCTGAGTTGCTGTGCAATTTTTAATGCACACACCAACAAAGCTTTTCTCCTGCACACAGAACCCCCCACCCCGACGGTTATCTTTTGCAGGTGCTGAACTCATCCCCCAGAGCCTTTCAGAAGAATTAGGATTATTCTGATTTGTGGCAGGCTCAGCCTTGCTAACCCACTGCCCAGCCTGGTCTTCACTGTGTCCCAAAGCAATGGGGTTTGGACCTGGTTCCCCCCAGGCACAGTTTGCACTAATCTGGTTTCACCAGTGTCCTGCAAGGTGGGGATCACCCCCACCACCTCCTACAGTCTTTTGTAGAGATCTGCTCAGCGCCAGTAAGGCTGAGGCAGAGACTGTAATGAGAAGAAAATTAAATCATGAAACAGTAATAATTATCAGCATCCCAATTAGCTGACAGTGATGGCAGCCAGCCATCAAGAGCTGGGGGAGGAGGGCCAGCATCCCCGCAGCTTCTGTGCCTCACTGGCCACGGAGCTCATCCTCACCCTGCACAGACCCATTCCTCTCTGAGGGCAGCCGTGGGGGCACATGTGAGAACGACTTTTCTCCTTTTCCTGGCTTTGAGACAGCATTTCACAGCTGCAATTGCTGGACTGGAGTTTGGAGACCCGCGACGCCTTGTCTGCTTGAGAGCTGTACTCTCCGGGTGAGTTGCTAACAGCTAAGGGATAAGGAGGAAGCAGAGAAGCCAGTTTAATATCATTTTCCTTGTTATTATCTCTCAGCTTTTCCCTAGCAATTTGCTCAAACTTGTGTAAAACTCCTTGCCAAACAAGCCCCTGCCCAAATAGACCTTCATGTCTGCAGGACTCTATTTATAACAGAGATCCCATTTAGTAGATAAGCCAAGGGAATTCAAGCAGGATTTAAGCTAAGCAGTTATCTGTGACCAGCGGCCACAGTGTGCACAGCGTCAGATTTACTGGGGATGTGAAGGGTGCAGGGACAGGAGAGCAAACAGCCTCTGGAGCAGCCAGGCAGAACCCCGAGGGATGCAATCGCTGCTGGCACGGACACTGCTCACAGAGATTTTGTGAGCAGCCAAAAAGCAGCCAAAAAGAGAGCAAACCCCTCTCCCTGGGATCTGGAGAGACTTCTGCACACCCCAGGATCCTGCAGGTATCAGCACCACTTCTCCTCTCCTTCCCCAGCTTCACACCACCCTCCCAGGCATGTATTGCTGGCAAGGTTTCACTTCTCTTCCCAGATAAATATTACAGCCTAAGATGATGCACTTAACAGGGTTGTGAAATCTGCCATAAAGTTTACTGCCCTACATCAATATAATGCCCTGCAAAGTTAATATGGAGGTACCTATTTTATAACAAGGACAAATAAAAACATATCCCATTAGCCCACGGCATTAGGAGCTGCATTTCTGATGGCCAGATGCTGCAATGAAATGGGTGGAGAATATTAATACGAGTATTATGGAGCCATGCACATGTACATACACACACATATATATATACACCTATATAAAAATGAGAAACTATTGAATTTGCTCAGACGTTCTGTAGCATTTGGAGGGCCTCATTTCTACGCTGCAGGAGAGATTGGCTGCAGATCCAAAGCCATTTCTCTGCTATTACACCATGTCAATTTTTCATCATCTCAGAGGCCCTTGTCATAGAAAAAATGGATAAGTTTAAATTGATCCAAGATCAGAGTTAAACACCTGGACATAAATGTAGCAGAGAGTAAAAAGCAGAGAGGAACCAGTTACTTCCCATGCAAAACAGTGGCACTGGGGTCAGTCATTCAAGATGGAGAATCTGAGAACACCTCTTGCCTCTCTAGGGAAGTAGGTGGCTCCTAGAATTAAAAATTCCCTTGGTACCTGTGGGTGTTTCCAAGCTGAAGGGCAGTGAGATGGAGCACTGTGCTCCTTGGCTGTTCTGTACTGATGCCCATGGGGTGCAGCTGGCAGACTGAGCATCCCTGGGATGAAATGGGGCTGCAAATGCAGCAGTGCCAAGCCGGACACATCCCTTGCAGTCCCAGCCCTTCACCAACACCCAAACAGCCCCCAGTCCAGCACAACCAATCTACACACCCTCAGATCCCCTCTGTCCCTCCTCAGCCAAAGATTTTGACAGGCATATTCCTGATTTCTCCACTTCCAGCCCCAGCATGTTCCTCTGGCTCAGCTTGGCTGCAGCTCTTGGGAGAATAGTGAGTTTTTCCAGGATCTGTCCCAGTGCCTTTCCCAGAGGACAACAGCTGTCCCAACAGCCACCAGGAAGGGACTGGATGACAACCACGGCACTGCTTCTCACCCCCAGAGAGTGGAGGAGAGCACCCCAGCTTCCCAGTCCACCGATGCTTCTTTCTGCCCAGGTACACCCACAGCATCATCCCTATCCCAGCCAGATCCATTCTCTCCCTCCAGACATCATCCCTTCAAAACCAGAAGTATTATGGATGTCATATTGGTCCTATTGTAAAGTGCTGAAAGATGTGAAATAAAAGGTATTAGATGCAGTCAAAGACTGGAAAGACTCTGTCAACTAGGCTTGCAGGAGTGATAAGAGGTTTTGCTTGTTTTCCATCCATATGAAAGTCTGCACATGGCACATTCTGGAGAGCACAAAAAAGGGAACAAGAACTAAACCCTGCCTGTGTCCAGCCTGGCAAATATGAAAAGAAAGTTTCATGATGTGGTGAGCCCTCACTGGAAGCCCAAGAGATGGATAACACCAACCTGAAGCTGAATAAAACATTAAAATCCTCCGATAAGAAAACACTGTGAGGAATTACTTATACATCACCACCACCTGCTGGGTACCTCAGGAAGGAGCCTCAGACACTGCCACCCTTCCAGGCAAGGTCACCCCAAAAAATGTGAGGGACCTCACAAAAGCAGCTGCTTGGCTCTCTGGCAGGTATCTCAATGCAAGTAGAGCAGTCTCACACTGACAGTCTGCAAGCACCAGGGGTTTTAAAGCATTTGTGAAGCCAATCTCTTTTGTCAATGCATGAATCCCAGACAAAATAACAGGCGGCTGGTGGAGGATGGGATTAACAAAGAGTTAAAAAAAGGTAAAATAATTAGGGTCCTGCTCGTGGGGCATAGGGAGAATGGGGCTTGTCAGAGCAGCTTGCTCTAATTTTTCATGGAGATTACAAATTTTAGTGGAGAGAGATAATAGCATTGCTGTAACGTACTTAGGCTCTTGTAAGCCATTTGATCTGCCCCTGCCTGACACTCTGATTAATAAACCAGAGCGACAGCGAATCGACATACCACACGAGATGTGCAGGAAAGCAGCAAATGAGGACAGCCAAATGGGATTAAAAAAGGGAAACAGGCTCCAAGAGAGCATCTCCTGGGGCATCCCCAACTCCCATCCCTCTCACATGCACATGGGATGCAGGAGAGAAGACGTAACCCCCCTGGTTGGGGGCTGCACTGACCATGTGGGCCCCTGGTTGGGGGCAGCAGCTCTGCGGAGTACCTGGGCGCTGCCCCGTGGGATGTCCAGCTCAGTCCTTGGGCTGTTGGAGCTGAAAAGCTTTTTGCAACCCTGGATGTAAGGCAGGATCATGCCAGCACAGAGGCACACTGTGTTTCTCCAGCCCCAGGGAATGTGCATTGCCAGGATCTGGGTCTGGGTCACCTGCCAATGGGAGATTCTCCTAGGAAGAGAACTGTGGATCACACCAGCAGATCCCCATCTCTACTGTGCCTTCACAAATCCAAATCCTCCTGCCTCGAAGGCCCTCAAGCATAACTAGAAGCGGTTGCTAATTAAAGATTCACACTAAGGCCTCACCAGTGTGCTGCCCTCCTTCCTCTGGAAGTTACACAGAGCATGATAAAGGCATGGGAGATGCTAAAGGGGTGATAAGGAGGAACTGGGGAGTGCTCTGCTGGAGATCTGGGCTGTCCCATCTGACTTCCCCTTGCCTGCTGCCTTGCAGCACTGGACTCCTGTCACCAGCAGCCCCAGAGAGCCACAGCACTAGAGCTGCCCCCACCACCTTGGTCATTATGCCCCAGGTTCTGGCACCAAATTTGCCACACCAGTCCAAGCATCCTCACCAGAACACTGGAGAAATCCCAAAACCAAGCCCAGTCCCTCTGCAGCTCACATGGCCCCTTTGCTCCTGCCTTTTCCTTTGGGAAGGGCCAGGCACTTTGTGCAGAAATGCTTTTTCATCCAGAAAATGCCAGTTCATCAAAACACTTCCTAAGAAAAGGTCACTTCAAACAAATTTCTCTTTCCAAAAACCTTCTGGGGGAAAGAAGGAAAAAAAAAAAAAAAAAAAAAGACATGTAACATTTCAGCTATCCTGTTTCAACAGCTTTAAATGAAAAATAAATATTTTCTCCCTCACCCCACGCAGGTGCCAAATGATTTCATTTGGAAATGCAAGATCGTTATCTTCCTTCAAAAAAAAAAAAAATCAAATAGAAAAGGATGAAATCAAAAGAAAACCTCTGGAAAAAGTTAAAATGAAACACTCCACTGAGTCCAATGCACCAAGTGGGAGTTGGGCTGCATTCTGCCAGGTTCCCTGGTGTGGCTTTCATCCCAGTTCAGGGCAGGAGGGGATTCCCAAGGCTTTACAAGAATCCCAGGACAGTGTAGCTGGTTCCCATGACCCACACCAGCACTGCCTTTGCAGGACACGGTGACACAGCCAAACATCTTCCAACCCATGAGCTTGCCAGGAGCAGAGACCCCCACACCTCGTGACATACCAGAGCAGCAGAGTTTCAGAGGCAAAAAGTGGCAATGGGGTGAGGGATCCCAAGGGGCAGGGAGTCTGTGGGATGCAGCACAGCCTCAGTACTGGAATGGGAAGCAGGAGGCTGGTGTTCCCCTTACAGCCTCCACACACGTGCTTGCAGTGCCCCGACAGCATCCCCAGCCCTCAGCTGTTACAGTTTAGGCTGCATGGGGAGTGGGAATGCCAGCAATCAGGCATCCAGAAGGGAATCCAGGCCTGGTTCAATATTGAAAGAAGAAGGGCTTTGAAAGGAGTATGCTCATTTCCCTGTTTCGTCCTTTGCCAAGAAAACCGGGGGATGGAGGAAGGGGCGAAGGGGTGGGGGGAACAGTGGAAAAAATGTCTTGGCTTGGCCCTCTCTGCCTTTTATCTCATGGGCAGCTTGCCGAGACAGGGTCTTCCCCCTGCTGAGCCCTCTGGCAGATCAAATGAAAGGAGAGAAGAGTTATAACGCCCCTGACTGCGGCCCCCTCCCTTCAAGGAAAAGGAGAGGAGGAAAAAGCAAATGGCCCCATGATGCCAACAGTTCACACCCCAGCTGGATGGGAAACATCATGAAAAGTCAGCTCCTCAGCATCCGTGGGGGGCCAGGAGATATTGTCCCCAGCCAGCAAAGGGAAGTCCAGAGAGATCCAGATATGGTTGGAGGGTGGGCTGTGTCCCCATGGAGGGGACAGCACTGCTCCATGGCCTTGAACCAAAGGGGAAGGTCACCAGTGGTCCTGGCAAGCATATCCCACAAGGTTCCCACTGTGCCTGTTCCTCCATCGTGCCAGACCTTTCAGAGCCAGCTTCAAGCAAATAGCCTAATTAAATGCCTTTATTCCAAGGACTCCCTCTGTGTGTTTGTGTATTTGTGGATTAGCAGTTAATACAGTAAGAGGTTTTATTGTAACTAAATTGATTTCATCTTTTTTTTTTCCCTTCCTTCTGGAGGCTTTTGTCCCCTCTTCCCACTCCCCAGAGTGTTCTCCCTCATCACAGGGTTTCCCATGCTGATCCTCACCTGCACTTCCAGATGGCACTGATAAGGGTGTGGTGGTGAGGAGATCACAGCAAGAACCTATCCATCAACATCTGAGGGACTAATGATGTGGAAGGCACTCTTTTTTAGGGTAGACATGTAAGTAAGGGAGCATTGGCTGTGTTCTTGTATAGGGCAGAAGAGACCCCTGCTGTTAATGGGGTGCTTGCCTTGACAGCAGGATGGGCACAGGCAGGGTAGGGAAAAAATCTCCAGCCATCCCCAAACTCAGACCACCATATTTCCCAAGGTAAGGAGGTCACAGATTCCCAGAGGGAAGCCTCAACTCCAGCCCCACCTGCAGACCCCTGAGGATTGCTTGGCAGGGTCTGTGCAATCCCACCATCTTCTCCTTCCCAGTGCAACTCAACTGCCCTACATTACCATTAAATCATTAACTGCCTGTAGCATGTTGGCCCCGTGTATGACTGCAACATAACATAACTGCAACATGTGGAATTAGGATCAAGGAATTCCAGACTTTGATAGCCCATCACCCAGTATGTCCAGACTACTCCAAAAGCTCACAGTGTTTGCGGCTGCTTGCTGTGGTTAATTAGAAAATCAGTAGATGCAGTCATTAAGCAGTCTGGGACTTGGATACCCTTCTGGGCTTCCCAGGACAGGCACAGACCTGGGCTCCACTTTCCTTCCTTTTTTTCCTTTGCCGCTTCCTCTTCCTTCTTTACAGTCTGCTCCTTCCTGCTTTCCCTCCTTCGCACTTTCCTCTTTCCCTCCTTTTCTCTCCTTTCCCTCCCTCCTTCTTGCCCCATGTTTCCTGTCCTTGCACAAGCCAGCAGAGCTGCCCTCTTCCCTACCCCTCCCTGGGCAGCAGGAACCGAAGCCATAATTAAACTTGGCTGGGAGGAATGTGAATCAAAAGTCTGTTAAAAAAGAAAAGAAACGAGGGTACCTGTGGGATTACGTGAGCCAGAAAAATGCAAAGCCGGCTTCCAGCCGCCCATAAAATAGATGCCGTCTCCTTTCCCATTGGCAGGGTTTGGCTGAACACAAAAGGCTAAGAAGAGGATTTTTATGGGAGTTATTTATAGCCTGAATGAATAGTGGTGTGTCTGTCAGAGTGTTTCTGCCTCTCAGCATGAGCCCAGGGTCCCAGCCTCGCCAGGTGAAGCCAGTGGGCTTTGGGATGGCACCTGCAAATGGGAGACCCAGGCAAACCTTCCTGCAGGGACAGAGGTGACAGCAAAAGAGGATAAATCAGGACAAGAAAGGATGGGAAGGAGAATTTGAGGGGAGATGTTGCTTACCCCCAGCAGCTTCACCTTGGCTAATGTCACATGCACCTGCCTGGTGACAAGCAATGGGTTGTTCCGGCCCACAAGCCACTACTCCAGGTGGATATTCCTGGGATATCCATTGTTCCCCCCTTTCTAACCTCTTCACTTCTAGCCTGGCTGCTTTTCCCCTTCCCTGGTTTGATGGAGATATTTGACAAGCCTTCCCCCGCATTTGCACCAGGCACTGGCTCAAAGATTCATCTCTTTGTGAACGAGATCAGTTTAAAATCATCCCCAAACTCCATGAAAAGCTCAAAAGTTGGCAGTTCAAGAAGTACATTCATTAAATAAAGAGGGGGAGAGTAAGAACAGGCAGAGAGGAGGGGAAAGAAAAAAAAGATTACCTAGCTGAATTAATCAGGCTTCTCTGTAATGTTCAGCCTCAGATTTTATTTCCTGTAATAAGCCCATTAATACGGGTGTCTATAGCAGGGGGCTTTTAGCAGCAGGCACCATTAGTGTAACGAGGAAGGGCTAATAGAGTTTTATTGGAATTTTTACTCCGACATCACAGCCTTTTAAAACAGCTGTCTCAATAGGCATTATTATTCTGATTAACATTTAGACAGCACAAATCATAGTGATGCCCTTGGTGTCCCACAGGTTTTATCATAATCATTCCAAGTTCCTGATGTGTCGGCTAGTCCTTTCCAGGGCGGAGGGAATTTTAGACCCCAGCAGAGGCTGGGGGTCATTCCTTTTCTCCTGTGCCAATGGATCTGCTACTTCTGAGGTGACCTGACAGGCTGTGATGGAGCAGGGTCCTGCTGCTACTGAAGCGTATTGGAAGCAGCTGGAACCAGAAAGATGCTTTTTGAGCATCTCTGATCCCAAGAGGAATTTGAAAACAGGATGGGAAGGGTTAAAAAGCAAGCTGGCATCCTGGGGACCCATCCTGGCTTCACTCTCACTGTTTCTTTCCTGTGTGAGAATTAAAAATTTGATTTTAAAAATTAAATTAAAACTAGGTATTTTTATTGCCTGAAATTAACTATTGAGGCAGAAGTCTGGGTGTGCTAACCCAGGAGTTTGTTGCACAGCACTGTTTTGGGGCAGCAGCCACTTCCAGGAATGGGAACCTTTTTCCTCATAGCTGTGCCAGATGGGATGGAGCCATCCAAACCACAGGAACTGCAAGGGTGTCACACTGAGGATGTCCCAAGGTTCCTATAAAAGCCCAGAGGCATCTCCAGGGCTGTCACAGAGGCTCCCACTCCTGGTCAGCCAATGGGGTCTGGCCTCTGTGCAATTGATCCTGTTTGAGCCATGGGGAAACTGAGGCACAAGAGAGGGGCAGCACCTTTTCCACAGGGACAGCACAGGCAGCCCAGGAGTCCTGTCTCCCTGCCCAAGCACAAAGACATGAGGGAGTGGAGAACCTGCCCTGATATTGAGATACATGCAGGCAAAATAAGTGAGGGATTAAACACTACAAGCTCACAGGCTGCAAATGGGTTTTCGGCTTTTATTTGTCGAGTTTTGTTTCAAGAGGGCAATTTATGAGGATATTTTGTGAGATTGAGCCTGTCACTATGTTTGGGGAGCAGCAGCTGGTTCATCCCTGCTCCAGCCATATCCTGTGGGGCTCTAACCACCTTAGGTACATTGAAGCAGGTGGTTTGGCTTGGAGCTGGGCAAGGGAGCCCCAGGGGCACCAAGGAGGCTGGAGATCTACTAATTACTCGCTTATTAACACCTAATTAGTATCTCTCCACTTCCTCCTCTCTCCCAAGGGCTCTGCTTCTGGCAGGAGTTACCTTATACCCAGGCACATCCCAGGGGATGATTTTCCACCTCGGATTCATCCTGGCATTGCAATGTCTTGCTGCTCCTGGGGCTTTGTAGCAGACTTCTCAGCATCACTCAAGATAATTAGCAAATATGTAGAGATTTCTTCTCTGGAACATCAGGATGAACAGGGATCCCTCCCCACGGGGCAGGCACAGATGTCTGTGAGCTTTCACAGCTGGCTCCAGCAGCAGTGGTGTGCCAGGAACAGCCAGGGTGCATAATCCCAGCCATGCCAGATCCTGGGTGCTGCAAGGGCTCCAGCCTTTTCCCAGCATCTGCACTGCTGGTGAATAACTCCCTTTGGCAGGCAAAGATCACCATCCCTTTGGCTGCCCCTATCCCAGAGCAGTCCCCTGCTCTCCCACCCACACCTGCTCCCCTCTGTCCCCAGACCACTTGGTTTGGGTTGAATCCAGCTGGAATCTGGATGCTCCTGTTGTTCCTCTTGCTCCAAGCAGAGGTCACTGACTCTGGGATGGGTCCCAGGATGGGAAACGCTCAAATCACATGCAATGACAGGACCCTACTGCCAAGAGCTGAAGCCCCAAGGCACCTCCCCGACACCAGGCATGCAGGAAATTTGGGGGTCAGTGCTTACTGACCACATGGATGCTGTAATGTGGCAGTATTAAATTACCTGTATTATCAGATGATTAACCAACTAAATTCCAGCCTTGGGGCTGCCATCCTGAAGTCTGTGCAGAGCTTGCTAGGCAGCATCCAGACATCCCACTGTGTCCACCTGGGACCAGCAGCCGTCCCACAACTCATGGTCCCCAAGGGCTCTGAAAATGCCTTGCTGGAAGGACTGAGGGACCATCAGCAGAAGAAAACACCAGCTGTCTGAAACAGGCGAGACACCTCCAAAATTGTTTCCTGCTAGTCTGAACTCCTGTCAAGGAAGCTGCCAAACCCAGGGAAGATACACCACATGGCCCAGGACAAAGTGGGTGCTCTTTGCTGCCCCAGCTGCTCTTGAATGGCCACAAGATCTAAAAGGGGTCTAGGTTTTGATTTGCATTCTCCTGGCACAAAAAATCTCCCCACTGCATGGAGCCTGCCTGCTTTAGGGCACCGGAGTGTTGAGCATCTGCTTAAAATTATTAATTGTTTTCATGGTAAGTGCCTGATGATGTCTTTTAAATAGAAATGGGAGGGATTTAGCTTCCTCTCCTTCCTTTCTCTCTCCTTTCCTCCATTTCATGCTTTCATCCTTCCTCTTTTCCCCCCTAAATATTTACTAATTTCTTCCTTATTCCATTGCCAAAACCCCTACTCAGTGACAGGCAGCAGCAGACAAGAAAAAAACTCAACAATAAGAGCAAATCCAATAGTGAAACTGGAATGAAATGACAGCCATTAACCTGGTATCAGGAAGGACAGTAAAACTGCAGCATGGCAGGAGCCAGCAGGCCTCAACTCATAACTTTTCTTTCTGATTAAAACACACTGGTCACACATTAACTTCCTTTGCTCAATATTTTATTGTCTCACTTGCACTGGAAGGCAGGGGGAAGAGGGGTGGGCAGGACTCAGGATCTGCAGCTTGTCTGCAGCTCTGCAGCCTTTGGCAGGTGCCAAGGACAAGGACACTCAACAAAAGGACATGAACCTGCCCCCAGCAGTTGCCCTCCACCATGAAGTTCTCGTGCCAAATGTCCACCATGTACCTCCCAGACTGGCACCCCAGGGCTCAACCATGGCCACAGAGGAGTCAGAGTCAGAGCTGGGGGTGCTCTGGGTCTCTCAAACATGCAGGGCAGGCACAATGATGGACACAGCCACTGCCACAACCCCGGCAAGGACATTGGCTCATTTCAGTGGAGACAAAGCCCCAGGAGCTTTGGGGAAGACACTTCCCTTGGAAGATTGACCAATTTCTTTCAGTGGCATCAGAAAATGGGACAAAAATGAAAGTAAATTCCTGGCCACACCCCCTCAAGCATCTCTGTATATCTGGATCCCCCACTGGGTGTATCCCTTGCTTCTGGCAGAGCACAGCTTGTGCCAGCCCCAGCGAAGCAGCATTCTGTCCTTTTCTTAATCCCTCACAGACCCATCAGTGCACCACAGAGGGTGCAAACACCTCTATGAGACCCCAGTGGATTTTAACTCATTAATTCCATGCTTGGGCTCCTCTCACTGTCACCACCACCTGCCCTATTCTTCCAGAGCAGCTCAGGGCAGCAATTGCAGAGGATGTTTTTTGCCCTCATGCTGGGAGATGGAGACTCAGGACAAGGATGACCCAGTCACAGAGATAATTCTCCCAGAACTTCCAACAGCTCCCCTGGAGAAATGAAACACCATCAAGGAACATCCTCATGGGGATCCCCAATGGGCCTCAGCTGCCCTTTGATGCTCCCAGGTCAAGAACAACAGCTGGGTACCTGGCAGGCCCTCCACTCCCTCATCCCTCACCAGCTGGACTTTTTAAATCTCCTGCAATAAATCACTTTTTAATTACAGCTGGACTGCAACTACCAAAATATAAAAGGCTTGGGGCTTTACAGCACACCAGCGATAGTCCCTATGAATTGCAATGTCTTTCCATCCGCAGCAGCTCCATTTGCACCACCCAGATGCCTCCCTGTGCCATGGGAAAGGCTCATTGCTCCCCTCCAGCCTTTCACAACCCCGTGCACAAGCTAAAAGTATGAGGGCAAGAGGAGGTTGGAGCTGTTGTGAGGAAGCGGGGAGCTCAGCATAACCAGGGTCAAGCTTTCAGACCTGGGTGTAGCCCCTCCTCTTCCTCCTCTAACTGCTGCTTTCACCCTGTTTCAGATTTTGGGGGCAGAGGGGGGAATTTTGTTTTAACTAAAAAAAAACCCAAACTAATTCTCAGGCCATCTCTGAGATTTTTTTAGCAGCAGATAAACTTGAGCAGCTGGTACCTGCAGCAGAGGGCACCCTGGCACGGGCACCAGCACTCCTCAGCACACACTGCCTCCCCAGCCTCCATCCTAAATCACAACACAACAAACAGGCTGTTCATTAGGTGCTGTTTAATTAAGCAATATGGATCCTGCCTCGATATTTACAATCCCACTTGCCCTGATTTACTGGAGAGAGTCTCGTTTTTAGAGACGGCGACTATAAAGTTTAATACTGCTTGACTTAACTGCGAGTTTCATTTACGGCCGCGGGCCGAGGCGCGGCAGCCCCGGGCTGGGAGCCGCCGGGCCATTAAATCAGAGCTAACCGCCCATGCAAGGAGATGACTGGCTTCGTTACAACCGGTTCAGCGGCTAATTACCCCGAGCTGGATTGCCACACTTAAGTCAATTTGTTGCCGCTTTCCCAGGACCCTGGAGAACAAGTGGGGAAGTTGGAGCAGAGGCACTTGTTGCAATGGAAAAGGCTCGCCATCGGGATGGCGGCAGAGATCAAACGGACTCTGTTTGTCCCAGGAGGGGAGAAATCAGTTTTGCAATAGGCCAGATCCCCAGCTGGCAGCCCCGATGCCCTGGTGACGGCTCCAAGCTCAAGGGTCAGCTCCAAGCTCAAGGGTCAGCCACCAGCTCCTCCCCATAGCCCCGGAGCACCTGGAGAGGGCAGTTTGTGGGCTCTGGGATGAGGCAATCAGGCAGAAAGATAGGACCAGCATGCAGGAGGGCATCCAGCATCACACAGGCCAGGAGGCCCTTCCATCTGTCCTAGCCTCGTGAGGGAGCGATGCACAGGGAGGGGGCACAGGGAGGATGTTGTCTGGGAGGCAGGAGGAGAGCTGCCTCCTTGCAAGTTTCTCCTTGCAAGTTATTTCTAGACCAGGAGCACACTCACAGACTGGACAAGGAGAGGGGTCTCATTAGCGAGTTGTGAGAATGGCTCATTAGTGACAAATAAAAACTATTTGTGAAGACATGAGGGTTCCCCCCCACATCAGCTGTGGTGGCATCACTGTCCATCACCTACCCCTGCAGAGTCCCAGGGCTTTCCTGGAGGGAAAGGGAGGAGAACAAAGACAGAGGTGAATAGAATATCCCCCAGCTCAGCCCAGCATCCAGGCTACCACTATCCCACCCCATGGGTGGACACAGTGAAAGGGGGAGCAGCGCCAGGAAGAGAGCTGGACTCCCTGGGAGCCCCCAAGTGAATGATGAACCAGCCCCTGGCTGCATCCCAGCCGCCCCTGTACCTGCAGCAGGCAGCATGAGGACTCAGCAGTCCCAGCCAGAGAGGATGAGGAGGAACAGCTCCAGGGCTGAGCATCTCAGCCAGCAGCCTCTGTGCAGCAAGTCTGCCAGGGCTCAGCCCTCTCCCAGGAGCTGGCTAGGCCTTGGGCTGCATCCATTCTTCCTGTTTCCCACTCCTCCACAAGCCTGCAGCACTCAGAGACAGACTCAGAGCTCCCCCCAGGGAGGAAGAGGAGGCAGCGCAGAGGCAGGGACAGAAGCAACAGGTATGGGGCTGCCAGCACAACCCCTGAGCCCCGTGTTACCCCCCACCTGCAGCTGGGGATCTTCACCAGAAACCCCAAATCTCCCACCTAGGGCTAAGAGCCACGAGAGCACACACAGAGGCACTTTGCTTCAACGTTTTATTGAACAGGGGGATTGTGCCCCTCCATGGGGCAGAAAAAATCCCAGTCCCACCAGTGAGACTGGACTGGTAAGGAGAGTAAACCTTTTAGTGGTGGTAGAAACATACTGTGGGGGCAGAAGACAGACCCTGGGATGGTGAAAGAGACAAGGAACACCACCTACAGAAGGATACCACAGGATTAGGCCCTGAGTCCCCAAACAGGCAAAACCAGTCCCAAAAACCAGCTAAGTCGTGACAAGGTTCAGGAGAATCTGGGAGCTCAGAGGGTTCACAACTGACATGAATTCCCAGACCTCGGTTCTCACCACTCCCAGCTGACCTCTGGCAGAGCACACTGAGCACACCAAATGATGCAATCTTAAACCTCTACTCTTAGTGCAGCACTGTGAAGCCCACCACTAAACCACGTCCCTAGGTGCCACATTTACACATTTTTTTTTAATACTTCCAGGCAACAGTGATTCCACCACTTCCACAAGCAGCCTGTTCCAATGTCTGACCACCCTTTCAGTGAAGAAATATTGCCCAACATCCAATCTAAACCTCCCCTAACACAACTTCAGGCTGTTTCCCCTTGTCCTATCATTTGTTATCTGGGAGAAAAGACCAACCCCCACTTGGCTATGACCTCCTTTCAGGTAGTGGTGGGAAGCAATAAGATCCCCCTTCACACTCACATCTGAGGACTGGCTGCTCTGCTGCTCCCCATCACACCTCCTCAGCCCTCTTCTTGTAGTGCACCTCAGGGAGGCTCCTCAGGCGCTCGGCTGCCTGCAGGGCACAGCACAAGGGACAGCCAGGGGCTGCTCCCAGGGACAGCCCTGGCATACAACCCCCTGGGTGCCCCAATCCCCCTGAGCTGGACTCACCTGCTCCGGGGTGAGGTCCCTCTGCGCCTGTGCCAGCATCTCATATCCCACCATGAACTTGCGGACGGTGGCGGAGCGCAGCAGCGGGGGGTAGTAGTGGGCATGGAGCTGCCAGTGCCTGCAGTCCTCCTCCAGGTAGGGGCCTGTGGGGGCTCCTGCAGGGGGTAGAGGCACTGCATGAGCCACAGGGAGGAGACAGGGATGTGGATGAGAGGATTGCAGAGCCACGCCACTCACCGTGCCAGCCCATGGAGTATGGGAAGGAGACTTCGAAGAGGTTGTCGTACTTGATGAGCAGCCTCTGCATGATGGAGGCCAGGCCTGCAGGAAAGTGACAGTGATTCACACCCTGAGCTGGCCAGCAGCGTGCCAGGTGTGCAGTGCAGTCACCTGCAGCACCTCTCCCCGCGTGGACATCAGTGACAGGCAGTGGGGATACGCTTGGGAATTCCCTCGCGTCACACAGGGAGCATGAGCAATGCAGCAGGAGGAGCCTCCCACCAAAGCAGGGAGCACCATGTGCTTCATCACCCCAAAAGGACACAAGTGCCACGAGCAGTGCTGGCTGTGCCCAAACAACTAGTTCTTATCCTAACAGAACAGAGGCGCCATTCCCCTCCTCAGCTAAGCTTGGCAGCCCCCACCCCAAGGACACAAGCCCTCCAGCACCAGCACAGCTGCCTCATAACAAAGGTCAAGCCCAAAGGATGTGGAATGGGGTACAACAAAGCTCAGAGCCACTCACTGTCCTTCTCACTGTCACTGAGGTCCTGGAGGCGACAGACATGGCGGCGGGGCAGCAGCAGGGTCTGGTAGGGCCAGGTAGCCCAGTATGGCACCACGACCATCCAGTCTGCATTCTCCACCACCAGCCGTTCCTGCAGGGCACAGAATCGCAGAGTCAGCTAGGTTGCAAAAGCCTTCTGAGATCACCAAGTCCAACCTATGATCTAATACCACCTTATCAACTAAACCATGGCCCTGAGTGCCACACCCAGTCTTTTTGACTCTGCCACCTCCCTGGGCAGCCCATTCCAATGCCCAATCACTCTTTCAGTGAAGAAGTTTTTCCTAATGTCTAGCCTAAAGCTCCCTGCCACAGCTTAAGACTGTGTTATCTTGTCCTGTCACTGGTTGCCTGGCAGAAGAGACCAACCCTCCACTGACTAAAACCTCCTTTCAGGGAGTAGCAGAGTGATAAGGTCTCCCCTAAGCCTCCTTTTTTTCCAGGTTAAACAGCCCCAGCTCCCTCAGCCGCTCTTCACAGGGCTTGTGTTCCAGATCTTTCACCAGCCTTGCTGCCTTTGACCAGATGAATTTGAGCATCTCAACATCCTTCCTAAACTGGGGGCCCAGAAGTGGACACAGTATTTAAGGTGGAGCCTCACCAGTGCCAAGTACAGGAGAAGAATGACTTCCCTGGTCCTGCTGGCCACACTGTTCCTGGTACAGGCCAGGTGCCATTGGCCTTCTTGGCCACCTGGGCACACTGCTGGCTCATGTTCAGTCAGCTGCCAACCAGCACCCCCACATCCCTTTCTTCCTGGTCACTGTCCAGCCACCCTGTCCCAGCCTGTAACACTGCAGGGGGGTGTTACACGCAGTGTTTGATGGGGACATACAATGTCCCAACTCCCCAGGGCATTCCTAGAGCCCATCTCCTGGGGGCTGGAGACTCCACCCCACCACACAACCAGCTCCCAGGGAGGGGATATGGACAACATCCATGCCTTCACCTTTCGGCGAGCCTCCTGCTCAGCGTACTCCAGCAGCATGGGCACACCGTGCTTGCTCAGGTGCTGGCGCTGGGTCTGGTCCTCCAGGCGCGCCTCGTTCGGGAGGAAGCTGCTGGCCCACACCTGGGAGGGACATTGGGGCACAGGACTGAGGTGCTCATACCCCTCACTTGCAGGGATACCCCTAGTCAGGCTGCTCATCTGGAGGTCCCTGCTGCCACCAGGTGGACAGTCTGGCATGTGACAGCCACAAGGGACAGTCCCCAGAAGGAGGGTGACAGGACAGACACAGGGGTATCCTCACTGCAAAAAGCTTCGGGACCAAGGCAGGGCGACTGCCATTCACATCTGCCCTCAGGGTTTGTTGCAGAGTCACCACAGGGACTTGTAGTTTAGCCAGGTCACAGGTGGGACAGCCTCACCTGGCAGTGGGGGTGGGGGTTGGAGCAGCCCATCATGGCTCCCTTGTTCTCGAAGATCTACAAGAGGAAGAGGGGCAGGCAGCAGGTCCCAGCCACAGGGCTCCCACTGCAGGCTGTTCTGGTGTCCCCCGCAGAGCAGGGAAGCAACCCGCAGGAGGACAGAGCCTCACACCCATGTGGAAAGGCTCAGCAGGGCACAAAGGCTCAAAAGGCATAAAGGACACAAAGCAAGAGACCCACACACAGCTAGGATACTCCCAACCCCAAGTACTGCTAAAGTACCCAGTGCTGGCCTCCCACCATCACCCACAAAAGAGCAGCCCCCACCAGCCCCACACCTGCACCCAGGGGTAGGAAGCACCCAGCTCCATCGCCAGCTCTGCCCACGCATCGATGACAGCCCGGATCTCTGGCAGGGACATGAGGGGCAGCGTCAGGTCCGACCAGGGGTGGAAACACATCACCTTGCTGTAGAGGAAACACGCTTAGCTGAGACTGCAGGTGTCTCCAGAGATGCGCACAGCTTTGCTGGGTGCAGTGGGACAAGGAACAAGGCCAAAACCCCCAGAATGACCCCAAAACTGAGTAGGTGTGTACAGTACAGGCACTGCATGAGGGGAGCAGGCCCAGCCCAGAACCATTCCACAGGTTCTTGACAAATTGTGTCCCAAAGCCACTGGAGCCATGAAGGTACTTACCACACACCCCGGGCTGCAGCAGCTTGAAACAAGGGGTGATCACTGTCATCTGGGGAAGGACAGAGAGTGGGCAGGGAGAAGGTGCTGAGGCAGAACCCAAGCCTCTCCAGGACCCAAGTCGGGGGGTGCCCAGCAGCCTACTCCGTTCCCCAAAGTTACCAGGCTCTGGAGAATCAGGCTGCAGTGCAGGGAAGTCATTTGGGAAGACGAAAGTACTCTCGTACTTGGGGTTCACCTGCCGGGGTGAGAGATGGTATGAAGGCAGGAGCGGGTGGCAGGGGCAGCCCAGGTCCCTGTGTCCCTGGTGGTACCTCGCCGTTGGCCCGGGTGGCTCCAGGGCAGAGGGGGTTCTTGGGGTCCCAGCGGGGCACATCCTCAGGGGGCGGCTTCTCAAGCTGGCCCTGCCAAGGGCGCTTTACCCGGTGGGCCGACACCAGCACCCAGTCGTCCCTCAGCGGGTTGTACCGAATGTGCTGGTGCTCTGAGGGGAGGGAGAGCAGCGGGGACTCAGGCGCAGCCCCCCCGCAATGGCGGCACAAGCACCGTACCCGCCACGCTCCCTCAGGGGACAAGCAGGCCGGTCTGCCTTATGCACGCCGCTTTATGCCCTTCCTCAGCTTCACCCCTTCCTCCCTGTCCCAGCCCGGGAGCCCCGCTGCTCTGGGCAGGGGAGGTCCCCGCAGCTCCCGCTTCCCGGGGTCGTGCTGGGCTCCGCCGGGAGTCTGAAGGGAAGGATGGAGCAAGGCGACCCCATCCGTACCGCTGGCGCTGAAGCGGCCACCCCCCTCCGCCACCCCGGCCAACGATGGCTCCATGCCTCCCCAATCCCGGAAAACCGGCGGGATCGGCCCCTTCCAGCCTCCCGCCCCGCCCCACCGCGCCGGCGCAGCCGCCNTGGCGCTGGTGCTGCAGGGGCTGCGCGGGTGGCTGGCGGCCAAGCGATACGAGTTCAGCCCCGCCGAGATCGCACAGCTCGCCCGGCACCACGCGGGTACGCGCCGCCCGTGGGGACGCGGAGGGGCGGCGGGGAGCGGGGCCGAGGAGGAATGGCCGTGGGGATGGGGGTAGACAAGGGGCTGGGGATGGAGAGAGGAGCCGGGGACGTGGCGGGGAGCGGCGGCCTGGGCTGGAGGGGGGAGCCGTAGCGGAGACGAAGGACCGAGGAGAATTCGGTACAGGGGGGCCGGGGTCATGGAGCAGGGGTCATGGGGGGAGTGGGGCTGGGGCCGGGGAGGGGCAGGGAGCTGGACCTGGGCAGCAGGACTGGGAGAGGGAGGGGATCAGTACCGGGGAACAGCAGCAGGGAACGCGAGGAAAGCAGGGTGGAAAATGGGACTGGAGCAAAAGAGCGACGGGGACCAGGGCAGCGACATCATCCAGCCTGGTTGGGGCTGAAGCCCCTGGTGGGTCAGCCTGGAGCTTCAGAAGAAAGCTGTCCTCATAGGGCACAGGGAGTTTGGTCGGAGCTGCATGTCACCAGGAGAGAGGCACTGTCACGTTGTTTGGATCTCCCACATTGCCCAGCATCTGGGATGGGCTGTAGGACTGGAGCACTTGGTGCTGCTTATCCTCTGTCACCATCCAGGGAGGCGGTGGAGCTGGGTCAGCGGGAGCTGAGGGCTGGAGAGAGGAGATATCTTCCCTAGGCAGACCTCTCCAAGGGTGTGCTGAAACCCTATGGCTGTGCTGAGAATTTGGGGGGTTGGTCGGCTGAGCTTTTTCTGTGCCAGGGACTTAGAGTGACCCTGTGTGCTGCAGGGCTGGACCATGAGCTGGCTTTCTCCAAGATCATTGTGGAGCTGCGAAAGAAGCACCCAGGGCACATCCTGCCAGACGAGGACCTGCAGTGGGTGTTTGTGAATGCGGGCGGGTGGATGGGCTCCATGTGCCTGCTCCATGCCTCGCTCACCGAGTACGTGCTGCTCTTCGGGACAGCTATCGACACCGGGGGACACTCAGGTAAGCAGCGGGACCGAGCTGCTGGCAGGGGAGTTCTCCAAGCTATTTCTACACCACTCTTTCAGGTGCAGCTGCCCATGGTGTGCCCAGCACAGGGAGCCTGCTGCTTCACTACTTGTATGGGGTAAATGATGCTGGCCAAACACTCCCTGCAAGGGGATCAGCCCCCATGGTGTCCTGCAGCATCTGCAGGTCCCTGTGTGTGACATGCTGTGTGGCCAGGACTTTCCGCATCCAGCTGGCAGGCGATGGCAGACATCTCATCTCCCAGTGCTTCAGGAGGGAGCAAATGCCAAAGTTGGAAATAATGGGGCTTAAGGACACCAAGCAGCCGTGGCTGGTGGTATATGGCTCTTCACACAGTCAGTAAGGGTACCAGAGCTGTTGGCATTTGTTGGTGTATTGAGGCAGTGGAGCTACCATCCTGACCCTCCTGCTCCATGATTCACAGCTGGGCTTCTGTGCTGTCCCTGGCAGGGAGACACTGAGCCAGTGTTGTCTGTCCTGCTACAGGTCGCTACTGGGCAGAAATTTCTGACACCGTCATCTCGGGGACATTCCGGCAGTGGAAGGAGGGGACCACCAGAAGTGAGATCTACTATCCAGGTAAGTGCAGCAGTATGGTGACCAGTGGGCTGCATCCATGTGTTTGGGGCACAGGCACTTGCTGTCATAGAGGCCCTTCCTTTGAGCTGACAGAAGCCAAGAGCTCAGGTTAGAGCAGTCTGGGTCCCCAGTGGCACATCCCAGCATCTCAGTGGGTGGCAGTAAGAGAAAAGGGAACACGGCTGTGGTGGGGTTGGAAGGCTCAACCCTGCAGGCCCTAATCTTGTGTCTCCCATTTGGGTGTGATGTGGGGCAGCCACTGGGAGCCGTGCTGGTTGTGTGTTTTGGCAGGCGACACCATCGTGCACCAGGCGGGAGAGGCCACATCAGTGCAGTGGAGTGCAGGCACCTGGATGGTGGAGTACGGCCGGGGCTTCATCCCCTCCACGCTCGCCTTCGCCCTGGCTGACACCCTCTTCAGCACTCAGGACTTCGTCACCCTCTTCTACACCCTGCGTGTCTACGCAAAGGGCCTGCTCCTGGAAGCAAATGCCTTCTTCACCACCTTTGGGTGCTGAGCCCGTCTCACCAGGGCACCCTGCTGAGCCCGGTTGGCTCCTTTCCTCCCAGTCGTTTTCTCTTCCTCCCCGAGCCCAGGTTCTAGCAGAGGCAGCAGGAGATCCCCTGTGCCTTCCCCAAATTGTTCTGTCCTTTCCCCGCAGGCCAACAGGGTGCCAGGACAGAGGGACCTTGGCAGTCACAGCAACACAGAACGTCAGTTCTCTTTACTGCCTGCCCGTCCCTCCTTTCTATCGGAGTCACGTCCTGCTTTTCCATCCCTCGGGGCTGGAGTGGCCTTGCAGTGTACAAACACCCCTGTGTGCCCTCAGCATGCAGTGGGAGAGAAGCTGGAGCTGGCTGTCCCCGAGCCCTGAAAGATTTCCTCAGCTCCTGAGACACCAGGGGAGTGATGCTGCCCTCGGGGCAGGGTGCACAGGGTAGAGCAGACCAGCGCACCCATTGCAGAGGTCGGCCCCTCAGTCCCCCCTGTCTCTGGCAGCCTGCCGGGACTGCGGGCAGCGCAAAGTGCTGTGTCCAGCTGGCAGCATCTCCCGTGGCTCCATCCCTGCTGATGTGGGTTGGCAGCACACAGTGTCACCCTGGCACAGGGAAGGATCTGTGCTGAGACCCCCTGGCAGTGGGGGGATGCCCGGTTTCTGTGCTGGAGAGCCCCGTGCTCCCCTGTGTGTCATCTGCCCTGGGGCAGCTGGAGCTGGAAGAGGGTCACTTCCCCACAGTCCTCTCCAGGCAGTGCCCCCCACGGGGGAAACCCACCGTCTGTCGCCTTAATGGAGACCCCGTTCTGCGTGGCCTCTTGGCTATGCAGGCACCTAGTGTTCTCGAGTGCCCAAATGTCTGTACTAGCTCAGGATGGGATCTCGCCCCTCAAAACGCTTCCCCTGGCTGTGAGACCCCCTGGGGACAGCCACTCTGCTCGGCTCCCGGCATGGGATCCCGGCTGCCAAGAGAGTGCTGTAATCCTCCAACCAAACCCAGATGTGCACCCTGCTTGTGCCCCTGTGGTCAGACCTGTGTGAGCTCACTGCTTGGTGGAGGGCTTTCACCTCCATTCTGCTGCCAAACACGTGAGTGTGTTCTGGCCACCCAGGCCTGTAGCATGTTGATTCTCCTGCTCCCCAGACTGTCCCTGTTCTGCTGACCAGCAGCCCTGCACAAGGGCTAGTTCTTAATTTGCTACCTGAAAAGAGATACCAGTAATAAAGTTGTTCATCCCACATACTTGGGTTTCTGGATGAGTCTCTGGAGTATGCTGAGCCCTGCCACAGTGAAGGCCAGCTCCAGCCTTAGCAGCAGTCCTGCTGACAGCTGGGTGTCCCCAGAGAAGCTGGTATTATCCCACTCAAGGTCCTGGGAGCTGGGGGTACGTCACTAGGCAGGATCAGCCCTGCCTCAGCTGCCGGGGATTGGCAGAAGATGGTGCTGTTACTCCTCTTGCCACTGCAGTCACTGGTGACCAAAAGCCTGGGCTGGTGCCGGGTCCCTGCTTCCGTGGGCAATCCCGGAGCTCAGGGGGCTCCATCTTTTTGAGGGATAGTGGCAGTGCTGAGTCTGTGGCCCCCCGAGGATAGTTGGACCCACGCACCGTGGGTGGTTTTGAGAGGTTTGCACACACACACGCATAGGTGCACACACATGCTGTCAGACACATCATGTGTGTGTATGTGTTCACAGATTGTGTGTGCATGTAGGTAGAATAGTTTTCAGGTGGGTGTGGGTACAACGGGTGGGACGGGCACACATTTATAAATGGCATCACATTTATAAACAGGCATTTATCACACATTTATAAACAGGCATCTCTCCGTGCAGAGCAACTGCAGGTGTGTGAGTGCTGGGGCACATGTGGGTAGGACACATGTGCATGGGTGTAGTCAGAAGAGTCTTGTTCCTCTGTGTGTGTGTGCCCATGCAGGTGACACACGTGTGTCACACCTGTGTGTGTGCACGCATGGCAGGCTCTGTGTGTGCACCTGTGTGTGCTCCTGTGGGCTGCCAGGCCCACACCAGGCCTGTTCCCTGGGGTTTGGCAGGGCCCCGTTGGGGAACACGAGCAGTCCCACCCGAGCTGGCCCGCGCGGCAAGGCGCTAACTCAGCAGCTCGTATCAATACCGCTCCACTTACAGCGAAGGCCGCGTAATGAAAATCCAATGGGCACGCTGGTGGGAGTAAATAAGTATGCCATTAAAATAAGAAAATCAAAGCTCTGGACAGGTCTTTTCTCTTGCCCATTGATTTCTTTTATTACGGAAATATTGCTGCTAAATAACATTAGTGTGAACAATCTCAGCAGTGTTTTCTGTAGCGCCCGTGTCAATAACTCCACACCGGGCGGGGGATTCCCCCCCAGCCTGGCTGCAGGGCTGTCCATGCAAAAGGCTGCTCTGGGGGTTCCTTCCTCAGCATCTCTGGGGGTTCCTTCCTCAGCATTCCCAGCTCAGCTGGCATGAAGAAAGAAACCATGACAAGCGGAGAAACCAGGTAGCATGGGGTAGCTCAGGCAAATGCCAGCAGAGTAGAGCTGGGCTTAGACCCAGGCACCCTGGCTGCTCTGCTGCAGCAGGAGGGGTTGTCCCCATCCCAGCATAGAGCACTGAGTGCCAGGCATTCATTAAAGGGTCACAAAAAGCATCCCTTTCATGATTGGAACCTCTTCATCAGGTAAGTGTCTCCAATGACCAGCAGAGAAGAAATGAGTTCTGGACAGAGGCTATTGGTGCCTCTGCCTTTTCTTCCCATGCCTCTTCATCCCAAGTCCATGCTGGCCTGACCTAGCTGCCTGCAGCATTTGATTCTCATGGAGAAACTGAGGAACAGGTTGGAAGCTCATCTACAATCACCCAGCTGCAGCACAGCCCCTGTGCCAGGGCCAGGGCTTGCCCCTTTCCCCTTTGGCTGCCCAGGGACACAGCATCCTTCAAAACTCCCACAGCAGCAGGTTCTCCTTGAAGAGACAGAAGATGTGACCAGGACACACAGGAAATACACACCTTTTGGTGTCTAGAGGCCAGATGGGACCCCAGAACACCTCAAAGGGCACCAAACTATGGAGTGGCTGGAGATGGGCAAGGAGAGTGAGTCAGCCACGGACACCTGCACCCTGGGTCTGACTCTATCCCTGTCCCAACTGAAGCAACCATGAGGAGCATCTCCCCAGAGCTGTCACCAGGACAAATGCAGATCGCTGCCCTCCTAACACCTTCCCCCTGCAACTTGCTTTATCTTGCTGTCCCTCCACATGCAGTGGGTATTGATCAGCCCTCAGGATCTATCTCTCGATTCCTCCTGCGGTATCTCTGCTCCAAGTATCTCTCACTCTGCTGCGCTGTCTGCTGTGCCCATCTATGCCTCCACTATCTATCTGTGCCTCCTCAGCTGCAGCCATCAATAGCCATTTGGGGAATTTCTCTCCAGCTGGGAGCATCACCAAACCCCATTGGTGCAAAATGCTGAGTGGCGGGGCAAAGGGGACAAGGTCCTGCTTGCTTGCCCCAAGGAGAGCCTGACATACTTCATGGCAGAACTCCAGAGCTGTTGTTATCACTGTGCAGGTTCTAGAGAAGAGCTGAGTAGGACAGGTCCCTTGGTGGCCATGTCCAAGGCAATGGGATACGCTGCACCCTTTGGAGACCTTGGTGTTGCCACTAGCTGGCCTGGGTGCTAAACTGACCCAAGCACCCCAACCCCTCTGCCTTGCAGAAGGGGAGCTTCCCCAAACACTTGGGCTCCTATTGGGCTACAGAGAAGTCACCACTTCTGTCTCACCCCACCCAGCCCAGCTTTCAGTGTACAGGGGATAAGGCACAGCCCAGAGCAGAGGGTGCAGCACACCAGGGTGCAAGGCAGCAGCACTGGGAGGGGAAGCTGGAACCATGTGGCATGGGGTCCTGTGCAATGAGTCCTGAGGGTCATTTGGCCCTGTGGATCCTTCTGAAATAGGGCCAGGTCTCATCTTCCCAGTGGCAATTCAACAAGAATGCCACACTGACTAGCACTCAGAGGGGCTGGCAAGCACCAGGAGGTCCCTGCCTCTGCCGCAGCGGGATGGGATGGGCCAGTGCAAGCTACGGCTGTCCAGCCCTGAAATAGGATGGCCGACAGCTAATTTATCTCCTGTGCAAAGATAAACAGCGCCTGGGGGCCCTGCAGGGTCGGGAGCTGCCCTGCACTCCCAGGGAATGGTCTGATTTTTCCAGGAGAGCCTCCCTGGTGAGCATGGTGCACTATGTCACAGGCAGCTGAGGTGCCAGCAGCTTAAGGAGCCCTGAGAATCACGAGAGCCATGGCAGGACACGGGGTAGCTTCTCAGGAGATGTTCAAAGGGAAACTGGAGAGCACAGAAGCAGCAGCTTTTCCCCGCAGAGGGAAGGGGTGAAGGGGACAGAGCTGGGCCATGGAGCCTGAGAGCAAAGTCAGCTCCTGCCATCAGCATGGCCAGTGGCTGTTTTTCATCAAGATGCTTCAAGGAAAAAGGAGGATTTGGCTCATGCTGACTGCCCCTGGCCCCTGCAGCACACAGGTGGCCATGGAGAGGACAGAGCTACCAGCCCTTACCACCCAACCTCTTGTCATCCCATGCCACCAAAACCCAGTGTAGCAATAGGAAGTCTCAGTGACAAACTGCTCTGGCTGTGGGATGGAATCAAAGCCACTGTCCCTTGTGGACAGTGTTGTGGGGCAACGCTGCTCCTCAGGCATCCATGTAAATCCTAAGCTGCCATGGCCAAAAAAAGCCCAAGGAAGAGCAGGTGCCTCCTTTGCCTCCTGGCTAAATTTCCTCCATAGAGAAAGGAATCAGGAAAATCTGGCAGACAGGCAGGTCAGGGAGAGTAAGGAAACAGTCAGGGGATGCTGCCAGTGGGCAGCACCCAAGGCAGAGAGGTGCCATGCTCTCACCTCATCTTACATCCTTGCCTGACATCTGGAGACACACTTGATGATACCCTGGTGCCACAGCTTACCACACAGGCTAAGCCAGGAGCATTGAGCCAGTCGAGTGAGAGAGACACATGGCCTTGTTCTACCCGTGCCAGGAAGCCTCTTTGGGCATCCAGGCCACATTACAATCTGAACCCTTCAGCCAGGGGCCAGGCACCCACAGCACCTGCCACAAAGATCCCTTCAAAGTCCCAGGCTGAGGGTCATGGTTCACATTGCTGTGGTACCCCAGCCCTTGAGGATGGAGCTCAGGGTACAGCACTTGGAGCGTGCCCCAAACACCCCTTTGTGCCTGCACATGGGTTGGCAGCGTGAGCACACACACCCACCTCCCCCAAAAAAGCACGTGCGCACAAACAGAGATTGCACAAACCAACAGGTGAATACATGAAACACACACACCCAAGTTCCCCACGGACACATATAGGACGTTTATTATCGTCCCCAAGAGCAAACACACAGGTGTGTGCGCACACTGCAGGCGCTCAGTCCCTCTGACAGTGCACATGGCTTCGCACACGTGTATGCATGGTTACTGCTCCAGGGGATGGACACCCATCCTCCACACGCAGCCCCAGGGCATACACACCCCTTAAAGACCGGGCACACTCCGGCTGGTGTGTGTGGGCTCCCACACGTTTAGTGCATCACTTCTCCCACTGTGCCTAGGCACAGGGCTGCTCAGACACCCCGCACACACACGTGTGGGGGAGGCTCATCCATCCCACTGTACGCACGCAGGCAATGAACACACACACACTCACCTTCTCCCAGCACACGCAGGTATCTACACACACAGACAGACCCCCTAAAAGCCGTGTGATGCGCGCAGCACCCTCTTACACACGTGTGGGCAGACTCCTCACACACCACTCCCTCCTTCACACTCCCTTCTCCTCACACATCTATGTGTGCACAGCCTGCACACACCCCCATGCACTCCCCTCGTCCAGCACCCACACATGGACACACACTGGGGGTCACACAGACACACACTGGGGGTCTCCCAGCCCGCTGCGCCCCCCGCCCGGGCGCCGGTCCCTCCCGCGGCCCCGAGCAGGACGGCTCTCGGCGGGGCGATCCCCCGGGGCTGCCGTAAGCCCAGCCCTCCCCTGGTGACTCCCTAGACGTGCGCTAGCAAATGGGAGCGGGGAGGGGTGTTGCTGTCTGACTGCCACTTGTTGCAAAAAAAA